>NC_044995.1:38250535-38550535 GCF_008728515.1 Papio anubis | reverse complement strand
ACCCAGGATAGTCCCAGGCAACCCTGGCTGAAGGGTCACCCCATTCAGCTAAGAACTGAGGCCCAGTGGTTTTTGAAACCCAAGTTGCTGTGCCCACCCATCTGGTTCCCTTGCCAGGAATGTTCCTTGTTTTTCCTATTTTTTTAGGGAGTGAGGAGAAGGAAGACCAAAGTTTGGAAGGGGAGGGGAGGTACCTAAATTCTAACCCAAAAGTTGAGCGAAGTTCTTCTGTCGAGTTTGCAGTGGACACCTGGGGTGGCCATGCTGGGCTGGACTCTCGACCGGCCCCAAAGGAAGAGACAGGGTGTGGAAGAGGTGAAAAGGGAAGCTAATTATATACTTTAAAACTCCCTCACCTCGTCACCCACAGAGGGAGGGAGGGACCAAAGGAGGAAAGAGAATTAATTTTATCTTAGACCCAAGGGAATAGAAAAATGGGTCAAGTGGCCATGAATTTTTTTTTCCTCTGAAAGCTTCCAGAGCGAACGGAGAATGCAAAATGTCCAAAGGTGGCTTTAAAGAGTGCCACACTCAGGTTAATCAATGCACACTGGCCAGTCATTGGTGGTGGTGGGGGGAGGGGTGGCGCTTCGCTCGCATTCCTACCCAGAAAGCCTCATTTCTAGCCAAAGTTTCCAAAAAAAGAACACTGGAAACAAAATGACTCCCTGGTATTATGGCTCTTGCATTTTGGGGTTTTTCTCTATGCTGGAGACTGTGCTGGCCATGTTTCACGCACGACCCCATTTAATCTCCTGAGAGCCCTCCAAGGGAGATGCTACTAGAAGGAATATCCTCATCATGCATGTCAAGAAACTGAGGCTCTGGCGCCCAAGATAACATGGCTGGTGAATCATATGAACCTAGGCCAGTCTGACCCAGAGTCTGGAGTGTTTTCCCTCTCCTCTCTGCCCTCTTTCAGGGCAGGCACCATCCGGCCCTTTTCTCAGGAGCTGAGCTGGCATTCTCGGAAATGCGTTACTGCACGGCTCTTAGGCTCTGATCATCTCTGGATGGCGTCCACCTTCCCGGCGGTGCTTTTTATTGCTGAGAAAGTGTATGTGTGTGTGCTTGCTACTGGGGGGGAAACAGGGAGGGGGTAACACAAGCCCTACGCACCCAACAGATGCCTCCCACTCCAAGTCCCCGAAAAAAGACTTCATTCTCAAGGGGCCACTGCATCCAATCTACTCAAGCACTAACATTTCAGAAACCTCCATTGGTCTGACCATCTCATGGACAGTCTCTCAAACCCCTGCACCTAAAACCCACCAAAATCCTAAAACATTGGCACAAGGGTAGATCAGATGTTGTACGATTTAGTTAATGGATGAAGACAGGCACTTTTTCTCATTCACTCAGCAAATGTTTATGGGGTGCCTGCTTTGTCCCGCACACTGGGGTTGCAGTGGTGAAGAACAGGGTAAAGATCACGGGTCTCACAGCCTCAGAGCTTGACTTTTTCCTGGGGAATGGTAGAACTACCAGGGAGGGGTGGAACCCCATCCAAGAGACCCCCTTCTCTCTCTCTCTCTAGTGCAGGCACATAGCTTTGAATGACATCCTTAATCTTTCTTATTTCTCTGACTGGGATTTAACACTACTACTTCCACTCCTTTCCATAGATCCACATCCCTAATCCTAAGCCATTGAGGCCAGATATGCTTTGGAGTTCAGAACCCAGGGCTTTTAGAGGCATCGCAAAGTCGGGAATGTAAAATGGTACAACCACTTAGGAAAACAGTTTGAGAGCCTTTTATAAAATTAAACATACACCTACCACACAACTCAGCAATCTCACTCCTGGGTTAATTTACCCAAGAGAAATGAAATGTATGAAATGAAATGTTCCCACTAAAACCCGTACGCCAATGTTTATAGCAGCTCTATTCATAATCATCGAAACTGGAAGCATCCCAATGTCCTTCGGCTGGGAAGCAAACTCTGGTCCATCCATATCATGGAATCCTGCTCAACACCAAAAAGGAAGGCGCTACTGTCACAGGCAACAGCATGAATGAATCTCAAAGTCTGAGTAAAAGAAGCCACACTCAAAAGGCTACATACTGTGAGATTCTATTTCTACGACCTTCGGTAAAAGGCAAAGCTGTAGGGATGGAGAACAGATCAGAGCTTGAAGGGGCTGGGGAAGTGGGGTGCTGACTCAAGCGGGACACTGTGGGGGTTGACAAAACTGTTCCATATCTTGATTTGGGTGGTGGCTACAACTACATCCATTTGTCAAAACTTGCAGACCAGTATGTCAAAAGGGTGAATTTTGCTACAAATAAATTATACCTCAATAAACATTTTTTTTTTTTTTTTGAGACAGAGTCTCACTCTATTGACCAGGCTGGAGTGCAATGGTGCGATCTTGGCTCACTGCAACCTCTGCCTCCCAGGTTCAAGCGATTCTCCTGCCTCAGCCTCCTGAGTAGCTGGGATTATAGACGCACACCACCACGCCTGGCTAATTTTTATATTTTTAGTAGAGACAGGGTTTCACCATGTTGGCCAGGCTGGTCTCAAACTCCTGACCTCCTGATCCACTGGCCTCAGCCTCCCAAAGGGCTGGGATTATAGGCGTGAACCATCAGACGTGGCCCCTATAAACCTGAGTTTTAAGGAAAAGAAAAATGATAACAAAATGTCTCTATGATCTAACCTGGATACTCCAACCCTAGCCCACGAACTTGCTGCATGGGGAATCCTAGAAGCTAAGTTAGAAAAGTGGAATCCCAGACCCCACCCAAACCCTGCTGGACCAGAAACATCCTGTTAACAAGACGATCTCCATGCATCTGAAAGTTTGACAGGACTATAATGCAGACCTAACAGTCAGGAGCTGAAGCAGCACCTCATCATCAAGCACATCTAACATTTCTCCTGCAAAACATACTCAAATGCACACCCAGTGGAATGAATGAAAACTGTAAATTAAGACTTCAAACTGAAGTCAGTTCAGGTTAGGTTTTATCTCTATATGAGTTTGTCTTTTGGTTTTTGGAGCTTTTTGGATTGGAGAATTGTGGATGAGAAATTGCACCCTTTTTGAAAATCTCCCAGTGGAAAAACCATGCTAAATTTTACTTTGCAGAATTTTGCTCCTCTGGAAATACCAGCCAAGCCGGTCTAGTGCAAGGATCATGCAAGTGACACCATCCTGCCCTCTACAACAGTACCTTCTAGAACATTCTATCTCTCAGGACAGACCAAGAGTCTGATAACCTGCTCCCATGTATCCCAGCACTTCTCATGCAGAAAGTTTCTCTTTAGAGAGCTTTTCTTTAAAAAAAAAAAAAAAAAAAGAGAGAGAAAGAGGAGTGCCAATCAGCCAACGTCCACAGATGTCAAAGTGATGTCACCTGATGTCAATGTGACTTTAGGTGTCTTGTTAAGATCTCCGCAAACCGGATGAAAAGCTGGAATTCTACGTGTAATTCAGGAGACTGTGCGTGATAAAACACAGACCTGCTTCCAGTGTTCCTGCAATGGCCTGAGTTTCTACATCATATTCAGTGGCAGACTTGGTGGCACAGGGAGGGCTGGAAAGATGACATTCACCTTGGCACCTGGTAGAAGGAGTGAGTGGCATTAAGCGCGGAGGGAACTCTAGGAAGGTTGACAGATGCTCCTTTTTGAGCTGACAGATCTGAGCTCTTCACCAATCATCAGAGACCCTCATGGCCCTATTTGAATCACAATTCCAATCAATGAAAACATGAAACCAAGGTATGTGGTCAAGACGGCTTGCTGCCTGGCATGAGAAAAACACAGTAACGTAAATCTGAACATCAAAGACTTCCATTTGAGTTTTCTCACTTAGGAAAAGGGGAAAAATGAAATAAATGAGGATTCTTAATTCTCATTGATGGCTTCAAGTTTGACCCACTGAGGGATGAAAGAGGACGCAATCATAGTGACAAATTGCCCTGAGTGTGGAGAAAGCAAGATTGCATCCTTCACCAGTGTACCATGCCGGAATTTGCATTCGGAAGTACCACTCTTAGGCCCTGTGAGCATATAGCCAAGTTCATGGATCATTCACTCACTTCTCTTCCACAAGACAGGGAGGAACCTGCTTTCCATATCGACCTGCAACCCTTAGTCAACACCATTTCCAAATACGCATCCCACGACACACGCATCAAAAAGTAGCAGGGATGATTTCACTCCTATCCAAGAGAACTGTGGAAAAAAAATAATAAAAGACACAAGAATGCTCCCAATGACACAAACAGAAAAGACACAAATGCCCATCAACAGTAGAATGGATAGACTGTGGCAGAGTCACACACACAGATGTGAGCAAAAGAAGACAGCGGCAAAAGAACATACTGTGTGACTCCATTTACATGATGTTTCAAACACGCAAAATGAATCTTAGAAGTCAGGTGAGCAGTACCCTTGTTGGGGAAGCGACTAGGAGGCGGTATGGGGAAAGGGACTTGCAGGGCACTGATCAGGACCTGGCTGCTGGATGCGTGGGTGTGTTCATTTTGTAAAAATCTATGAATCTGAATATATGTACTTGCCTGTACGTATATTACTTTATTCTGGAAGTTCAGAATAAGTACCTACACACATTTTTTTTTTCACTCTCAGGATATGCTTAAACGTCTTTTTTCATGGTAGAAATATCTGGATAAAAAAGTAAAATGTTCTGCCCTGGTATCGTGACTCTGACATTCCACGTGGTGTTTCTCTTTACACTGGCCTGAATTATTTTATTCACTACCTCCCCCTCCAGGTCTCAGTCCATCCCCTCTCATCTCCAATCCTCCCACCCACCCCGCCACCGCCCTCCGCTCCATCCAGGACAGAGAAAGCTCAGTCCTGGACGCCCCAGCTCGATGACAGATTGTGGGGTGGGCAGTTTTCCCTTCCAGAGTAGGGCTGTATAATGTGTTTGTTACCTCGGGCCAAAGAGAACAAAAACAGTGTGCAGAGAACAAAATGCACAAACTCATCATAAGAGCAAGAAAGCCCTGGGCGAGCTGGCCAAAGAATAGATGAAGCGGCAAGCAAAACTCGCAATTCACCTGCCTCCCTCTCCCACGATTCCCCCTTCCGAGGGGCCGCTGCAATCCCCTTCTCCCCCTACAGCCCTCCAATCTGCAGGATTCAGGCTGGACAGAGGTAAGCTGAGGACACAGCTCCCCACCTCCTTCCTTTCCTCTTAGAAGTCTCCAAATCCAGGCTCCAGAAGGCGATCTAAAGCCATTTTCAATGAGGAAACCTGTGAGCCGAGCAAACCCCTCTCACGCCTGCAGCTAACTGGGTGTGCATGCATGAATACCCTGCCCTCCTGCAAGGCACTCCCACCCCTCACTCTGTTGATGGCCAGAGCAATCACACCACCCCTGAGCACTTCAGTGGGCCTGGGATGGGGAGGAATTGCCAATCTTAAGAACCAGGCTCTTCAACCAGGCTGAAACTTAGGAAGCAAAGACCTGGCCCCTGCCTTGGGCACCAACGGAGATGGCATCGTAGTTAGAGGTATGCTTCCCTCAAAAGCGCCTCTGTTGAACTTCTTAATTTTCCCCACCCTCAAAGTAGACCACTCACACACTCCAAAACCTCAGTGCCCTCTGTTGCAATCCCAGCACCCAGGGTCCAAGAGCCAGGCTCAAATTTGAACTCCCCTGAAGTGAGTCCCCCCACCACCCGCCATGCTCCTTAAACAGCAACCCCCGGGGACCACACAGGGCCCAGCCCCGTTGAGTCCCTAACTGCAAAAACACACACAAAAGGGATGGGGGACTCATCCCTGAGCCCCAGGGATCCATTCAGCCCGTTCATTTTTACACGGAGGGCAGTGGGTTGGAACCGAACGGAGAAGCGGCACATCTGGGCATGGCATGGTGGCCAGCGAGCCTGGGCAGCAGGGTGTGTCCCCCCTCCTGGAATCTGGGTCATGCTTAGATAACTGCTAGAAAGCCCGACTAATTACCCACCCTTGCCTGCCTACATCTCAATAGATGTTAAGCCCTCCTCAAGGTTTATTTCAAGCAGGCAGGGATTTAAAGAAACACAGAAGATCTGCATTTTGATAGCATCTCCACAGACGAAAATATGGACTTCACCTTTTTCCTCTGGATCTTTGATTAAAAAAAAAAAAAAAATTAAAGGCATTTACCTACCTAAGATGTCCACATGGGTGTTGATTCTCCTGGTGTTCCCTCTTGGCTACTTGGGGTAGGAAAAGCTGGACATGGTGGTCTAGAATGGACCCACCACCTCATTTGCTCTTGCTCTGTCTTTCTTATTGAAAGTGTCCAGACCAGGTCTCCCCAGGCCAGGGGCCCAGATAAAGCAAATGGGCTCTCTTTCTCTACACCCCCAAAGATGATGAGCTTCCCCAATCAGCTGTTAAAGGCAATGGGACCTACACACATGAGGGAGACATAAGCGGCCCCCAGCCCATCACTACCCGCTCCAGATCGGACCAGCGGCCCACCCTGGGGTATTCACTCCGGCCAGCGCTGGCTTCTCAGTGTGAAGGCCACATGGACTCCCTCTTGCTCTTAGCCCTGGGAGCCCCCAAGCGCCCTGCCCTAAAAGTGCGGCGGCCCCCACCTTGGGGAAAGCAGGAGCGGAGAGGCTGTCCAGCTTCCCCTGCGTGGACTCCAGTGAGGGACGGCCAAGAAAACCCAACCAAGGCCCCCATAGTTCCCCTGCCCTGGCCAGAAGCGCCCAGGCCCGAGCCCGCTCCAAGCTCATTCCGTAGAACTCCGAACCCTCCGGACCTGGCTCGAAAGGCCCCTGCACGACCCCAGGCCCCAGATCTCATTCCAGAGTCGGTCCACTCTCCGCTGCCCCCCGCGAGTCCCCCACAAACCCATTCCCAAGCCTCCAGGATAGCTCAACCCAGCTCGAGGTGGAAAGATTCTTTCACACTCCTCCCGGGGCCCCCTCTCCCAGCCCCTGGAAGACCCCCTCCTCCTCCCCACCTCCCATCAACCCCCGGGTCTCTCTCAGCCTGGAAGAGGGGAGGCGGAGGGAGGAGGGGGAGGCGCAGCCGCTGCCGGGGTTCGGGCAAAAGGATATGGCCATTCGGTGATCTTTTTGGCGTATTTTCTCACCACGTTGTCTTCGCTGAAGAGGAAGAGAGACCGGTTAACCGTGAGGCAGTTCTGTCGGACGGGGATGGGGTTGTAGAGTGCCATGGTCCGCGCTCTCTGCGCCATTGACTGCTTGTACATCCTTTGCGCCCCGGGCTGCCCGCCCTGCCGGCTGCCCCCGGCTCCTCGCCCGCCTCCGGCGCCCACGACCACCCCGGCGGCTGCCCCGGAGCCTCCTCCCCCGTAGCGGGCCGGCATCTCGTCTCCGAAGCGGGCCATTCTGCAAAGAGCAAAGGGCTCCGGGTTACGCTGCGGCGAACGATGCGGAAGACGCCGCCGCCGCCGCCGCCGCTGATGCTGAGGCTGCCGGGGCTGGGAGCGCGGCGGCTGGAGCTACGACTGCGGAGACGCTCCACGGCCCAGCCCATCGGGCGGCGGCGGCTCGGCGCCTCGGGTCGGGGGCTCAGAAGGCGGCTGCCCGGGCCGAGCCGGGGATAGCAGCTCGGGACATCTTCCTGGCTGACCCCGGAGAAGGAGGGGCGGGAGGAGGGTGCGGGGGCGGGGCGCGGGGGCCCGGGGAGGAGGGGGGAGGGGAGAGAGAAGCGAGGCAAAAAATAACCGAGGAAGGAATCCAGGCAATCCCCAGTCCACCCACTCCGGAAAAAAAAAAAAAAAAAAAAAGACAGTTAAAAAAAAAAAAAAACACCCAACGCACACCCCCTTTAAGAAGCGAACGGTTTGCAAAGGACGCCCCCCCGGGACGCAGTGGAAGCTTCAAATTCCTCCGAGGTCCAGGTCAGGCTGGCATCTTGCAAAAGGAGTGCGCTCGGCCCATTAAAAAATATATTTATTTATTTATTTATTTATTTAAAAATAAAGAAAGAAAAAACCCAGGTCTTTGCTGGGTGGGGAGGGCAGCAAAAAAAAAAAAAAAAAAAAATTAACTCCCCTTCTGTTTTGCTGGAGTTCCTAGACCTTAAAAATGCTGAAAGATCGGTAGCTCCAAAAATAAAATAAAATAAAAATAAAGAAGATGAAAGAGAAGGGTAAGAGGGGGGAGGGGGAGTAAGACGCTCCAGAGGATTCCTAAGGAGTCTTCACACCGCAGGGTCCAGGTTTAAGAAAAAAAAAAAAAATTCTTCCTGAATCACCAGCGGCTGCCTCTTCTGCTCCCGGAGGAAGTGTATGTGTGTGTGTGCGCGCGCACAGCGTTTCGCTCAATGGTGCCTCATCTTGGGGTTAAATTGCAGCAGTGAAATCCTGAAAATTCCCAACAGGGGGAAAAGAGAGAGAGAGAGAGAGGTATGCGCCCTCCGCTTAGCCACTCAATCGCTGCCCCTGGATGCTGCAATGCCCCTCCACCCTCCAAATCCCTCCACCTCCTCCTTCTCTAGGTTTTGCTAAAATAAGACTGGTGTGGAGGGTTGCGGGTAGAAGAAGGTAAAGAGGGAAGAAAAAAAAAAATGGGCGCAAAGGTCTGAACCACTGGCCAGCAAGCGGAAAAGGGGAGCAGTTGATGAGTTTAACAGCAGAAGGACCCACCCAGAGTGTCGACACATGAGGGCCCGCGACCAATCGTGGAGGCGCGGGGGGACCGGGCTCAGCGGAGTTTGTGGGGGAGAGAGGGGAGCGCCGCATGTTTGGGAGGCAGGAAGGGGGAATTGGGGTGCTTCCTCCTCCCCTGGGAGGAAAGCCTGTTTTCCACCCGGTTCCATTTCGGTTGCAGACAACCGGACGCTCCCCAGCATCTTGCAAGGAGAAGGCAGGATGGAGGCAGGAAAAAAAAACTTAAAAGACAGAAAAGAGAAGGGGATTTGTGTCTAGAGGTGCGATTCGTCAGTCTCTAAACAAATTTGCTCTGGTTAGCAAAAGACCATTTTTGAAAGCGGAGAGAGTGGTTTGGGGTTACTTCTGTGAACGTTTCAAATCACAGAGACTCCTGCAAGTTGGAATTAAGGGTTTATTCTACCTTGGAGACCCCAGAGGTGACAAGTCTGAACTCCTGGGAGGAAATAATTAACCAGGTCCTAGTTGGCTGGATAGGGGTTCTGGGTAGTATAGTTTGCTTGGTACCTCACGTGTCTCCAGAACCACTGTGATTAGTTCCCATTCTGCCTTTTCATGTGGTGAAATTCAATAAGCACACAGAAAAATGCATAAAACATAAAGGTAACGGGGTTAAGAAATTGAACTGAAATGAACACTCATGAAACCAAGTCTAGGGGTAGAAATGGAACATCACCACCTCTGCAGAACCCCCTTCTCCAACACGCTTACACAGCCCCTTATTCCAGCAATAATTTCTAGCTGACTTTATGGCATTCATATCTTCCTTTAAAAATAAAAAAAGTTTGACTACCTTATTATGCATTCCTAACCAATACAATTTTACTTTGCTTCTTTTGGGCTTTTATATAAATGGAATAATCATATAGTATGTATTCTACAGTTTCTTGTTTCTTTGCTTCAACATTATGTCTTTAAGATTCATCTGGCAGGGCACGGTGTCTACGTCTGTAATCCCAGCACTTTGGGAGGCAGAGGCATATGAGGATTGCTTGATGCCAGGGGTTTGAAACAAGCCTGGGCAATATAACAAGACCCTGTCTCTCCAAAAGCCTTTTTAAAAATAAAAATTAACCATCCATGGTGATGGGAACCTGTAGACCCAGCTACTTAGGGGGCTGAGATGGGAAGATCCCTTGAGTCCAGGAGATCTGAGGTTGCAGTGAACCAAGATCAAACCGCTGCCCTCCAGGCTGGGCAACAAAGTGAGACTCTGTCAGAACACATTCACCTGTTTGTTGTCACACGTGGCTGTGAGTTATTCACTTTCACTGCTGTATAGTATTTCATCGAGAGAATATGCCACTATTTGTTTATCCATCATCTTGTTGATGGGAATCTGTTTTGGTTTTTTTTTTCCAGTTGGGGCTATTAAACATTACTGCCTCAAATACCTTTGGTGCAGATAAGAATGCATGTCTCGAGGAATAGCCTTAGGTGTGGAATTTCTGGATCCACAGGGTATTCATGTCTTCGAGCTTATAAGATGTCACCAAACTGTCTTCCAAATTGAACGTACCAAGAAACATTGAATTTTCATGGAGCTTGTATAGGCAGAAAGGCCAAACAGAGAGGAAGGGGGAAAGGATGAAAAAGGCAAATATTCTTTCAAGCCTTAGCTAGTTGAATCCTAGTTAATTCCCTTCCCCCCTCGCCCCCACACGCACACATATCAGTATTCAGGTTCTTTTGGAACACTCTGGAAAGATGATATGTCTTTATATAAAGTCCCTGTTCTGTGCCAATGCACCAACTTTTACACATTGCCCCATAACACTTACAAGATTTTCTAACTTGTCAAGATATGGATGAAATGATTAAACCAAGAGTGACTGGAATTGCAAGGAGATAGAATTGTGTGGGATTCAGGGAGAAGGAGGGGCTGTGAAGGTGCTCACCAAATATCAGTGGTTTTTGTACTTGACATTGCTTCAGATATCAAAGGTGAACAGCAACTAATATGAAACAAGAGGCAAGCCCACGTGCTCAGATGTTAAGAGCCAGTCATACGAGAGGGCTGCACTGTCCGAGTTGAACTTACAATTTGTTTTGATGGACCTCTCTGAGAAGATTATTCAGTTTTAGAGCAGGAGAACTACCTGCATAGATCTGTGAAGACCCCAGAGTTTTTCAGGAAAGAGTGACAGCTCCCTGATGGAGTTCCTGCCCGGGTAAAGTTTCCACTGAGTCTTCGCAGCAGCCCCATGGAAGAGATGCAAACACTGAGGGTGAGAGAGACTTAAAAACTTTCCCAAGGTCACTAATGTGGATCTGAAACCATTTCGGACTCTTGCATTCTGTTGGACAGAGGGGAATTTGGTACAACCATTTTGGAAAACTGTTGGCCGGGTGCGGTGGCTCACATCTGTAATCCTAGTATTTTGGGGGGCAGAGGAAGGAGGATCACTGGAGCCCAGGAGTTTGACAGCAGCCTGGGCAACATAGTGAGACCCTGCCTCTACAGAAGGAAGGAAGGAAGGAAGGAAGGGAGGGGGGGAAGGAGGGGGGGAAGGAGGGAGGGGGGAGGGAGGGAGGGGGAAGGGAGGGGGGAGGGAAAAAGAAAGAAAGAAAGAGAAAGAGAGAGAAAGAAAGAAAGGAAAGAAATATATTAGTTGAGCATGGTGGTGCATGCCTGTAGTCCCAGCTACTGAGGAGGCCAAAGTGGGAGGATTGTGTGAGGTCAGGAGGTTAGGCTGCAATGAGCCAAGATCATGCACACCAGTCTGGGAGACAGCCAAGTCTCAAAAAACAAACAACAACAACAACAACAACAAAACCCACATAAAAAGAAAACCTTTTTGGTCATTTCTATTAACATGGCCATTTGAACATCCTATGACCCAACAATGTCACTCCTGGGTATATATCCAGGAAGAATGAGGATATATGGATATATGCACTAGAATGTGCGGCACTATTCATACTTGCTAAAAGTTGGAAATTTCCCAAATACCATAATGGATAAATACACTGTAGAACATGGAGTTTTAAGCAGCAATAAGAAAGGATAATATGGAGCTACACACGGGTGCATGGACGAATTTTATAAACTCCATACTGAACCAAAGAAGCCAGACACAGAATAGAACATGGTGTATAATTCCTGTTATATAAAGTTTTTTTAAAAAATGGTGCGCACCTGCAGTCCCAGCTATCCTGATTCCCAGTTATTCTGGAGGCCAAGGCAAGGAAGATGGCTTGAGCCCAGGAATTCGAGGATTGCAGTGAGCTACGTGATCTGCGCTCCAGCCTGGGTGACAGAGCGAGACCCAATCTCTTCTTTTAAAAAATTAAATAAATAAATAAATAAATAATAACATTCAAAAATGGGCAACACTGATTGCCTTTAGAAGTCAAAGGAGTAGTCACTTTGAGGGTAAAGGGATACCTTCTGGAAGCATCTCCGTCTGGGTGACAGTGGCATGGGTGTGCTCACTTTGTAAGTTTTGTTCATTTTGTACCTTTTCACTGAGCTACACGCGATTGATGTGTGCAGTTTTGTGTGTGCTGCATACTTTCATAAAAAATATTTGTAGGCTGGGCATGGTGGCTGAAGCCTATAATCCCAGCACTTTGGGAGGCCGAGGTGAGCGGATCACCTGAGACCAGGAGTTCGAGACCAGCCTGGCCAACGTGGTAAAACCCTGACTCAACTAAAAGTACAAAAATTAGCCAGGCGTGGTGGTGCCTGTAATCCCAGCTACTCAGGAGGCTGAGGCAAGAGAATCGCTTGAATCTGGGAGGCGGAGGTTGCAGTGAGCTGAGATCATACCACTGCACTCCAGCCTGGGAGACAGAGCGAGACTCCATCTCAAAAACAAACAAACAAACAAACAAATTCATGATGCTCCTGAAATACAGCCCACGCAGCACCACTTGTCATGGTGATTTGTGATCATTCTCTCTGCACACTTTGACCATGAAGCCCCTATACAACAAAATCAGGCATCTTTACGGGAGGACAAAGAACAGTCCTCCAGGATGCCCCAAACCGTGCCTAGACAGCAGAGAAGCCGGCTGCGTACAGAACCGCCGCAAAGTGTTGTAAACATTCATATTCCTGAGCCATCCCCCACTCTCTCTTATTTATTCAGCATTTCCCTGGGGTATAGCCAGTGTTGGCAACCACGGCTCTGGAAGGGGGCAAACTCATCATCTCTTTCTTGGCATTCTCTAGGGTTATCAATGGAGGTGCCGTTGGCATTTTCGGTGCAACATTTGTTGCTCTTCAGGGCTGTTCTGTGCATTGCGGATTGTTTAGCCTTCTTGGCAAATGCCCATTAAATGTCAGTAGCATCCCTAGTCATGTGATAACCAGACATACCCATATACATTTCCAAATGCCTCCTCTCACCTGCCGTCAAGGTGACAGAAGAGTCTACACTGTCCTCTCACCAAATGGCACTTCCAAAGTTTGCCTGACTACAAAGTTTGGAATGCTGGGGTTCCCCTCTCCTTCCTAGGAATCTTCTCAAGTCCTTCAACCCCCAATTGCTCAAGAACTCTTTTCCAGAAAGAACTCAACTCATTTACTATAAAGTGTGGCAGGGCTCCATGTGCATTATCTTTATAGATTCACTTTGCAGAGATAACATTTCTGTAGCCAAAGGAATGAATCTCTAATACCGGAATCTTACCTATCACCTAGCAAATGGGAATGGATGGGCAAGAAATCATCACAGCCCCCTCAAATGACTACAGTAGGTAGTTCCCAGACCCCCCACTAATACAAATTACTAATGTTGACCAGGTAGAGAGATTTAGAATGTTATTAGCATTGCGGACAGAAGCAGTTTAACAGCAGGCAGCCAGAAACCAGCCCCAACCATTGGTTCTAATCTTTAACACCTCTACCAGCTGGAGGTTTAATTTATCAATCAGCAGCAGCACTACCATACCGGCTTTGAGAATGTTATTCAATTGAACAGGGCTAGCATCTTTGAAATAAATGCCCCAAATAAATAACGGCAAATCGCATTCATCTGACTGCTAAAACAATTATCAGCAAATCTAGTCACGTTGAGTTGCAAAAATGGATCGGCCAAAAGACATTTGGTCTCTGCCTTCTGGTCCGGATACCCTTGGGGAATGAGTATCAAGATCTTTGGGAGGTGGAGGATAAAAATGACAAAGCCAAATTTGATCATCCAGACGTCTGCAGGTCATGATGTAGGCACCCAAGAGTGAATTCAGAGATGGAATGTGGCTGTCACTTTAGGCATGACATTGCACAGTAGCATGTGCCCTGCAAGCTTCCAAAAGCGAATGAGGCAAAGACTAATTCTGGACACAGACCTGGGTTCAAATCCTAGCTCTCGAAATTCTTAGTAGTGTGCATTTGGAAAGGCGCTTCCCCTCTCTCGATTTCAGCTTCCTCAATAACATGAAGACAAGACTCCTTACCCTACAGGTTCCTGTAGGGATGAATTAAGATCAAGCAGAGGCCAGGTATGGTGGCTCATGACCATAATCCCGGCACTTTGGGAGGCTGAGGTGGGTGCATCGCTTGAGCCTAGGAGTTTGAGACCAGCCTGGGCAGCATGGTGAAACCCTATATCTACTAAAAAATACAAAAATTATCCGGGCATGGTAGCACATGCCTGTAGTCCCAGCTACTCAGCTACTCAGGAGGCTGAGGTGGGAGGATCACCTGAGCCTGGAAGGTTGAGGCTGCAGTGAGCTGTGATCATGTCACTGCATTCTAGCCTAGGTGATGGGGTGAGACCCTGTCTCAAAAAGAAAATAAACAAATAAAAATCAAGCAGATAAGCCCTCAGCATAATGACTAGCATACATATTATTATTATTATTTCTTTTTTTTTTTTTTTGAGACGGAGTCTTGCTCTGTCGCCCAGGCTAGAGTGCAGTGGCGGGATCTCGGCTCACTGCAAGCTCCGCCTCCCGGGTTCATGCCATTCCCTGCCTCAGCCTTCTGAGTAGCTGGGACTACAGGCGCCCGCCACCACGCCCAGCTAATTTTTTTTGTATTAAGAGTAGAGACGGGGTTTCACCGTGTTAGCCAGGATGGTCTCGATCTCCTGAACTCATGATCCACCCGCCTCAGCCTCCCAAAGTGCTGGGATTACAGGCGTGAGCCACCGCGCCCGGCCTGCATACATATTATATAAGCAGTCAAGAATTAGTGGTAAGTAGATTTTTTAAAAATCACCAGAGTCAATCTTCCAGACCTGAAATCTGTGAATATCACTGACCAAGACTGATTAAATATTACATTATTTCTCATTTCTTAAATAAACATTTTATTTTGGCATAATTTTAGATTTACAGAAAGTTTGAAAACATAGTGCCAGAGAGTTATCATTATACCCTTCACCCAGCTTCCTCTGATATTAACTTTTTTTTTTTTTTTTTGAGACAGGCTCTCACTCTGTTGTAGAGGCTGGAGTGCAGTGGCACAATCACGGCTCACTGCAGTCTCGACCTTCTGGGTTCAAGCGATCTTCCCACTTCAGCCTCCTGAGTAGCTGAGTAGCTGAGACTACAGGCATGTGCTACCATGCCCCAATAATTTTTGTATTTTTAGTGGATATGGGGTTTCACTATATTGCCCAGGCTGGTCTAGAACTTCTGGGCTCAAGCAATGCACCCACCTCGCCCTCCCAAAGTGCCAGGATTATGGTCATGAACCATCATACCTGGCCTCTGCTTGATCTTAATTCATGCCTACAGCAATCTGTAGGGTAAGAAGGCTTGTCTTCATCCCTAGTAGCTGAGACCACAGGCACAAAACACCACATCAAACTAATTTTTAAATTTTTTGTAGAGACAGGGTCTCACTCTGTTGTCCAGGCTGGTCTCAAACTCCTGGGCTCAAGCAGTCGTTCCACCTTGGCCTCCCAAAGTGTTGGGATTACAGGTGGGAGCCACTGTGCCCAGCCTCATTCTGTCTCCTGAGTCTCCTCTGATCTGTTTCTTTGTTCCTCACAACCTTAATAATGTCTAGGAGCACTGATCAAGTACTTTGTAGAACGTCCCTCACCTTGGGTTTGTCCGTTTTCACGGTTAGACTGGAATAATGGATTTGAGAGAAGACCATTGCACAGGGGTGCAATGCCATTCTCTTTGCTTCAGATCAGGGTATACGCTAGTTACATGACTTATCATTAGTGATGTTAACTTCGATCCCTTGGTTAAGGTGGTGTCTGCCAGGTTTCTCCAACATCAAGCTACTATTTTTCCCATTCCCCACTCTACCCTCTGGAACAGTCACTAAGACCTACCCACATGAAGTTAAGGAAGAGGGATAAGTACCCCCTTCTGGATTGGGGAGTATCTATAAGTATTCTTTAGAATTCTTTCATAAGGAGGCCGGGCACAGTAGCTCATGCCTGTAATTCCAGAACTTTGGGAGGCTGAAGCGGGCGGATCACTTGAGCTGAGGAGTTCGAGACCAGCCAGAGCAACATAGTAAAACCCCATCTCTACAAAAAATAACAAAAATGAGCCGGGCATGGTGGCACTCGCCTGTAGTCCCAGCTACTCTGGAGGCTGAGATAGGAGGATTCCTTGAGCCCGGGAGTTCAAGGCTGTAGTGGGCTATGATCTTGCCACTGTACTCCAGCTACAGTGACAGAATAAGACCTTATTTCTCAAAAAGAAAAAAAAAAGTTATATATGTAGGCAATTTGGCAACTACCATAAAAACATACAGGAACTATCAAGGGATAATTAAATTCACAGGTGAAAGTTTGGGGGATAACAGATCATTTACATAGTGTCAGAGTATCTTCCCAAAGACAATTGTTTGTTTGTTTGTGGGGTTTTTTTTGCTATTTATTTATTTATTTTTTTATTATACTTTAAGTTCTAGGGTACATGTGCACAACGTGCAGGTTTGTTACATATGTATACATGAGCCATGTTGGTGTGCTGCACCCATTAACTCATCATTTACATTAGGTATATCTCCTAATGCTATCTCTCCCCTTCCCCACAATAGGACCCGGTGTGTGATGTTCCCCTTCCTGTGTCCAAGTGATCTCATTGTTGAGTTCCCACCTATGAGTGAGAACACGCGGTATTTGGTTTTCTTTTCTTGCGGTAGTTTGCTGAGAATGATGGTTTCCAGCTGCATCCATGTCCCTACAAAGGACACGAACTCATCCTTTTTTATGGCTGCATAGTATTCCATGGCGTATATGTGCCACATTTTCTTAATCCAGTCTGTCACTGATGGACTTTTGGGTTGATTCCAAGTCTTTGCTATTGTGAATAGTGCCGCAATAAACATACATGTGCACGTGTCTTTATAGCAGCATGACTTATAATCCTTTGGGTATATCCCCAGTAATGGGATGGCTGGGTCGAATGGTATTTCCAATTTGAGACAATTGTTAGTTTTAAGGGTCAAAACAGTAACTTGATAGTGGAGGACCCTAGCAGACAAGCAAGTGACTGGCAAATCACATGCCTCTTAGAATGACGTACCAAGAAGGCTGCAATGTCGCTTCTAGGAACTTCTGCCAAAAATGCGTGATTTGAATAACTGGTAAACAACCATGTTCAGATTAAGGGGCACTTTATAAAATAAGTATTCTTTGGAAGTGTTAATGTCACGAAGCTCAAATAAAGACAGAACAACTTGTCCAGATTAAAGGAAATGTGACTGACCAAATTCAACAAGTGAGCCAGGACCTCCTTTTGCTACAAAGAACGCTATTGGAACAATTGGTGACATCTGAATAAGATCTGTGGATTACATAATAACAGTGTGTCCATGCTAATTTCCTAATTTTGATCATTGTGCTGTGCTTACGTAAGAGAATGCCCTGTTTTGGGAAACACACTGAATTAGATAGCGTTAAAGGGCCATCATATCTACAAATTACTCTCAGTGGTCAACGGTTGGGGTGGAGAGAGAGAGAGAGAGCGAGAGAAAGGATAGAGTGTAAGTGGTAAAATGTTAGCATTTGAGAAACCTGGATAAGTGATACAGGCGACTTCTTTGTACCAGTCTTACAACTTTTTGGTAAATCTGAAATTTCAACAAAATAAAAAGTTAAAATAAATGAGCGGCTACAAACATTGCAGAGGCGCAAGGTTCATTCATTCTCCTGACTGTATGGAACATCTGCCATGTGCCCAGTAATTTTGCAAACACAGAACAAGGCAGACAGAATTTCCCATGGTCGTGGAGTTGAATTGAGATGAGGAATAAATAGAGTAAATAATAAGGAAAATACATAGTGTGGTAGATGGGGCTAAGTGCTAAGGAGAAAACCAAACCAGGAAAGGGAATAGAGGGTGCTGCCATTGGGAATTAGAGTCAAATGCGTCTCTGAAACAGCTTTTGTTATGCAAAATAGCAGTCCCCTGCCTCCCTCCATGCTTCATATCCTCCTCCTGAAAGATACCCACTATCATCCCTTTTTGCTGATTTTTTTTTTCTTTTTTGAGACAGAGTCTTGCTCTGTCACCCAGGCTGCAGTGCAGTGGCACGATCTCGGCTCACTGCAACCTCCGCCTTCCAGGTTCAAGTGATTCTCCTGCCTCAGCCTCCCGAGTAGCTGAGATTATAGGCACCCACCACCACACCCGGCTAATTTTTTATATTTTTGGTAGAGATGGGGTTTCGCCATGTTGGCCAGACTGGTCTCAAATTCCTGACCTCAAGTGATCTGCCCTCCTTGGCCTCCCAAAGTGCTGGGGTTACAGGCATGAGCCACTGCACCTGGCCATCTTTTGGCTGATTTAAAAAATCATTATGGATATATAATAGTTGTGCCTATCTATGGGGTATATGTGACATTTTGATACAAGCATACAACGTGTAATGACCAAATATGGGTGACCGGGATATCTACCCCCTCAAGCATTTACCATTTCTTGGCCATGACTAAAAAGTCAAAAAATAACAGATGCTGATGAGCTTGCGGAGAAAAAGGAATGCTTATACACTGTTGTTGGGAGTGTAAATTAGTTCAACCATTGTGGAAGACAGTGTGGTGATTCCTCCCTCAAAGACCTAAAAACAAAAATACCATCGCACTCAGCAATCCCATTACTGGGTATATACCCAAAGGAATATAAATTGTTCTACTACAAAGACACATGCACGCATATTCATTGCAGCACTGTTCACAATAGCAATGACATGGAATCAACCAAAATGCCCATCAATGGTAGACTGAATAATAATCTGTACAACAAATCCTATGACACAAGGTAACCTATGTAACAATCTTTTTTTTTTTTTTGAGATGGAGTCTCACTGTGTCTCCCAGGCTGGAGTGCAGTGGCGCGATCTCGGCTCACTGCAAGCTCCGCCCCCCGGGTTCACGCCATTCTCCCGCCTCAGCCTCCCAAGTAGCTGAGACTACAGGCGCCCGCTACCGCGCCCGGCTAGTTTTTTGTATTTTTAGTAGAGACGGGGTTTCACCATGTTAGCCAGGATAGTCTCGATCTCCTGACCTTGTGATCCACCCGCCTCGGCCTCCCAAAGTGCTGGGATTACAGGCTTGAGCCACCGCGCCCGGCCCCTATGTAACAATCTTACACATATACCCCCTGAACTTAAAAGTATTTTTTAAGAAAGGATTTACCATTTCTTTGTGATGGGAACATAAATTATTGTTAACTGTAGTCACCCTATTGTGCTACCAAGCACTAGATTTTATTCTTTCTATCTAACTCTATTTTTGTACCCATTAATCATTTCCTCTTTATTCTACCCTCCCCACTACCCTTCCCATCTTTTGGTAACTATCTCTCTACTCTCTACCTCCGTGAGTTTTGTTTTTTTGTTTTGTTTTGTTTAGCTCCCACATATGAACGGGAGCATGCGATATTTGTCTTTCTGTGCCTGGTTCCCTTTAGCTGATTATTTTGCTATTTACTACCCTATTATTCATATTGGGTTTTTGTTTGTTTGTTTGTTTCGGAGATGAAGGTCTCACTCTGTTACCCAGGCTGGGGTGCAGTGGTACAATGTCAGCTCACTGCAGCCTCAAACTCCTGGGCTCAAGTAATCCTCCCACCTCATCTTCCTGAGTAGCTAGGACTACTGGTGCACACCTCCACACCTGGCTAAATATATATATATTTTGTAGAGATAGTGTCTTGCTGTGTTGCCCAGGCTGGTCTCGAACTCCTAGTCTCAAGCGATCCTCCTGCCTCAGCCTCCCAAAGCACTGGGATTACAAGTATGAGCCACCACACCAAGCCCTATATCGTTCATTCGCTTACTTCTTTCTACTTTAAAAATTTTCAGTTTTAGGTATTATTTATTTGTTCCGACATTATTATTTTATTCAACTAATATTTCTCAAACTGACCACGTACTATGTGTAGCACACTAGGTCAGCCACTACAGATAATATAGAGAAGCATTAACTATCAAAGAGCCTATAGTTAGGTTGGGAAAACAAGATGTACACTTGTGAATATTTAATTAGTATTCAGAAATAGCCAACAGCAATACCCAAGGATATTATAATGAAAGCAACAAAGAAGTATCCTGTATGGGTGTTGTAGCACTTTATAGGTATTAGCTATAGAAAAGGAGGATTTTGCTAATTTCTCCCTCCATCCCCCTACATATGGAACCTTCCAAGACCTGCGCATTTGCCCAATATTGTTCTTTCACAAAGTCAGGAAGATTCGGTGTTTATATTGTCATGTACAAGGCAAGTTACAGTTATGGCATGAACAAACTATCACTACTCTTTCTTTACAACATATTGTTTCCCTTGGGACCCGTCATGTTTTAAATTCTTCTTTGCTTGGTACTTATTGCAAATTTGACCCCCAAGTCTTTAACAGCTATTCAGTTCATTTTATCATCCAGAAGCAGTCTTTCCTGAAGACTTGTCACATGGTCTAATCAGGACTTTCCCTGGCATACAGCTTTCATCCTGGGCTCTCTCTTTATCATCATCCAGGAGATTCCGTTTGCTTCTCATTGTTGGATTTCTTAAGTCCAGTGTTCTATGTTTCCCTCTTTCTTGGTTTACTCCCTTGTTTGGATGAAGCACATCCTCTAGTAGCTTCCTGAGAAAGGATGCATGACAAGTTTTCCAGTTACCTTATTGCTGCATAAAAAGCAGCCCAAACTTAGTAGCATAAAACAGCAACATTCATTTATATTATTACATTTTGTGATTTGGGTGGTCAACTGGGATCGTCTGGGTGGTTTTCACTTGGGGTCTTTCATGCAAATACAGTCAGATGGTGAGAGGGACTAGAGTCATCTCTAAGGCTTCCTCAGTCACAGGGCTGGCACTTAGGCTGGAAAGACTCAAACAACTGAGGCTTCTCAAGCATCTCTCTCCATCTCTATGTGGTATCTCCACATGGTGTCTCCAGTATGGCAACTTCAGGGTAGCTGAACTTCTCTTATGCCAGCTCAGGACTCCAAAGGCACATGTCTCAAGGGAGAGAGCCAGGCAGAAGCTGCATCTCCTTTTATGACCTAACCTTGGAAGTCACAAAGCATCACTCCCTCCCTACTCTATTAGTTGAATCAGTCACAAAGATTCACCCAGGTTCAAGGGGAGAGAATATAGATTCCAATCCTTTATGGGGAAGTGGTAAAATTCTAAGCAAATGTAAAATGGGAGCCATGGTGTAGCCATTTTTGAACAGTCTAATCTGTCTCAGGAAGTAAATATTGGAGCCTTCTATGTATGAAATGCCATTGTTTTAGCTTTATACCTCATTGGTAGTTTGGCTGGGTATAGAATTCTGGTTTGGAGATCATTTTACTTCAAAAATGTGAAGTATTGCTCCAATGTATTCTAATTCCAGTATTGCCGTTGGGAAGCTTGAAGCATTCTTACTCCTAATTTCTTGTATAAGACTTCGTTTTTTTTCCTCTAGTAGCTTTTAGAATCTTTTTCCATTGTGTTCTAAAATTTTATTATGATGTAAGTTTAGGTCTATTTTCAGTTATTATACTGAGCACTTAGTATGATTCTTACCCCTCTCCCCTTTTTTTAGAGACAAGGTCTTGCTTTGTCACATAGGCTGGAGTGCAGTGATGTGATCCTAGCTTATTACAGCCTCGCACTCCTGGGCTCAAAGCAATCCTCCTACCTCAGCCTCCTGAGGACTATAGGAGTGTGCCACCACACCCAGCTAAGATTCCCACCCTTTTTTCTTGATTCTCTTTTAAACTTATTATTCAGATGTTGGACTTTCTGGACTGATTCTCTTCTTATCTGTTCCCTTCCTTCTATTTTGTATTTCCATTGTGTCTTAATCTTCTTTTTGAGAGATTTCTCTAATTTTATCTTTCCACCTTTTATTCAGTTTTTATTTATGCTTTTATATTTTTTTAATTTCAAGAGCCTTTTGGTATCGCTATAATTGTTCTCTGAGTGTTCCTTTTCCATAGTATTCTGCCAACAGCCACATGTTTTTTGTTTTTTTTTTTTTTTTTTTTTTTTTTTGAGACGGAGTCTCGCTCTGTAGCCCAGGCTGGAGTGCAGTGGCCGGATCTCAGCTCACTGCAAGCTCCGCCTCCCGGGTTCACGCCATTCTCTGGCCTCAGCCTCCCGAGTAGCTGGGACTACAGGCGCCCGCCATCTCGCCCGGCTATTTTTTTTATTTCTTAGTAGAGACGGGGTTTCACTGTGTTCGCCAGGATGGTCTCGATCTCCTGACCTCGTGATCCGCCCATCTCGGCCTCCCAAAGTGCTGGGATTACAGGCTTGAGCCACCGCGCCCGGCCCAACAGCCACATGTTTAAGCTTGAAAGCACATCTTTCCCCAGTCAAGCCTTAAGATGAGAGTGAAGCCCCAATTGATACCTTGATTGCAGCCTCATGAGAGATTCTGAAACGGCTGCACCTGGTTCCTGACTCACATAAACTGTGAAATAAATGTTGTTTAAAGCAGCCAAGGCTTTGGTAAATTGTTACACAACAATAGATAAATAATACATTAAGTCTCCACGTTTCTTATCTTCTCTTCCTGAAATAAAATAGCCAATTTTTCTCCTTTCTGGATCTCAAAAAGACTTATTCTCTGAGACAGGCATTAGAGCTGTTCACCAAATATTTCCAGTTCTCCATATACAGGCATGTGTAAGATGTAAGATGTAAGACCACCCCCGTGGTCTGCTGGGGTCATGTGACTAATTCTGACCAATGAGTTCTCAGTGGAAATGAAACGTGTCACTCCCAGGTTGAAGCATTTAATAACCAATACAAATCTCTCTAATGTTGCAGTGTCCAAACCGGTAGCCACATGTGGCTTTCAAAATTAAACAACATTTAAAATCCTGTTGCTCAGTCGTACAAGCCATATTTTTAGTCCTCAAAAGCTACATGTATCTAGTAGCTACTTTATTAAACATTGGAGATAGGGAACATTTTTTGGAAAGTTCTATTGAACTTTTGAAAGTGGTCCACAGCAGTGCTCTGGACCACTTTTTTCTTCTGCACAGGAACTGGCAGAGCTCCAGGTGGCAAATGCTCCTTAAGACTAGCTCCAGAGTGAGGACAACATGCAACATAAGTGACTCCTTAGCTTTTTCTTTTATTGTGGAAAAATATGCATCATGGCCAGGCACAGTGTCTCACGCCTGTTATCCCAGCACTTTGGGAGGCCAAGGTGGGCAGATAACCTGAGATCAGGAGTTCAAGACCAGCCTGGCCAACATGGTGAAACCCCATCTCTACTAAAAATACAAAATTTAGCTGGGAGTGGTGGCAGGCACCTGTAAGCCCAGTTACTGGGGAGGCTGAGGCAGGAGAATCACTTGAACCAGGGAGGCGGAGGTTGCAGTGAGCCAAGGTTGCTCCATTGCACTCCAGCCTGGGCAATAAAAGTGAAACTCTGTCTCAAAAAATATATATGCATAATAAAAAATGATCATTTTAACCATTTTTAAGGTGTACATTTCAGTGGTATTATGTACATTCACATAGATGTGTAACCATCACCACGATTCGTCTCCAGAATATTTTCATCTTCCCAAACTAAAACTGTCTCCATTAAACACTAACCTCCCATTCCCTCTCCCCCAGCCCCTGGCAATCCCTATTCTACTTACTGTCCCTATGAATTTGACCACTCTAGGGACCCCATATAAACAGAATCATACGGTATTTGTCTTCCTGTGAGTGGCTGATTTCCCTTAGCATTACGTACTCGAGGTTCATTCATGTTGTAGCGTGTGTCATAATTTCATTCCTTTTTTAAGGCTGAATACTATTCCTTCATATGGATATACAACACTATGTTTATCCATTTCACCTGTTGCCACACACGTGTGTTGCTTCCACCTTTTGGTTATTGTGAATACTGCTGTTATGAAATGGATGTACAAAGGAACATCTGTTTGAGTTCCTGCTTTCATTTAGTGTACACCCAGAAGTAAAATTGCTGGATTATATATTAACTTTATATTTGATTTTTTGAGGAATCACCATACCATTTTCCACAGCGGCTGCAGAGTCCTTAACTTTGAGAAGTACATATTAAAATATTTACAGATGAAATCATACGACATCTGAGATTTGCTTTAAGAGGGTTAAACACAACCCCGGGTTATATGTTAAGGCAAATTAAAGGTTTGCTTCAATTTGCAAATTAAGGTTATGTTTAAGTTTGGGCTAGAGAAACACAAGATGTGTTATGAGTTAATAATTATTGAAGATGGGTCATAGGAATTGGGTGGGATATCATTCTATTTTCTCTTCTTTCATATATGTTTGAACTTTGCCAAAAGAAAATAAATTTACTTTTCATATCCAGTGCTTGAAGTATTCTTAATTCACATTGAGACAAGGGCCTCACACTTAATTATGGAAACAAAAGTACTCAAGCTTACTATATTCTTAGGCAATTACAAATTATATTCAGCATCTAACCCCTCTGGTAAGTCAGGAGTTTGATTAAATGCTTAGTTATATATTCATGTGTATCCTAAGAAGTTAGCAAGGGAAATTTAATCAAATGAGCTACACCTGCTTATGGAAATGCAGACCTTGGTTTTTCTTTTTTCTTTTCTTTTCTTTCTTTTTTTTGAGACAGAGTCTCGCTCTGTTGCCCAGGCAGGAGTGCAATGGCACGGTTTTGGCTCACTGCAACGTCCACCTCCTGGGTTCAAGTGATTCTCCTGCCTCAGCCTCCTGAGTAGCTGGGATTACAGACGCCCACCACCACGCCCAGCTAGTTTCTGTGTTTTTAGTAGAGACGGGGTTTCTCCATGTTGCTCAGGCTGGTCTCAAACTCCTGACCTTGTGATCCTCCTGCCTCAGCCTCCCAAAGTGCTGGGATTACAGGCGTGAGCCACCGCGCCCAGCTGGTTTTTCTTAAGAACTGAGCAAGGTCTTCCTAAGTTGCAAAATAACAAGTTTTACCAGAGCTGGAGATAAAGTTACCAACGATAAGATCAAGTGCACTATTTCACCTAGAAAGCTTGAGAAAAATTATCAGGTTCATTTGTTCATTCATTCATTTGATATATGTTGATTATGCATTTATTCTATACTAGATCCTATCCCAGGCACAGCCATTAATAGAGCAAATAATTTCCTGTTCTTAGGAAACTCACTGTTTAGGGCAGAGAAATCAGACAAATAAACTCAGGCAGATTTATTATCTGTCAGGTAAAGAGAGTTTTTATAAGAAAAATGGAGGCCAGGTGTGGTGGTTCACGCCCGTAATCCCAGCACTTTGGGAGGCCACAGCGTGTGGATCACTTGAAGCCAGGAGTTAGAAATCAGCCTGGCCAACATGGAGAAACTCTGTCTCTAAAGAAAAGAAAAGAGAAAAGAGAAATTAGCTGGGGATGGTGGTGCATGCCTGTAATCCCAGCGACTTGGGTGGCTGAGGCATGAGAATTGCTTGAACCCAGGAGGCGGGGGTTGTAGTGACCTGAGATCACACCATTGCACTCCAGCCTGGGCAAGACAGCAAGACCCTGTGGAAGGAAGGAAGAGAAAGAAGGAAGGAAGGAAAGAGAGAAAGAAGGAAGGAAGGAAAGAAGGAAAGAGAAAGAAAAAGCAGCAGCAGGTAAGAGTCAGATAGAGTGGGAGCTATTTTGCAAAACACTGCTCTAAGAAGGTGATATTTGAGCAGAGACATGAAGGCAGGAAAAGACGTACTGATATCTGGAGGAAGAGCATCACAAGCACAGGGAACAGCACAGACAGAGGCCTACATGCAAGATGCCTGGCATGCTTGAGGAACATTAAGGAGGCTTGTGTGGCTGGAGTGGAGAGAATAGAAGGACATGAGAGCAGGGAGGTGATGAGGATGATGGGGCTGGCATCCCATGTTGGGCCTTCGTTGTTTTAAAATGTAGGTTTTATTATTATTGTTATCTTTTTGACACAGGTTTTTGCTCTATTGCCCAGGTTGGATGCCATGACATGATCATGGGGAGATTCGCTGCAGCCTCAACCCCCTGGGCTCAAGCAAATCTCGCACCCCAGCCTCCTGAGTTGCTGGGACTACAGGCATGTGCCACCATGCCTGGCTAATTTTTCTGGGTTTCTTTTGTAGAAATAGGGATCTTGTTATGTTGCCAGGGCTGGTCTTGAACTCCTGGTCTCAAGCAATCTTCCCACTTCAGCCTCCCAAATTGCTGGGATTACAGGCATGAGCCACTGCACCCAGCCCAGTTTTATTATTATTCAGGTATGGCAAGGCCACTAGATCAGGTGACGACTGCCATTGAAAATATAGTTTGTTACTCACAGGTCCCAAGAAGAAAGGGCGCACCATGCTATGCAGGGCCACACAGGGCTGGGCTGGGGGGCAAAGGGAATGAAGAAAACTTGTGGGCAAGAGCCTTTATTGTGATTTCCATGGGAAGGAATGAGCCAGGCAGGGTAAGGGCTTCGGGGCATAGGAGCTGCCCCTCATTGTCTGGTACTTGGCTCTGAGATGATTAGAGCAGGGAGATAGTGTCCCAGCGGGTGAGAGCCCAAGAAAGGAGATGGTTGGGGGTGTAGATCTGGATTGGTTGGTTTGCATATAAAAGGCCCTTTACTATCTAGAAATTGGCTAGCTCTGGGAGGGGCCATTCTTGTAGGGTCAGCAAAGCCCCACATATCAGAGAATCAGAAATACATGGTTAAGACCAGGTGCAGTGGCTCATGCCTGTAATTCCAGCACATTGGGAGGCTGAGGGGAGTGGATCACTCAAGGTCAGGAGTTCGAGACCGGCCTGGCCAACATGGTGAAACTCTGTCTCTACAAAAAATACAAAAATTAGCCAGGCATGGTGGCGGGTGCCTGTGGTCCCAGCTACTCGGGAGGCTGAGGCAGGAGAATCTCTTGAACCTGGGAGGCAGAGGTTGCAGTGAGCTGAGATCATGCCACTGCCCTCCAACCTGGGTGAGAGCAAGACTCCATCTCAAAAACCAAACAAACGAGCAAAAAAACATGGTTAATACGTTGATTTTATGAAACATGCCTCAAAGATGTTTCCTCTTGTTAAGTCACATTGGGGCTCTTAAAATGTTTTGAGTTACAGAACCTCAAAACTCCTGTCTGTCCTGTTCACTGCCTCAGCCTCAGCCATGAAGAGAGGTCAAAATAGCAACCCAACACCTCCAGAAGTGAAAAGGACAAGTTGCAGAGAAGTGCAGGTGTTGAGCTATCTTTATGAAAGAAAGAGACAGAAATACATGAAAAAAGAAAAAGCATTTTGCTCATATTCTCAAGAAGAAACAAAAGATTAGCCAGAAACCAATACAAATTATTTTCCAATGGGGGAGAGAGAGAGAGAATGAAGCTGGGGACACAGGTAGGGGACATTTGATTCTGATGCCTCCTTAGAAGGAGAACAGCATCATTTCCCCAGAAAATGGAGACTTGGTCCTTTTATTTTCTTCTGTTTTGCCCAATGACTAAAAAAGAGCTTGTATGTATATGGGGAAGACAGCAGAGAATGTGGTAAGAGAATTAGGCTTGGTGACAACAAGAATGGGAGCACACGCACATGTTTGCAAGGTTACACATAAATATATGCATACATCTGCGATCTCCTTCCATAGCTGTTCTGCCTTTTCTGTCACTGAGATGACAACAACTAAATCATCTCATGTCCCATATGGCAGCCAGACTGTCACAAAGTTAATGGACATAAAGTTCACAAGGGCTTATGGTACAAAAAGTAAACTTTTTTAATTATAAGGAAGTAGGTACGTCACCAGTGTGGCAAACACTGTCCAGCCATGCCCTAACCACTTGAGTGTATGCAGGTCTGACTTCCCCCTGCCAGCCCCCAGGGCATTTTCTCTGGCTATCAAAGTGTCCACTCAGCAGTCTGTGGTGTTAGAGAATTAATACTACCAAGGAGCATCCTTTAATTTGTGATGGATGGGAGCTGATGGATCAATACCCCAGCTCCCTCACCACTAGCATGCAATAACGCGGAGGAATGTGCTCTCTGCTGCCTCCCAGAGGTCCCCACTGGTAATTGAGACCCAGTTGCTCATGGTGGTAACTTGCCTGATGGCTCACTTATTACTGGGTGTTCCCTTTCCTACTTTTCTGCCAGTGTGCTTTGGAATCTCCTCCAGAAGCATTCAAATCTCTGCTTCTGGATCTGCTTCTTGGGGGTTGGGGGCAGGGATTCAAATTAAGATAATGAAGTTGGACAGATTCTGTTAGCTACTTCAAAATATTTAGGCAGAAGGGAGGAACTTCAGGGCATTCAGGGCAGTTTTCCTGGATCCTCCACTGAACTAACTTCCTTTCTTTCTTTCTTTCTTCCTTCCTTCCTTCCTTCCTTCCTTCCTTCCTTCCTTCCTTCCTTCCTCCTTTCCCTCATTTCTTCCTCCTGTTTCTTCCTCTTATTCTCCTTTCTTTCTTTCTTTCCTTCCTTCAAGCTCAAGACATGGGGCTGCTTCTGCTGGGTCAATGCTTAACGGTGTTACATAAAAAGGGGTTTTTATCCATATTGGGGGAAATATTTTTAGAAAGGACTTCCTTTTTTCCTTCCTTCCTTCCTTCTTTCCTTCCTTCCTTCCTCCCTTCCTTCATTTCTCCTTCCTTCATCAAAAAAGAGTATGAAAGGTGTCTTAGTCCATTAGTGTTGCTGTAAAGGAATACCTGAGGCTGGGCAATTTATACACAAAAGAGGTTTGTTTGGCTGACAGTCCTGCAGACTGTCTGGTACAGCATGGTACAGGCATCTGCATCTGGTGAGGGCCTCAAGCTGCTTCCAGTCATGGTGGAAGGTGAAAGGGAGCTGGCATGTGCAGACCACAGAGGAAGCAAGAGAGAGCAGAGGGAAGTGCCAGGGTTTTTTTAACAACCAGCTCTTGGGGGAATTAATAGAGCAAGAACTTACGCATTACTGAGAGGACAATACCAAGCCCTTCATGAGTGATCTGCCCCCATGACCCAAACACCTCCCACTAGACCCCATCTCCAACACTGAGAATCAAATTTCAACATGAGATTTGGAGGGGTCAAATATCCAGACCAAAAGCAAAGGGTCTGGTATGACAAAACAAGTATATATCGGGTACCCCCGATATGTTTACTACCTGAGCCTTATTGTGTCACCAAAAAATACCAGAAATACTTGTCAAAGATTTAGACCCACACACGCTATCAAAAATGTAGCCATAAGCCACATGTGGCCACTGAGTGCTTGAAATGGGACTCATCGGAATTGAGATCAAGTAAAGCATAAAATACACACCAGATATTGAAGACTTTTGTTTCTGTTTGTTTTTGTTTGTTGAGACAGGGTCTCACTCTGTTGCCCAGGCTGGAGTGCAGTGGCGTGATCATGGCTCACCGCAGCCTTGATCTCCCAGATTTAGGGGATCCTCCTGCCTCAGCCTCCCTAGTAGCTGGGACTACAGGTACATGCCACTATGCCCAACTAACTTTTTGTAGAGATGGGGTTTTGTCATGTTGCCCAGGCTGGTCTGGAACTCCTGAAATCAAGCAATCTGCCTGTCTTGGCCTTCCAAAGTGCTAGGATTACAGACACAAGCCACTGTGCCCAGCCTGAAGACTCAATATTTTTAGAAGTGTGAAATATCTCAGTAATTTCTATGTTCATCCCATGTGGAAGTAACATTTTCAATATATTGGGTTAAAAATACATTATTAAAACTAACTTCACCTGTTTCTTATTACCATTTCTAATGAGGCTACTTGAAAATTTAAAATTACATATGAGATCTTTGTATTTCTTTTCTTTGTCTTTTTTTTTTTAAATACAGGGTCTCACTCTGTTGCCCAGGCTGGAACACAATGCCACAATCATAGCTCACTGCAGCCTTGAATTCCCGGCCTGAAGCAATCTTCCTACCTCAGCCTCCCAAAGAGTTGGGATTACAGGGATGAACCACAGCACCCTGACCCCTTGTTGTATTTCTGTTGGACAGTACTTATCGGGATGACTACCAAGCCCTGCACTTATTTTTGTTTGTTCGTTTGAGATGGAGTCTTGCTCTGTCACCCAGAGCAAGACTACAGAGTACAGCAGTATGCTCTCGGCTCACTGCAACCCCTGCCTCCTGGGTTCAAGCAATTATCCTGCCTCAGCCTCCCGAGTAGCTGGGATTACAGGCACCTGCCACCACACTGGGCTAATTTTTGTATTTTTAGAAGAGTTGGGGTTTCACCATGTTGGCCAGGCTGATCTCGAACTCCTGGCCTCAAGTGATCCGCCCCCCTCGGCCTACCAAAGTGCTGGGATTACAGGCACGAGCCACCGCACCTGGCCTCTTTTTTCTTTTTTCTTTAGAGACAGGGTCTCACTCTGTTGCTCAGGCTGGAATACAGTGGTGCAATCATAGCTCACTGCAGCCTCGAATTCCTGGCCTCAAGCAATCCTCCCGTCTCAGCCTCCCAAAGAGCTGGGATTATAGGCATGAGCCACAGCACCCCGATCCCTTGTTGTATTTCTGTTGGACAGTGCTTGTCTGGATGACTACCCCAGCCCTGCGCTTCTGAGCCCCATGACCCCTCAGAAATGGTTTCCTCATCTAGGAACAACGCAACAGCAACAAAGAATAATAATAGCATGCTAACATCCAAGCTGGGCCCTACTTATGTGAGTTTGAACTATCATTTCAACTCTTTAAGTCTCAGTTTCCTCATCTGCAAAATAAGGATGAGGGCAGGACACACCCCATGGGATCACAAAAGGATGGAACAATGCCCTCCCTCTATATGTGACGGGCCAAGCACAGGGTAGTGGAAAATAAGCACTGACTGCATTGGCGATCCTCTTTACTGAGTGCAGTTGAAATTGCCTCTTACAATGCAAATCAAAACCACAATGAGATACCATCTCACACCAGTCAGAATGGCGATTATTAAAAAGTCAGGAAACAATAGATGCTGGCGAGGCTGTGGAGAAACAGGAACGCTTTTACACAGTTGATGGGAGTGTAAATTACCTTAACCATTGTGGAAGACAGTGTGACGATTCCTCAGGGATCTAGAACCAGAATGATTTGACACAGCAATCCCACTACTGGCTATATACCCAAAGGATTATAAATCATTCTACTATAAAGACACATGCACACGTATGTTTATTGCAGTACTATTTACAATAGCAAAGACTTGGAACCTATGTAATACAAGGATCACAAATGCCCACCAATGATAGACTAGATAAAGAAAATGTCGCACATAGATACCATGGAATACTATACAGCCATAAAAAAAGAATGAGATCATGTCCTTTGCAGGGACATGGATGAAGCCGGAAGCCATCATTCTCAGCAAACTAACACGGGAACAGAAAACCAAACATCGCATGTTCTCGCTCATAAGTGGGAGTTGAACAATGAGAACACATGGACACAGGGAAGGGAACATCACACATCGGGGCCTGTCAGGCAGTGGTGGGGAAGCGGAGGGAGAGCATTAGTACAAATACCTAGTGCATGCGGGGCTTAAAACCTAGATGGCGGGTTGATAGGTGCAGCAAACCACCATGGCACAAGTATACCTATGTAACAAAACTGCACGTTCTGCACATGTATCCTGGAACTTACAGTAAAATAAAAAATAATAATAATACAATTAAAAATAAAAAAAAAAAGAAAGAAAGAAATTGCCTCTCATGTCCAGGGAAGCACCTGGTGCTCCAGAAACAGAGAAGGCAGACACAGAAAAAGACCCACTGGAGGCCAGGTGCAGTGGCTCACACCTGTAATCCCAGCACTTTGGGAGGCCAAGGCAGGTGGATCATGAGGTCAGGAGTTCGAGACCAGCCTGGCCAACATAGTGAAACCCCGTCTACACTAAAAATACAAAAATTACAGCTAGTCATAATGGCACGCACCTGTAGTCCCAGATACTCAGGAGGCTGAGGCAGGAGAATCATTTGAACCCAGGAGGCGAAGGTTGCAGTGAGCCGAGACCTTGCCATTGTACTCCAGCCTGAACGACAGAGCAAGACTCCATCTCAAAAAAAAAAAAAAAAAAAAAAGACCCACTGGAGACACAATCAAATAAAGGTAATAGAAAAAGAGACCCCAGCATGACTTATTGGTGGGAGTAAAAATTTCACCTAAGAATTACATGTGGAGAGAAACATGAACCCATCCGTGTTCAGACTGTTCAAATGCATGTTGTCCCACAGAGATTGCTTAATGGGTTGACTTGACAGACCATTAAACCTCGCTTCTGTGTCTCTTGCCTTCCCTTCCTTGGCGGCGGCTGTGTCTTTTGTTGTGGAAAGGGTTTTCATCCCATGCCGACAGAAATCACTCAACTCTCACCTGAGGCACTCATTTAAGAGCACGCCTCAGAGGATTATGTGTTCCTTGGACGCATGCGTCAAAATATCATGTGCATCCCATAAATATGTATGTTATGTATCCATAGGAAAAAGGAAATTAAGAGGAACAAGTATAGAGATTAATACTATTTGCAGATTAAATGACGATCTAATTATAAAACATAGGAAGTTAAATAAAAATATTAGAAACAATAAGATAATTCCATAAGGTGGCTACTTGTACAAATTAATATAAAAATTGGATCGGGCTCAGTGGCTCATCTTTGTAATCCCAGTGCTTTGGGAGGCCAAGGTGAGAGAATTGCTTGAGACCAGGAGTTCAAGACCAGCCTGGACAACATAGCAGAGACCCTGTTTCTGAAAAAAAAAAAAAAGAAAGAAAATTATATTACAACGGCATGGTGGTGCAAACCTGTAGTCCCAGCTACGCAGGAGGATGAGGCAGGAGGATGAGGCTGCAGTGAGCTATGATCACGACTCTGCATTCCAGCCTGGCCAACAGGGCAAGACCTTGTCTCAAAAGCAAACAAACAAAAAATTATTATAAAAATCAATGCTGCCCGGGCGCAGTGGCTCACGCCTATAATCCCAGCACTTTGGGAGGCCGAGGTGAGTGGATCACCTGAGGTCAGGAGTTCGAGACAGGCCTGACCAACATGGCAAAACCCTGTCTCTACTAAAAATACAAAAATTAGCCAGGTGTGGTGGTGCCTGCCTATAATCCCAGCTACTTGGGAGGCTGAGTCAGGAGAAAGCTTGAACCCAGGAGGTGGAGGTTGCAGTGAGCCGAGATGGCACCTTTGCACTCCAGCCTGGGCGACAGAGTGAGACTCTATCTCAAAAATAATAATAATAATAACTATGCATGAATGACTACTTCCTGAATAAAACGGGGGAAAAAGTCTCATTTAAAAAAGCAAAACAAGATAAAGTATGGTATTGAAAATAAACTTGGCCATGCTCAGTGGCTCACACCTGTAATCCCAGCAATTTGGGAGGCCGAGGCAGGTAGATCACCTGAGGTCAGGAGTTCAGGACCAGCCTGGTCAACATGGTGAAACCCTGTCTCTACTAAAAATACAAAAAATCAGCCAGTAGTGGTGGTGCGTGCCTGTAGTTCCAGCTGCTCTGGAGGCAGAGGCTGGAGAATCTCTTGAACCCGGGAGGCGGAGGTTGCAGTGAGCCGAGATTGTGCCACTGCACTCCAGCCTGGGCCACAGAGCGAGACTCCATCTCAAAAATAATAAAATAATAATAATGCTAACTATATATAATGACCGCTTAGTGAATAAAATGGGGGGAAAATCTCATTTACAAAAGCAAACCAGGATAAAGTACTGTATTGAAAATAAACTTATGAAATGGGAAGAACTCTTGTGAAAAGAACTTTAAAATTCTACTGAAGAGTGTGGTATAATCCTCCAATACATGAAAATAAACGCAGTTATTGAGAGCAAAACAATACTGCGTAAAAATAAATTCTGTCTAAGTTACTCTACGAATAAAAGTGTGATTTGGCCGGGCGCAGTGGCTCAAGCCTGTAATCCTAGCACTTTGGGAGGCCGAGACGGGCGGATCACAAGGTCAGGAGATCGAGACCATCCTGGCTAACACGGTGAAACCCCGTCTCTACTAAAAAATACAAAAAACTAGCCGGGTGAAGTGGCAGGTGCCTGTAGTCCCAGCTACTCAGGAGGCTGAGGCAGGAGAATGGCGTGAACCCGAGAGGAGGAGCTTGCAATGAGCTGAGATCCGGCCACTGCACTCCAGCCTGGGTGAAAGAGAAAGCTTCTTCCTCAAAAAAAAAAAAAAAAAAAAGTGTGATTTGTTCCCAAATCAACAAAAAACCAAGTCACCTTGGGGGACCAGAATCAGGGGAAAGAGATTTAACTGGACTCAAAGATGTGTCACAAGGCGGCACGGCATATGTTGGAATTGTATGACCTTAGGCAAGCTGTTCAACCTCTGTGGCCTCAGCGTGCTCCTTAGTAAAACAGGGAAATTGCAGTGTTCGTATGATTGGTGATTGCGTGGGTTAAAGACATGTTAGATAGGCTCAGAGCCTGGGCGGCAGTGTTGGTAATTTTCACTGCCTCCGACTTACAGTCATTCGTTATCACCAAAGTGACTCCCCTCCTCCTACAGTCTGAGAGGGCTCCTGGTATATCAAAAGCATGTGAAAAGCAATCGTGTCCTTTGGACATTTTAGTACATTAGCTCCCACTGAATATAACAATGGTGGCCAGTGTGGTGGCTGTCACTGGTAAACTCAGAGATCTGGGAGGCCAAGGCAGGAGGACTGCTTGTGTCCAGGAGTTCAAAACCAGACTGGGCAACATAGCAAGGCCCCACCTGAAAAAAAAAAAAAAAGCCAGGCATGGTGGCACATGCCTGTGGCCTCAGCTACTTTGGAGACTGAGGTGGGAGGACTGCTTGAGGCCAGGAGGTTGAGGCTGCAGTGAGTCATGATTGTACCACTGTACTTCAGCCTGGGTGACAGAGCAAGACTCCGTCTCAAACAAACAAACAAACAAACAAAGTGAGTCTGAAAGTTTTCTTTAAATTTCTTTCTTTCTTTTTATTTTTTTAAGAGACAGGGTCTCACTTTGTCACCCAGGCTAGAGTGCAGTGGTACGATCATAGCTCACTGCAGCCTTGAATTCCTGGGTTCAAGCCTTAGTGTCCCAAAGCACTGGGACTAAGGTGTGAGCCACTGCATCCAGCCATAAACCAAATTTCTTTCACTTGTTTTAAAAATTTTTGCAAAAGTAAAGTAATTTTTATTTTAAAACATTTTAGGCTGGGCACGGTGGCTCACGCTCATAATCCCAGCACTTTGGGAGGCTGAGGCAGGCAGATCACCTGAGTCAGGAGTTCGAGACCAGCCTGGCCAACATAGTGAAACCCCATCTCTACTAAAAACACAAAAATTAGCCGGCATGGTGGCGCACACCCGTAATCCCAGCTGCTTGGGAGACTGAGACATGAGAATCACTTGAACTCGGGAGGCGGAGGTTGCAGTGAGCCGAGATCGCACCACTCCAGCCGGGACGACAGAGTGAGACTGTCTCAAAAGAAGAAAAAAACACATTTTAAAGACACTCTCCCATGACTTCTCCAATACAAACACTGGGTATTTTATCATATTTCTGTCTGGTTCTCCCCGCTAAGGTTTTTATTTCTCACACAAATGTAATTATAGTTTAAAGATTTTATACACAATAGTTTTTCATCATCTGAGTATTCACTATATGGCTCATTATCCAAGTATTTACACCGTTAGGTGTTTAGGGAAGCAAAAGTCATCCTAACATAAAAATTGTCACTAATGAACTGACAACTTCACAATTATCCCCCTCCACCATCCATTTCGGAGTAACACAGACATTGCTTTGGAAGCCATCAGATCAGTGTGTTTGTCAGTGTTTATCTCTGATTGTTGATGGTTGTTTGAAATTCAATGACACAATTCAAAACTATGTGAAATAACTGCAGAGTGAACATTGAAAATCTTTGCAAGGGGCAGCAGGATTTCATGAAGTCAATGAAAGTGATGTTGGAGAGCTACTTGCAATGCAGAGAATGCCACTGTTAAGTGAGGAACTTGCAGTGAGGCTGGTTAACAATCGAGAAGGAAATGACAAGTGGATGATAGTGATGAATGCTTTGAAATAAAATGAATGGGCTGGGAGCAGTGGCTCACACCTGTAATCCTAGCACTTTGGGAGGCTGAGGCGGGCAGATCACCTGAGGTCAGGAGTTCAAGACCAGCCTGGCCAACATGGTGAAACCCTGTCTCTACTAAAAATACAAGAAAAGTAGCCAGTCATGGTGGCAGGTGCCTGTAATCCCAGCTACTCGGGAGGCTGAGGCAGGAGAATTGCTGAAACCTGGGAGACAGAGGTTGCAGTGAGCCGAGATTGCGCCACTGCACTCCAGCCTGGGCAGGAGAGCGAGACTCCATCTTAAATAAATAAATAAATAAATAAATGGAACGAATGGATGATCAAATGGTTTAAAAGGCCCTCTGAGGCACCTTGTTTCGGCCCACAAAATGATTCCCACCAAAGTCCAAGATTACATAACTGTCTCTAGGTTTTTGAGGAATTGCCACACTGTCTTCCACAATAGTTGAACTAATTTACATTCCCACCAAAAGTGTAAAAGCATTCCTTTTTCTCCCACTACCAGGTACATGCCCAAAGGAATATAAATTGTTCTGTTATAAAGACACATGCATGTGTATGTTTATTGCAGTACTATTCACAATAGCAAAGACAGAGAACCAACCCAAATGCCCATCAATGATAGACTGGATAAAGAAAATGTGGTACATATACACCATGGAATACTATGCAACCATAAAAAGGAACGAGATCATGTCCTTTGCAGGGACGTGGATGGAGCTGGAAGCCATTATCCTCAGCAAACTAACGCAGGAACAGAAAACCAAATACTGCATGTTCTCACTTATAAGCGGGAGCTGAATGATGAGAACACATGGACACATAGAGGGGAACAACACACGATGGGGCCTTTTTGAAGGTAGGGAGTGGAAGGGAGAGCATCAGGAAGAAGAGCTAATGGATGCTGGGCTTAATATCTAGATGATGGTATGATCTGTGCAGCAAACCACCGTGGCACATGTTTACCTGTGTAACAAAACTGCACATGTACCCTGGAACTTAAAAGTTGGGGGAAAAAATTACACCACTGAAGTCAAAGATGAAATGAAAGGTGTTCTGTTGTTCTACCATACAATTTTGTTGGGAAATAAGGCACACTTGAATACAGTCATCCCTAGGTATCCATAAGGGGTTGGTTCGAGGAATCCCGGATGGATACCAAAATCTACAGATGCCCAAGTCCCCGATATAAGATGGTGCTGTGATTGCAAATAGTCTGTGCACGTCCTCCAGCACACTTTAATTAATTAATTGTTCATTTATTTTTTGAGACAGGGGTTCACTCTGTCGCCCAGGCTGGAGTGCAGTGGCGCCATCTCGGCTCTCTGCAGCCTCGACCTCCCAGGCTCAAGTGATCCTCCCACCTCAGCCTCCCCAGTAGCTGGGACTAAAAGTGTACACCACCACGCTCAGCTAATTAAAAAAAAAAAAAATATATATATATATATATACACACACACACACACACACACATATTTTGTAGAGACAATCTTGCTATATTGCCCAGGCAGGTCTTAAACTCCTGGCCTCAAGCAATCCTCCTGTCTCAGCCTCCCAAAGCGCTAAGGTTAAAGGCATGAGCCACTGCGCCTAGCCCAGTATGCTTTAAGTCATCTCTAGATTAATTATAATACCCCAGATCATGTGAATGTTATGTAAACAGTTATTATATTGCTTAGGGAATAATGACAAGAAAAAAGTCTGTACATGTTCAGTACAGACACAACCATTGCAGGCCTAATTACATTTTACATCTGCAACTTGTTGAACCCACGGTTAGTTGAACCTGTGGATTCAGTGTGTAGGGCTGACTGTATCAACTTTTGTTCTTTGTTAATTCTAAGAAGCTGATCATGTTTGGAATTACTATTTAAACTTTGTTGAACACAATTAAAAAATTAACTGAGGCTTAGAAAGTGTGGCTTCATTTTACAGGACAAAGTCCCAATTGCATCTCTCTCATCACCCCCAAACTTCTGCTCCCTGTGAAATTCGGATTCCTGTATTCAGTGGATTCCGTTTAAGCAGCTTTTTCCAGTACTTAGTACTCTGAAATGAATAGGTTTCCTCTAGCACTTTCTTACTTACAATCATATTATAACCACCATTATCTTTGATGGCTACATTCATTTAATTTATTTACTTATTCCTTTTTTATGAACTTTTAATCATGTTTCTGATGAGATGCTTTTAAAAGCAATAAGGAAATGAGTCATGATATGTCTTTGGGCGTTTAGCTATGAGGATTTTATCCCACATGTGGAATTACCGGATTAGATGCGAAATTGCAACATTTGTATGACTCTTGATACATATTTCTCAGTGTCTTTCCAAACTGGCTGTACAAATGTACCCTGCCATCAGAAACATTTGGGGAGATATTTCTACTCCTCACAGATTACATATATTTGTTGAACACCACTGTAGGCCAGGCGCTATTCTAGGCACCTGGGGATACAGCCCAGAATGAGATGACTTCCAATAGCTGCCCTCATGGAGCTGACAGTCAAATTCAGAAAAATAGACAACAAATAATTGTTCAATGTGGTAGACATGATGTATTATAGAAACGTAGGGTGGTGATATAGGAGCTAAGAATAAATTATTTAGGCAGATAGTGAGGATATGCGAGTCCTCAATAAGGTTTTCCTTTTCATGAAAAGCAGCCCCCAAATCATTTCTTTTCTAACAAAGAGCAGCCTGTAAAATCCAGCTGCAGACATAGTCAAGCAAACTGGAAACTTGCCAGGTGAATGCCGGCAGCTGCGCCAATAGGAAAAGGCTACCTGGGACTAGGCATGTTCAAAATGGCGGCCTCATCTTCCCTTCTCTTTGTCAGCCACGTGTACGGTAAGGAGCAGGTAACATGGCACCAGCGAGGCAAAGACCCTATTTGCATAAGATTAGGGCAAGGCAGCCAGCTTCCCCACATGCTATGTCAACGTCACACCTGGTCCAACCAATCTTTGGGCCCTATGCAAATCAGACACCGCCCCCTCAAGCCTGTCTATAAAATCTGGTGCACTCTGCCATGGGTGGGAAGTCCCATTCGGAAGCCCCTTTCACACAAGAGAAAGAGCTATTCTCCTTTCTCTTTCTTTTGCCTATTACACCTCTGCTGCTAAACCCACTTCTTGTGTCTGTGTCCTTGATTCCCTTGGTATGCGAGGACAGACTTCGTGTATTTACTCCAGACAACAATGCTGCTTCAGTGGGATCCAGAGAGGATGATCAGGGAAGCCTCCTTGGTAAGATAAAAATCAAGCAGACATTTGAAGGCAGCAAGGAAGGATACCATCAGAAATCCGTGGGAAGAGCATTCTAGGATGAGGGAACAGCCTATGCAAAGGCCCTGGGGCAGGAACGTGCTTAGTGTGTACGGAAAAGTAGATGGGGGCAGATCATGCAGGGTCTTGTGGACCACATGTGGGACTTTGGCTCCTATGGTGAGTGAGGTAGGAGCTGTGGAGGATTCTGAGCAGAGGAGGGGCGTTAGCCTGGCTCACGTGTTCACAGGTGCCCTCTGGTGAAGAGAGCAGATGGGAAAGAAAGCAGAAGCAGGAGGGGAGGAAGAGGAAACCACACTGGGTTAGGTGGGGGGGGGGGGGGGGGGGGCGTGACCAGGTGGATACCACGGTGAATTAATTCTGGATATATTGAGATGGTAAAGCAGACAGGTGTTGCTTATGGATTGGGAAGTGGAGGATGCCTGGAGAAGAGAAGTCAAGAATGCCTCAGGGATTTTGACATGAGCAGCCTGAGGACACAGCTCTGCCATCAGCTGAGGGGAAGAAAACTGGGGCGGGGAGGTGGGAGGGAGAGGGTAGTGTTGGGGGAAGATAACAATTCACTCACCACTTCTCCCTTGAATTATAGAATCACCCCACAGCAGTATTCATAAAGAATGAAAATGCAAACATCTATTAATAATTATTTGCAAATGCTGCATATTAGCCAGTTTAGATAAACCCTGCTCTCTGGGAACTTTGCCAGAAAAAAATCCCCAAATAAGCTTCTACAGCTATCAAAGCCAATAAAATGCCATCAGGGAGGAGACGGAGAATGGCAAAGTCCCTTCCTCATGTAAGAATCTGTTTAATCTAACATTACTATGCCTTCATCTACCCTTCCGTAAGACCCAGGATTGTCTGAACACAAAGATAAACATAACGGAGCTAAAGAAAGACGTGAAGTGAGAAAACAAAATAATCGTGGGGGATAGGATGTTTGGCAAGACTAGATGAGGACTTCTCAAGCTAGAAGGAGACGATTACACCTAACTAGCTCCCACTACGGGCAGTTCCACTCTTCTTTCTCTCTTTGCTGCCTACCCCTCACCAATGCCAGATGGATTAGAGTCTGTGTCTCTGCTTCCATTGTTGTTTGCGGCCACCTTGATCATACAAACTGCTCTGCTGTAGTCTATTGTTTATTTACTCATGCCACAAACAATTATTAAGCTGCTACTATGTTGCAGGCACTGTACTAGATGCCTGAGATAGAGTGTTTCAGAGACCACTGGTTACCCAGCCATCCATTATCCCCTCATAACTTCCCTAGCTTTCAGGACCCAGCAATAAAACAGAACTACATTTCCCAGGCACCTTTGCAGAGATAGGCAGCCACGTGAACAATTCTGACCAATCAAACATAAGGATGCTGATCTCAACTGACCTTTGTCCTTTGATCTTCTTCCTTCTTTGTGTCTGAAGCACTGATGTGATGGCTGGGGCAGCAGCAGCCATCCTGAGACTGACCATGAGGAACAGACCAAGCCAACCTTGGTCCTGGCTGAACATCCTTGGGCCACTGCAGTATTTTTGTTTTATATACCACCAAATAAAAATTTTGACTGATACACATGTATGTTCTGAAAAAGTCTTTTTACCAGCCTGTTTCTCCACATAAGACTTCTTGAGGATGGGTGCAGTGGCTCACACCTGGAATCCCAGCACTTTGGGAGGCCAAGGCAGAAGGAACATTTGAGCCCAGGAATTCGAGACCAGCCTGGACAACACAGTGAGACCCTGCCTCTACTAAAAATACAAAAATGAGCTGGCTGTGGTGGTGCACACCTGTAGTCCCAGCTTCTCAGGAGGCTGAGATGGGAGGATCAGTTGAGCCCAGGAGGTTGAAGCTGCAGTGAGCTATGATCATGTCACGGCATTTTATCCTGGGCAACAACACGAGACCCTGTCTCAAGTGATAAATAAATAATAAAAGTAATGTTAAAAAGGAAGACTTCATGAGGGCAGAAACCAATTTTATTTAGCTTCATAAGCCCTCAAGAACTGTCGAATGAATTCACGAGTGAGTAAGGTAGCACGACTTTTATAATTTCAAATGCAGCGGGCCCAGGAAGGGCACTTCTTCCCCTATTCACTCCCTGCTTTGGTGCCACATCCCTGGCAGTGGCTGATCCCTTCCACAATGACAGCTCCTGCCAGCAGCTCCTCCCTCATCATTCCAGCTCCCACTGGCTCCAACATTGCAATTTCATCAGTCCAAGGATGGTAGGGGCTTCCTGCTATTGCTAGCCTCTGGGTGGCCAATGTCCCACGTGAGTTAACTCTGTCCACACTTCTGTAAGGAAGCCCTTCCTTTTCTTTTCTTTGTTTGTTTGTTTCTTTTTTTCTTTTCGTATTTTTTTTTTTTGACAGGGTCTCTCTCTGTTGCCCTGGCTGGAGTGCATTGACATGATCACAGCACACTACAGCCTCAGCCTCCCAGGCTCAGGTGATCCTCCTGCCTCAGCCCCCTGAGTAGCTGGGACCACAGGCATGTGCCACCACGCCTGGCTAATTTTTGAATTTTTTGTAGAGATGGGGTCTCACTATGTTGCCCAGGTCGGTCTCAAACTCTTGGGCTCAAGTGATCTGCCCACCTCAGCCTCCCAAAGTGCTGGGATCACAGGCTTGAGCCATCACGCCAGCAAAGCTCCTCCTTAATGCCTCTTCCTTTCAAATATCTGGGGGCTGGAGAGTGAACTCTGTTTCCTCTGTGGACTCGGAGAGACACTCCCCACCAGGTGGTAAGTTCAAGGGCACAGAACACATATCTGCTTTACTCACTAGTACCCCGGACCCAGCACAAGTTCTGCCATGGAGAAGTTGCTTAATGAATATTTATAGAATAACTAACCTCACTTCCTATTAAATAAACCAGAATAAAAATAATAAGGTGATGCTATTTTTGTCTATTAAATTAACAACAAAACATGTTTTTTTGAGACAGGATCTTGCTCTATTGCACAGGCTGGAGTACAGTGGTGCACTCATGGCTAACTGCAGCCTTGACTTCCCAGGCTCAAGCAATCATCCCATCTCAGCCTCCATAGAAGCTGGGGCTACAGGTGCGTGCCACCACGTCTGGCTAATTTTTGTATTTTTAGTAGAGATGGAGTTTCCCCACATGACCCAGGCTGGTCTCCAACTCCTGGGGTCAGGCAATTTTCCCACCTTGGCCTCCCAAAGTGTGGGATTACAGGCATCAGCCACTGTGCCTAGCCCAGAAAATGTTTTTAAAACAATGAAACCCAATGCTGGTCTGTGTGCATTGAAATGAATAGACTCAAGCATTGCTGTTAGATGTGTAAATTGATACAACCCTTTGGAAAAACCATATGTATAAGATACCATTAAAATAGTACTCATTTTTGACTCAGTAAAACTACTCCTGGAAATCTAATACAAAGAAACGAATCTCAATGAAGGGAAAACGTATGTAAAGATTTGATTATAGCATTATGTATAATGTCAAAATATACCCAACAGTAGGTTATAAGGAAAAGACCCTTCTATAGTCATTAAAATTACAGTATGAAAATGTGGTGGTCTCCCAAATATGGGTGATTTTCCCCCTCTGGTTTCTGTGCTTTCACAAAAAAATATATATATATATTTTTTCTAATAAATAATTTTAAAAGATGTTATCAGGGAAATAAATTAAATGCTTTAATTTAAAAACCTGCTACTCCTGGAGTCCTTTTTCTCAGTCTCAGATTTTCTTTGCACTCCATAGACTGGTAACCCATAGAACAGAGAAAGCTTCTTCTCCAAGCATTATCTGACCTATTTTGTGGGGATGATGGAACAGAGTCTCACCCTGTCACCCAGGTTGGAGTGCAGTAGCACAGTCATAGCTCACTGCAGCCTCAACCTCCTTGGCTCAAGCAATTCGCCTGCCTCAGCCTCCCAAGGAGCTGGGACCACAGGTGTGCACCACCATGCCCGGCCATTTTTTTTTTTTTTTTTTTAAGAGATGGGATCTTGCTTTGTTGCCAAGGCTGGTCTCAAACCCCTGGCCTCAAGCGATCCTCTCATCTCAGCCTCCCAAAGTGTTGGGATTATAAGCGTGAGCCACTGCAGTTGGCCAATCTGACCTATTTTACTGGAAGTTCCATAACTGGAAGTTCCTTAATTTGATACGAATCAATTGCTACTTGCAGGGAATATGGGAGTGAACACGATTAACAGGAATCCTGCCCTCAGAGCATTGATATTCTAAAGGGAAAACAGGTACAAACAAGATAAGTAAAATTTATAGCGTGTTACATGGTGATGATTGCTTAGGATAAAGATGAAACATTTATATAAAGTTCAGAACAAGCACAATTACCTATGGCTATGAATAAATTGCAGAGTATTCATCCAATGGAATACTACACAGCAACAAAAAAGAACAAACTACTGGTCGGGCACAATGGCTCATGCCTGTAATCCCAGCACTTTGGGAAGCCGAAGTGGGTGGATCACTTGAGGTCAGGAGTTTGAGACCAGCCTGGCCAACATGGTGAAACCCCGTCTCTACTAAAAAGACAAAAATTAGCCAGTGTGGTGTTGGGTACCTGTAATCCCAGCTGAGACAGGAGAAGCACTTGAACCGGGGAGGTGGAGGTTGCAGTGAGCCAAGATCACACCATTGCACTCCAACCTGGGTGACAGAGGGAGACTCCATCAAAAAAAAAAAAAAAAAAAAGCAAAGAACCAACTATTATTTCACTCAATGACTAGGACAGATCTCAGAAACATTCTATTGAGTAAAAGAAGTCAGACACAAAAGGGTGCCTACAGTATGATTCCATTTATAAGAAGTTCAAAATCAGGCGAAACCAATCCACAGTGACAGATAATCAGAGTGGCAGTTGTCTCGGGTGGGGTAGTGGCCTGGGAAGGGATGTTAAAGATGACGGAAAAGTTCATTCTCTTGAACTAATGGTGGTTACGCAGGTGTCTACACATGTAAAAATGTATTGCGCCATACACTTAAAATTTGTAAATTTGCTGTGTGATAGTCCCATCACAGGAAAAAAAAAAAAAAGGAAGGAAAGGGAAGGGAGGGAGTTGAAAAGGAAGGAAGGAAGAAAGGGAGGGAGGGAGGGAGGGAGGGAAGGAAAAGAAAAAAGAAAGACAGAAAAGGAAGGAAGAGAAGGAAAAAAAGAAAAAGTAAGGGAGGAGGGTGGGAGGGAGAAAAGGAGGGGAGAAAGGGAAGAAAAAGAAAGAGAGAGAAAAAAGAAAGAAAGAAACAAGGAAGGAAGGAAACAGGTGAAAGGAGGGAAGGAAGGGAGGAAGAAAGAAAAAAAATGAACAAAGGAAGGAAAGAAGGAACAGGGGCAGGAAAAAGTTAATGGTGGTGCAGTAGTTTCAATTTTACATAGTTGAGGTCGAGAAGGTAACTGTGAGCAGAGACCTGAAGGAGGTGAGGCAGAAATTAGTCACAATAATAAGAAAAAAAAAAGTAAGAAGGAGATGTTAACAGTTAGGTATTAACAACGGTGTGTGGACTCATTAATAAATATCTTTGAGCCCCTGATCCTTGCTAAGGATGCATTAGAGATTAGAGGCAAAACTGGACATAGTCTTTATCTTTTTTTTTTTTTTTTTTTTTGAGACAGCGTCTTGCTCTGTTGCCCAGACTGGAGTGCAGTGGCACTATCTCAGCTCAGTGCAACCTCTGCCTCCTGGGTTCAAGCGATCCTCATGCCTCAGCCTCCCAAGTAGCTGGGACTACAGCCGTGTACCGTAATGCCTGGCTAATTTTTGTATTTTTTGTAGAGACAGGGTTTCACCATGTTGGCCAGGCTGGTCTCGAACGCCTAACCTCAGGTAATCCACCTGCCTCGGCCTCCCAAAGTTCTGGGACTACGGGGCATGCACCACCACGCCTGGCTAATTTTTGTAGAGACAGCGGTCTCACTATGTTGCCCAGATGGTTCTCGAACTCCTGAGCTCAAGCGCTCTGCCGGCCTCGGCCTCCCAAAGTGCTGGGATTACAGGCATGAGCCACCATGAGCGGCCAGTCCTTATCTTTATACTAACTAAATGAGAAAATCAATAAAAGCGAATTAGAATGTTGATGTGGGTAATGAAAGAAAGCCATATGATGCTAGAAAAATATATAGTTAGAGGTACTGGGGAGAGAGACAGCTACATAAAGAGAGGTAGAGGGATATAGAGAAAGAAAAAGAAACAAAGAGATGGAGAGAGAGGGAAAGAGAGAATGTGGGCAGGAGGGGACAGAAACAAGGAGAGACAGAGACAGAGAGAGATGTCAATGAGGTGGATTATATTTGGGACTCTGAATTCTCTTTTCCACAGCTGAATAATAACAGTAATAGTCTAGTAATTAGTACACAACTGCTCAACCTCTCTCTCTTGCCTGGGGCTGGCAAGAAAAATAACCAATCATACTGAAGAAAGGACCAAGGACTCAGGGAGACACTGAAAGAAAAACCAACCTAGAAATCACGCATTGGAGAAAAACAGAGTCGAAAGGTTGTGGCAAAGCAAAGGGACCCTGAGGTTAGGAGGGAAAGTGGATATGCTTTTTCTTAAAAAAAAAAAAAAAAAAGATATTTCTAAAGGAGGTTCCGATGTTAAATGGGATCTTGGCAGAATGAAATAACAAAGCTCTTAACGCTAAAGCCCTATCCATCTTCCCAGAGAATGTTCCTGACCCTTCAGCACCAAAAGCAAACCCTTTGCACCTGTGCTTTTCCCTCCAGTTTTGGTAAATCATGGAGATGGGTGTTTGTTTATCCAATCACCCTCTCTGACTGGTCCCATTTGTAGCAGAGATAATGTTACAGATCTGGCAAATCCCATTTTCTTTTCCTCCCAGGGATATGTACAGCAAAGGGACATGTTCCAGCTCTCACTGAAGTTAGTTGGGCCCTGGGACTACATTCTGGCTAATGGTATTTAGGTAGAAGTGATGTGAACCACTTCTAAGCCTAACCCATACAAAATGTGCAGCATAATTATCTGTGTACAAATTCAGAAGCAATTGGGGGAATGCAGAGGCCCTTCCTAGACAATGGCAAAGCCACAAGATGGAAGGACCCTGGATCCCTGCGTCACTGCCTGGAGAAAAGTCTCCCAGGAAGTACAACCACTATGGAGAACAGTTTGGAGTTACCCCAAAAAACTAAAAATAGAGCCACCATATGATCCAGCAATCCCACCACTGAGTATATACCCAAAAGAAAGGAAATAGTATATCGAAGAGATATCTGCACTCCCATGTTTATTGCAGCGCTATTCACAATAGCCAAAATTTGGAAACAACCCAAGTATCCATCAACAGATGAATGGATAAAGAAAATGTGGTACATAAACACAGTGGAGTACTGCTCAGCTGTAAAAAAGAATGAGATCCTGTCATTTGCAACAATGTGAATGGAACTGGAAGTCATTATGTTAAGGAAAATAAGCCAGGGACAGAAAGACAAACTTAGCATGTTCTCACTTATTTGTGGGAGTTAAAAATTAAAACAATTGCACTCATGGAGATAGAGAGTAGAATGATGGTTACCAGAAGCTAAGAAGGGTAGTGGAGGCGGGTGGAGGGGAGGGGGAATGGTTAATAAGTACACAAAAATAGAAAGAATGAATAAGATGTAGTATTTGATAGTACAACAGGGTGACTATAGTCAATGATAATTTAATTGTATATTTAAAAATAAGTAAAAGAGCATAATTGGATTGTTTGTAACACAAAGGATAAATGCTTGAGGTGATAGATACCTCATTTTTCCATATGTAATTGTTACACATTGCATGCCTGTATCAAAATATCCCATATACCCTGTATACCCAATTCCATATACCATATTTATATATATATATACACACACACACACACACAATGTACCTATAAAAATTTTAAAAAAAGAGAAAAGCCTACTAGGAGAAAACATCCATTTTGGACAGTTGAGTGAACAAAAAGGACACTTTCACATGTTCAACCTCTGAGAATTCAGCATTTATTTGTTATAGCAGCTAATATTCCTTATCCTATCTAATACACCATCCATCTTGGACAGTTGAGTAAGCAAAAAGGAAGTGCTCACTGTGTTCAGTCACTGACAGTTCAGGGCTTAGCTGTCACAGCAGCTAACATTCCTTATCCTGTATAATACGCCCTTTCCATAACAGTGTGTGTAGATTCAGGTTTTGAGAAGAGTTCACATTCCCTCCAATTCTGTTTCTATACATTTATTTTCCTGCCTTTGAGAAAGAACTCATACTCCTTCAAGGCTCAGACCACCCATCTAGCATCTTCACCACCTCCCAGGCATCCCCATCTCTGCCATTGTCCTCTCTAAGCTGTTTCTTGCCTCTCTCTCTTTGCCCTTGCACTCATCTCCACCTGGAATGCCAAAGCAGCACTGCAGACAATGTATGTTTCAACCAGAATGGACAGAGATGCTGTTTGCTGCTGCAGGACAGATTTAAAACTCTTTGGAAGCCTCATACCCATGACTTTGGCCTTGGAGATACTGCTCTCCAGCCACTAGGCAAACCAAGCACACAAGCTGTTAAAACAACCCAGTTACTGAGGCAGAGAGCTGAGAATTATTTTTGACTCCTCCCTCATCCCACTATTCTATCAGTCATGAAGATGTACTGATTCTACATCCAGATACCTCTCAAATCCATCCATTTTCATCACCATTGCTTCCATCAAATTCCAGGCCACTATCATCTCTTAGGATACATTCCAATTCTGTTAATGTGGCCCAGAGGTCCTGCGTGATCTGGCCCCTGCCCCAACCCCAGCCTCTTCCCTCTCAGACTCTACATTCTAACTGACTTGGACTCCTTTCAATTCTTTAAATGCACCATATTCTTTTCCTGCCTTTGGACCTTTGAGATACCGCTCCCATAGCCAAAAGCACTCCTCTTCTTCTTCCCCAGCTAAACTTCTACGCGTTTTCTAGGTTTCAGCTTAAATACTCCTTTATTCAAGAAGCCTTCTTGGAGTTTGTTAAATGGCATTCGACTCTGTAATTATAAACCATGTCCTACATTTACAGCACTCCATTTACCAGCTAGACTGGTAAGCTGGCCAGTAAGGACAACATCTGCATTGTTCATTATTGTGATTTCAGGGTCAAGCATGGGGCATGACATACAGTAGGTGCTTACTAAAATATTGTTGAATAAATTTTAAAAATGGATGGATAGACAGATGATTTGATAGATGGATGATTTGATAGATGGGTGGGTGAATGAGTGAATGGATGATTTAATGGATGAATGAATGGATGATTGGGATAGATAATTTGATGAATGGATGGATGGGTTAATGAGTGAATGGATGAATGAATGGATGGGTAAATGAGTGAATGATTGATGGAAGGATGAATGGAAGAACAGATGGCTGAATAAATTTCTCCTTCAAGATGCTGAGTGTGAATCTGTGACTCCAAAGGAAAACCAAAGATAACAGTCATCTGGACGACCCTAAAACCAGAAGTTCCATGAGATCACATTCTTGCTCATCCTTGCTTTTGTAGACCTTGAATTCTCTTTGAGAGTGAGTAGATAATGGCAAGGAAGCAAAGACAATAGAAAACATACAAATAAACCAGGTGGCACCAGAAGGTGACACACACCACATGCTCTAAAGGGGTGGCATTTGATCCCAGACCCCAGGCACTTAAAATTAAAATTAAACAAGTGAGAATGCCAATTCCATGCCAAAAATCAAGCCAAACGATCCTCAGAATGTGTTAACTGGCAATGATAGCTGGGATTTAAAAATACACCCGTCAACCTATTTTGCATGTCCTGCCTTTTGCTTCAGTAATCACTTTCCCCAGGTCCCAAGGAAATACAAGTGGTCCTTAAACAGATGACAAGGGGCCCATTTTCACTCATAATAAGAGAAGACCAATTAAAATTGTATTGAGATGCCATTTTTCACCTACCTTATGGGCAAAAGCATGATAACACACGCTGTTGGCAGGGCTGAGGGGCACCAATCACATCTATTGCTGATGGGAGTGAAAACCGGTACAATCTCCATGGAGAGTCATTGGCAAAATTCACCAAGATTACCCATGTCTTTACCCTTTGACCCAGCAATCCAGTCTCTCCAAATTTATCCCATTGTCTATGATACGTGGATATGTTTTTATCTATTTTTTTAATTCATTTTTGAGGCAGTCTTGCTTTGTCGCCCAGGCTGGAGTGCAGTGGCACGATCACAGCTCACTGCAGCCTTGAGCCCCTGGGCTCAAGGTGATCTGCCCACCTTAGCCTCCTGAGGAGCTAGGACTACAGGTGCCCAAAGGCACCTAAAGGCGCCTGCCAGCTAATTGAAAAAGAATTTTTTTTTAGAGACGGAGTCTTGCTATTACTCAGCCTCCTGAGTAGCTGGGATTATGGGCATGAACCACCACACCCAGCAACTGACATGTTTTTAAAAAGTGACAAATGCGTGGCCCATACCTGTGATTTCAGCACTTTGGGAGGCTGAGGCAGGAAGATTGCTTGAGACCCAGAGTTTGAGACCAGCTTGGGCAACATAGCAAGACCCCATCTCTACAAAAACAAATTTTGCATTGGTAGCCCCAGCTACTTGGGAGGCTGAGGCAGGAGGATCACCTGAGCCCAAGTGGCCACAGTTTTAGAAGCTCTGATTGCATCACTGCACTCCCGCCTAGGTGACAGAGTGAGATCCTGTCTCAAAAGGAAAGGAAAGGAAAGGAAAGGAGAGGAGAGGAGAGGAGAGGAGAGGAGAGGAGAGAGGAGAGGAGAGGAGGACATATGTATAATGTTACTCATTATTAGGCTGTATGTAATGGCAGGATATTGCAAACAACCCGTGAATCTATCAATAGAGGCTGGTTTAATAAATTATGGACCGCTACATAAAAAATAATAATCATAGCCTAGACACATCACTTACTTCATTCATGCCTAGCATGATTCTATATGTGTTATATGTAATAATTCATAATAACCATAGAAGGTGTACTCTAACCACTTTTCTATATTAAAGGTGAAGAAACTGAAGCCCAGAGAGGATCAGTGACTTGCCCAAGATCACACAGCCTGAAAGCAGCAAATCAGGTCAGTGAGGGGAGCTGGTCACTTGAGGGGCTGGAAGGAGGCACAATGATGTAGCTATAAAAGGAAGAAGCCCAAGAGAACTGTTTGGGCCAGGCATGGTGACTCATACCTGTAATCTCAGCACTTTGGGAGGCCAAGGCGGGCAGATTGCTTGAGGTCAGGAGTTCGAGACCAGCCTGACCAACATGGTGAAAGCTTGTCTCTACCAAAAATGCAAAAATTAGCTGGGGTATGGCTGGTGGTGTGCGCCTGTAGTCCCAGCTACTCGGGAGGCTGAGTAATAGCAAGACTCCGTCTCTAAAAAAAAATTTTTTAGAGGCAAGAGGATCTCTTGAACTCAGGAGGTGGAGGTTGCAGTGAGCCAAGATGGCACCACTGCATTCCAGCCTGGGCGACAGAAGGAGACTCTGTCTCCAAAAAAGAAAAAAAAAATAGCTGTTTGATGCACAGGGATGATAAATGACAGTGGACAGGGCCACGGGATGCTGTAGGGTCACCTTCTGCTCACACCCAGGTTCCCAGGAAGATATTGGTGGGTGGGATGGAAGAGGGAGCCTCAGTTTCTCTGCCTCCCTCAGCTGTCTCTGCACTCTCAACCACACAGTTGTAATACTGCCTCTCTGAAAATAAGGAAGCTTCTGCCAAAGTAATCTGGAAAGATCTCCAAGAACATATTGTTAGGTGAAAAAAAGCAAGACGCTGAACTGCATGTAGAGTATAGGCTCCCTTATGTAAGAAGAGAGGGGAAAGTAAAATAAATATTTTACATTTGCACACATTTCATGTGTTTGCATGAAGTAACTCTGGGAAGACATACAAGAAAGCAATAAATGTTTCAGGGGAAGGAGATGAAAGTGGGGAGGGGGATGGGGCAGACTGGGGAACGGCAGGAGATGTAAACCGATTAACTATTGAAACATTAGCATTTAATTTTGAAATTGCCAGAGAAGCTTATGGGTACTTGAGAAAAGCATCACTCATCTTTTTTTTTTTGTTTCCTCACTCTCGTCGCCTTGGCTGGAGTGCAGCAGCACGATCTTGGCTCACTGCAACCTTCATCTCCCAGGTTCAAGCAATTCTCCTCCTGCCTCAGCCTCCCAAGTAGCTGGAACTACAGGTGCGTGCCACCACGCCCAGCTAATTTGTGTACTTTCAGTAGAGACGGGGTTTCACCATGTTGGCCAGGCTGGTCTCAAACTCCTAACTTCAAATTATCCGCTTGCCTTGGCCTCCCAAAGTGCTGGGATTACAGGTGTGAGCCACCACACCCAGCCTCTCATCTAATTATTGACATGGCACGTGCCTTGCAATTTTCTTGAGTCCCCACCACTCCCTGTTGTCTGCCTGATGTCGAATTCTCATCTCATCTAAAGCTGAGTTACTCTCAGCTCCAGCTCTTTATGGCTACCCCTAAATGTGGGTCCAAAGTGGCTAGCTTCTCTTATTTTTCAAGAGGAGTGGAAAACCATATTTTTAGAAGAAACCTTCCAGATTTTAAATGTTGGCAAGGAATCAGTTTTTTAGAAAATGAGAATTTATGTGGCCTGTATACAACCTCTGATCCAGATGAATCCGGAATCTCTGTGTCCTCAGGAAATCCCCTGGAGGTTGTTTTGCTTGACTGAGTGGCAGAGTTTGGAGCACTCTAAGGACCTGTAGGGCAACTGTTCCATATACCGTTTGAAAACAGAGAAGTCAAGAACCAATAAAAAAGGCCGGGGGGGGGGGGGCCTCCATGTACGGTTGCTCAAGGCGTGCGCTGCGCAAGTGCCACAGGAGAGAGAGGAGTGCTGAAATACAACCCACTGATGGAGACCTTCACGATGGATGGATCAAGCTGGTGACATCTGAACCCTTGTCAAATTCAACATCACTAAAGGAGAGGCAGCCAGACGTGATGTGCCATCCAATGAGGCAAGATGTATCGGTCATCATCAAAGAATGATCCTTGCAAAAACAACCAAGCATAAAACAAAAACATTGAAACTGAATCGGATTCATCCTCTAGATCAGGGATCATCAAACTATGGCCCCCTGGTCAAATCCAGCCTACTGCCTGATCTTATAAATAAAGTTTCACTGGGACTACAGCCACACTCATTTATTTAAGTATTGTCTGTGGCTTGCTTTCACACTGCAAAGGCAGAGTTGAAACCACATGAACTGCAATACCTAGAAGATGTATTATCCAGATTTTTACAGAGAAGTTCGCCAACCCCAGGTCTAGATCTAGCCCCCCGTTCACAGGAAATACAGGGGAGAGAGGAGCACGCTAAACCAACACCATAAGGCACGCAATCAGCAGAATCCCAAGTGTGGAACAGCCTCCAGGACAAATGTTCCACTTTCTTCCATAAATAAGTGGCAAGCAAACAAACGCAGGAGGCAAAACTGTTCAAGATTCCAAGACTCTTATAAGATACATCAGCCAATCAGGGAAACGGGGATAATGACTGGCTGTTCAGTGAGTCTTGAGGAAATACAGCCATTTTGGGTAGATGTGAAAATGACACAGTGCTAAATGCAATATAATATTTGGGTTTGGATCATAGAACAGCAAAAATGGCATTAATGAAAAAAGGGTAAAATCTGAATAGAGTCTGTGATGTAGTAAATGGTGACAAATCGTAGTAAAGTAAGATGGTAACAATAGGAGGGGCTAGATGAGTTGTATGTAGAAACTCTCTATTATCTTGGCAACTTTTCTATAAATCTAAAATTATTCCAAAACGTAAAGTCTGTTTTAAGACAATGGTATTGTGATTGTAGTTTTGTTTTGTCTTTGTTGTTTGAGACAGGATCTTGCTCTGTCACCAGGTTGGAGTGCAGTGGCACGATCATAGCTTACTGCAGCCTCCAACTACTGGCCTCAAGCAATCATCTTGCTTCAGCTTCCTGAGTAGCTAGGACTACAAGTGCACACCACCACTCCTGGTAAATTAAAAAAATAATAATGACTGTGGAGGTGGGATCTTCCTGTTGCCTAGGCTGGTTTCAAACTCCTGGCCTCAAGTGATCCACCCACCTCAGCTTCCCAAAGCACCAAGATTACAGGATAATCCACTGTACCTGGCTAGACATACCTGTCTATCATAAGATAGACAGTGTCTCTTACAGTCTATTAGATTAGACTCTAATCATTTGTAACCTTAACAGATACAATGATGCAATGACTAGACTTAACTTTAAAATAATCCAACAAAGTGCAGATAATAGGTGAGAGCATAAAGAAACCAGATTTGCCAAATAACGATATTTTTTGAAGTCAGGAAATAGATTTCCTGAAGGTTGTCTTTACGTTTCTCTCCATTTTCGGGTGAGTTTGAAAATGTTCGTAATAAAAAGTGGTTTTGAAAATTATTTTAAATTAGGCTTACGTGCATTTAAACATGCTCCCTAGGATGGGCTGTGGCTGCCTGGAAGAAGAGGCACCTGTATCTCACCAGAAGGCAATTTCCACCAACCAGGCAATGTCCACCACGGTGCCGGGTGCTGGCACCCCTCTTCGTGGAATGATGGGATGACGGGGGTACCTCACCCTTGGATCTCCTATGTTTACCCCTAACCTAACTCAACCAACTTCATGTGACATTGTAGAATCTGCCTCAAGTCCTGTTGCATGGCTGACTGTGACCACAAAGGGACCCAACTTTCCAACACACTTTAATTTGGGTAATAAACAGCCTGCAAAAAAATTACTGGAGACATCTGCAAAGAATTCTTATCTTTCACAAAAGTCATGCGAAACTACCCTTTTCAACCATTCCACTGGGTATAAACAGGAAAACAGGTAGCTTCAACTGCAGTGGCAGCTATCTCAAGATTTTGGCTCCTTGAGAGGTGAAAATAGTGCTGGATCAACCCCATCCTGAAGCCCACAGCACCACTGGACTTACAGTCATGAAAACCAGTACCTTCCCTTGCTGTTCAGTCTGCTTCAGTTTGCTGTGACTTGTAGCCCAACACTCTTTCCTGGTGGGACCACGTGAAACTGTATCAGTTCTAGCAAATCTGTATAGATTTGCCAAGTGGCCCATGAGCCCAACAATGCATTTGAGATGGTCAAACCGAGAGTCCCAGTTTAGGTCCTGCTGGGAGCCCTAGTCCAAATACAGGTTTTGAAAAGCATTAATAACCAGGTCTAAACAGATTCAAAGCCCTTTTCACAACCCCTATTCAATTAAGCAGCCAGTCACTTGTCAAATACTTCCGTAACCCTTTCCCTCCTTTCTGCCCCTGTGACCACTCAATTCCAGCCTCCATCATCATTTGTTTGGACTGTAGCAGTATCTTTCCTCCTGGTTCTCCTCCTCTAGCATCATTTTTCTCCAACCATCCCTTACACTGGTCCCAGATGGCCTTTTCTAACTCACACATCTGATCAAGGAGATGGTAAAACCTTTTTTGTTTTTTTAAAGAGATGGCGTCTTTATTTTTTGCCCAGGCTGAGTACAGTGGCATAATCATAGCTCACTATAGCCTCTAACTCCTGGTCTCAAGTGATCCTCCTGTCACAGTCTCCTGAGTAATAGGATTACAGGTGAGTGTCATCTCAGGCACCTAATTTTTATTTAAAAAAATTTTTTTTGTAGAGACGAGGTCTTGCTATGTTGCCTAGGCTGGTCTCGAATTCCTGGCCTCAAGCGATTCTCCTGCCTTGGCCTCCCAAAGTGCTGGAATCACGGACGTGAGCCACCACGCTGGCAAAACTCTTTTGAAGTGCACAGTTTAGTAGATTAAGTGAAGTCATGTGGTTGTAGAACCATCAGCATCATCAATTTGCAAAACTTTCTCATCTTCCCAAACTGCGACTCCGTCACCATTAAACTGTAACTCCCCATTCCCTCTTCCCTACCTGCTGGCTCCCCCATTCTACTTTCTGTCTCTATGAATTTGACCACTCTAGGGACCTTATATAAGTGGAATCATATAGTATTTGTCCTTTTGGGTCAGGTTTATTTCACTGAGCATAATGTCCTCTGGGTTCATCTATGTTATGTCATGTATCAGAGTTCCCTCATTGAGAATCTCATTGTTTACGAATTTTTACGGAAGCTTCATTTTGTAGGCATGATTCATTAAATCACTGACCATTGGTGATCAAAGAGATGAAAGAGTTCAATCTCCAGCTTCTCTCCACTCCCTGGAGGCTGAAGGGCAGGGTTGAAAATCTCAACCCTGGCCGGGCACGGTGGCTCACGCCCGTAATCCCAGCATTTTGGGAGGCCAAGGCGGGTGGATCACTTGCAGTCAGGAGTTCGAGACCAGCCTGATCAACATGGTGAAACCCCGTCTCGACTAAAAATACAAAATTAGCCGAGCGTGATGGTGCATGACTATCATCTCAGCTACTTGGAAGGCTGAGGGAGGAGAATTGCTTGAACCTGGGAGGTGGAAGTTGCAGTGAGCCAAGATTGCACCATTGCATTCCAGTCTGGGCAACAAGAGCGAAACTCCATCTCAAAAAAAAAAAAAAAAAAGAAAAAAAGAAAGAAAATCTCAACCCTTTAATCATATCTTGTTTTTTCTGGTGACCAGGCCCCATCCTAAAACCATCTAGGCACCCCTGAACCAATCATTAGCATACCCAAGACACTCTTATCATTCAGGAGATTCTAAGGGTCTTAGAAGCTTTTGTATTAGGAACCCTAGACTAAGACTGAACATAATAAAAGATGCTCCTATCATCTTTATTACTCAGGAAATTACAAGAGTTTTAAGAGCGCTGTACCAGGAATCAGGGATGAAGATCAAATATGTATTTCTTATTATATCATAATAACACCAGAGGACACTATTTAACCTACTGAAATAATACAAGCAGTAAAGTAGCTGTGGAAAAACTGAAATGGTGCCTGGAATCCACAAAGTGTGGGACACAACCAGACAAGAAATCATTTGACCCCTAACTCTGTCACCCACTGTGTGTCCTACAAGAACTGGCTTCACCTTGAGCATGTCACAGGAACTGGGGACAGAGACCAAATATTTTTTATTATATCACAGGCTGATGATCTCATTCCAGCCCCTGAATAGGCCATGTCTGAAACTGGACATTACTTTAGCCCCTGGATACAGCCATTCCTGAAAGCTGACCTTATTTCAGCCCCCGATTACAGCCATTCCTGAAAACTGACATTATTTCAGCCCCTGGATACAATCATTTCTGAAAATTGACATTTATCCAGCCCCTGGATACAACCATTTCTGAAAGCTGAAATAAGATCAGCTACCTTATTTCAGCCCCTGGATATAGCCATTCCTGAAACCTAACATTATTTTAGCACCTGGATACAGCTGTTCCTGAAAAATGATCTTATTTCAGCCTCTAGATACAGCCCATTCCTGAGGCCTACATTTAAATGACTTGAGTCAATAAATCCCCCTTACCTCAGTTTTTAATCTAAGTCTGTTTGCATTGTGTTTCTGTCTCTTGCAATTTAAAGAACTCTAATGGATACCCCTGGGCTATCCCGTCCATCTGGAATGGCCTCCCCAGCCCACCACATTCATCAGCCTGACACACTCTGGCTCACCTCCCACCTTGGCCCAATGCTTCCTCCTCTGGGAAGGCTTCCGTGATTCCATGGAGCAAACCTAAGAGTGCCTACTTCACTCCGAACCTTCCTCCCTGCAGCATTCATCTGGCACCGTGACGATTGTTGATTTGTGCGTTGGCTGCCCTAGATTGTTCGTTCCTGAGGGGTGAGCACTGTGGTCTCTTCGTGTTTGCGTTCCCAGTCCTGACCCCAGCAGCACCCAGTAAATAGCTGTTGTGTTGAATGAACCAGTAAGTGAATGATTAAATAGTAAAAAGTGTCGCTTTCCTCTGACAATGGATTTATTTTTTAAAAGGGTAAGAAAAACAAAAGGCTGTGCCACTGATGGTGGCTGCAGGGCGCATGCATGCGTTCTCTCCTCTGATTAAATAGCAGGCAAGGTGTGTGGGAAGGGAACAGAGGGACCTCAGAGACAGGCAGATAAACGAGTGGGTGGCTCTTGCCAGCAGTAAGCCTTTCTTTCATCTACTGTGTGGCCAACCCCTGCCCCCAGTGCCCACTTGCCAGGCTAATCTCCTCTGGATCCCCAGAAACAATAAGAAATAATTTGTCTGAGGGGGGAATTGGATGGGAAAGGGGGAGGAAGATATGTCCATTCCATTCCAGCTGGCTCTGGCTCTCCCCCACTGCTCCCTGAGCTAGCCAAATGCATCTTCTAATTTAGTTCATTCTTCTCTTCCTAGCCATCGGTAATAGACCCACACAGAACACTTGGAATTTAACCATCCTTCCTCCCCATGAGAGAAAAGGAGAGTGAGAAGATATGCAAAAGAGAAATAGAAGGGGAAAGAAAAGAAGTGAAAAGATAAAAGAAGAATGATCACAGTAATGGCTAAGAAATATCATTCTTTTTTTTTTTTTTTTTTTTTTTTGAGATGGAGTCTGGCTCTGTCGCCCAGGCTGGAGTGCAGTGGCCGGATCTCAGCTCACTGCAAGCTCCGCCTCCCGGGTTTACGCCATTCTCCTGCCTCAGCCTCCGGAGTAGCTGGGACTACAGGCGCCCGCCACCTCGCCCGGCTAGTTTTTTTGTATTTTTTAGTAGAGACGGGGTTTCACCGTGTTCGCCAGGATGGTCTCGATCTCCTGACCTCGTGATCCGCCCGTCTCGGCCTCCCAAAGTGCTGGGATTACAGGCTTGAGCCACCGCGCCCGGCCTAGAAATATCATTCTTACTATGTGCCAAGCACTTAGCTGACAATCTGACATGTATTAACTCAATTCATTCTCCTTGAAACTGTATGGGATAGGTTCCAATATTATCCTTATTTTACAAACAAGAAAGAGGAGCAAAAATAAAGTAGAGGACAAGGCAGGGAATTTTTTTTTTTTTTTTTCAGAGACAGGGTCTTCCTCTGTCGCTCAGGCAGGAGTGCAATGGCACGATTGTAGCTTGCTGCAGTCTCCAACTCCTGGCAAGTGATCCTTCTGCTTCAGCCTCCCCAGTAGCTGGGACTGCAGTCATGTACCACCACGCCAGTCTGAGTTTTGTTTGTTTGTTTGTTTGTTTGTTTGGTAGAGATAGGGTCTGCCTTTGTTGCCCAGGCTGGTCTCGAACTCCTGGCTTCAAGAAATCATCCCACCTCAGCATCCCAAAGTGCTGGGGTTATAGGTAGGAGCCACTGAGCCCAGCCCACAAGGCAGGAATTTTTAAAAAATCTTTCTAAATGAAAGTACTGGTGGATCCCCAGCTCTGGAGCGCAACACAGAGTAGGTGCTCACTGAACAATACTGAAAGAAGATTTGAAAGAAATCCCAGCCCGTGCTGTGAAGACATTATCATCAACATCATCAACATCATCATTATTAAGTGGAAAAGAACATGTTGTAAAGCAACAGATAGGTAGGACATGAATTTTGCTTATCTTTGTACATGGATGAGAAAAACTCTGCAGGACCATTCACCATTAGTGGGGGTCATCTTACGGGGGAAATCAGAGATCAACTCAAACATGTCAAAAACATTGATTGAGGCCGGGCGCGGTGGCTCAAGCCTGTAATCCCAGCACTTTGGGAGGCCGAGACGGGCGGATCACGAGGTCAGGAGATCGAGACCATCCTGGCAAACACGGTGAAATCCCGTCTCTATTAAGAAATACAAAAAACTAGCCGGGCGAGGTGGCGGGCGCCTGTAGTCCCAGCTACTTGGGAGGCTGAGGCCGGAGAATGGCGTAAACCCGGGAGGCGGAGCTTGCAGTGAGCTGAGATCCGGCCACTGCACTCCAGCCTGGGTGACAGAGCGAGACTCTGTCTCAAAAAAAAAAAAAAAACAAAAAAAAACCAAAAAAAATTGATTGAGGCCTGGCGTGGTGGCTCACACCTGCAATCCCAGCACTTTGGGAAGCCGACGTTTTTATCTACACTTAAAACTAGGAAAATGTCAATGGTCCATGGCCAAGAATTGTACGGGGAGTGGGGAGGCAGGAGAGTTCCATTTATTGGAAGTTCAAAAATAAGAATAAGTTAGACATCAGAATAATGGGGTATAGACTCAGAAGGGGCGCCAAGGCACCTTGTTGGGGGTCAGGGTTGTTCTCCGTCCAGATGTGGGTGATGTCCACTAGTGGCATACATCTGTAAAAATTTGTGGTGCTCTGAACTTAAAGTATACGCATTTTTATACATTTCATCAAGTGCATCGTGACATCCCAATTTTTAAAAACTTTTAAAATGCAAAAAATTTTTGAATTATTGACGAGCACAATGGCTTGGCTGGTAGAAGGCTGCCGCCAGAGACTGCAAAAGGCTAACGCCCCAGGTTGTACCGTGGGCCTAGGTTGCTGCTCGCCCCTGAGGACGAAGGAGTTACCTCATCTGCGCCAACTCCCTTCCCATGACAACAGGAGAGCGCAGCACTTAGAGACACTGGTCTCAGCACTTTTTAATCTGAGAGCTTTGGAAAAGCCTCGGAGTCGGGGGAGGAAGAGGAGAGCTCTCAGAAGAACTGGCTGGCAAGATGCTGGGGTGGTGGAAAAAAAAATGCTTCCAAGGCAAAAAAAAAAGAAGAAGAAGAAGAAAAAAAGGATTAAGAACCAGCTCTGATGGGATCTGAATACACTGCCTTGGAGGCTGGAGAGAAAAGGCAAAAAAAACTCCAGAAATGCAACATTTAAGCTTCACTCACAAACCCCCCCCCCACCACCACCACCCAAATGAAAATAGAGCTCACTTTAAAAAATTACTTTTTGGCTGGGGGCGGTGGCTCACTCCTGTAATCCTAGCACTTTGGGAGGCCGAGGTGGGCGGATCGCTTGAGGCCAGGAGTTTGAGACCAGGTTGGGCAACAATGTGAGACCCCGTCTCTACTAAAAATACAAAAATCAGCCGGGCGTGGTGGCGCACGCCTGTAATCCCCACTCCTCGGGGGTGCTGAGGCGGGAGAATCACTTGAACCTGGAAGGAAGAGATTGCAGTGAGCCGAGATCGTACCACTGCACTCCAGCCTGGGTAACAGAGTGAGGCTGTCTCAAAAAAAAAGAAAAAAAAAAAATTAACCCTCTAAAGAATATTTATGCAGAAAGTGTTCCCAAGAAAACTGGGTGCAAATACGAGGTCAGCCTAACAAAGGAAACACACATATATTTTTGTGTTCCATGACTGTCTAGTTGGCTGGCTTGGGTGCGGGCAGGTATCCCAGGGTCCAGACACTACACCTATAGAAGTGTCATCTAACCAGAAACACAAAAATAGAGGCAAATTTCTCTGTTCTTCAGCGCTCAAGTGCTATACCACTAAGATTTTAAGACTAGGAACTGACTTTGCTCCTGGAAATGCACAGAAAAGGAACTTTTAGGTTAACCCAGGGAGAAAGACAGTTATGATTGTGAGCGTGAAGTTATCTGCAAATGAATTACACACTTTATGAGTAAAGGTTTTTAAGTGTTTGTCCTTGATCAGTCACCTTTGCTACTCCTGGATGAGAAGAGAAAGCTGGTGTCTACCAGCGTCCTGGGCACAGCATGGACTACATTTCCCAGATGCCCTTGCAATTCTATGTGGTCATGTGACCAGGGAAATGGGAGAGGTTGCAGTTGCCTGTTCCAGGACTGGATCAGGTAGATACTTACCACATTGGAAAGTATTTGTATATCTAAACATATCTAACCATAGAAAAAATATAGTAAAGACACGATATAAAAGATAAGAAATGGTACATCGATATAGGACATTCATCAGAAATGGAGCTTACAGGACAACAAGTTAATTCAGTGAAGGGTGAGTGAATGTGAAGGTATAGGACATTACCATACAGTACTATAGAATTTACACGCACTCCACACTTAGGCCACATTACATTTATAAAAAACAACATTTTCTTTCTTCGATAATAAATTACCCTAGTTTATTATAACTTTTTTACTTTATGAACTTTTTAATTAAAAAATTTTGTTTGTTTGTTTTTTGTTTATGGAGTTTCACTCTTGTCACCCAGGCTGGAGTGCAGTGACGCAATCTCGGCTCACTGCAACTTCCGATTTCCGGGTTCAAGTGATTCTCCTGCCTCAGCCCCCCGAGTAGCTGGGATTACAGGCATGCGCCACCATGCCCTGCTAATTTTTATATTTTTAGTAGAAACGGGATTTCACCATGTTGGCCAGGCTGATCTTGAGCTCCTGACCTCAGGTGATCCACCCACCTCAGCCTCCCAAAGTTCTGGGATTACAGGCGTGAGCTACCATGCCAGCCTTAAAAACTTTTTGTAGTAACACTTCAGTAATTGAAGATTACTGAATCTAGATGCCACTGCTGTTTGTAATAACACTGGAGTAACACTGATAAACTTTATAATAACACTTAGCATAAAACACAAACACATTACACATCTGTAAAAAATATTTTCTTTGTTTATATCCTTATTCTATATACTTTTTTCTATATTTAATTTAAAAATAGTTTTATTTTTAAAACATTTTTGTTAAAGTTTAATACACAAACACACACATTAGCCTAGTACTACACAGGGTCAGGATCATTAAGATGTCACTAGACAATATAAATGTTTTAGCTCCATTAGATTTTTTTTTTTTTTAAATGAGACAGAGTCTCACTCTGTTGCCCAGGCTGGAGTGCAGTGGTGTGATCTCGGCTCACTACAACCTCTGCCTCCTGGGTTCAAGTGATTCTTCTGCCTAAGCCTTCTGAGTAGCTGGGATTACAGGCACGCACCACCACACCTGGCTAATTTTTTTGTATTTTTAGTAGAGACAGGGTTTCACCATGTTGGCCAGGCTGGTCTCAAACTCCTGACCTCAAGTGATCGCCCCCCTCAGCCTACCAAAGTGCTGGGAATACAGGCATGAGCCACTGTGCCCGGCCTTCCATTATAATCTTATGGGGCCACTTTCACACATGTGGTCTGTCATTGACCAAGACATCATTATGTGGCATACAGCTGCGTTTACTTATGAAGTGACCCAAGAAAACACCAGTAGGGCAGAAAGGAAGTGAGACAGGGAATGGAAGGCAGCCAGTGAGTAGTGTGTTGTTGAACCAGGTACCACTGTGGGCACCTGGGACTGAATAGCACTGGGGAGTTCTGGGAAGCAGAGTGGAACACAGACCTTGGAGGGATCCACCCAAGCAGGAGGGAACTGGGGTATTTATACACCAATCCTCAGTAGTCATTGTTGGGCCTGCTCCCCAACACTTCAGGCTTGCCTTGGTTGCACACATAGAGAACTTTGGCTTCCAGGACATAAAGATGCAGTTGCTGTCAGCTGACCATTGGATCGGAAGGTATAGATATGGGAAGTGCCAGAAGGATGGCACTTGGAACATCTATAGTATCAGCAATGGCAGAACCACACAACGGAAAGAACCTGGGCTCCTGAACGACTGCCTGGAGGAGAGCCACTCTCATCAACCTCGACTGTAACAACTTGAACTGTAACAATTGAGAGGAAAATACTCCCACCCTCTTTAAGGCATTGAAATATTAATAATATTGGGCTTCTTTGTTAACAGCAGCCTAGCCTTAGCCTAACAGATATATCAGCCTTTTTTCTACGGAGCCTGAAAGCTGCAATTTCAGAGAGAACAGCACCCAACATTGAGTATCTGCAGTTTTGATGCATTATTTCACTGAATATTCCTGAGAAGCCTATGCCAACTGATTTGGTAGCCCACCAGTAATAACCCCTCAGTAAATTTTGAGGGAGGGAGTACACCCAGAAATGCTGGGAGTTAACACCCCTGGAAACAATTAATGTCCTCAACCCATGAATAATGAGAATTGGTGGATAAATACCCCAGCTCCCTCACCTCTAAAGTAGGATGCCTGAGGTCTATGCTATCCTCCAGTGCTTCCTGATGGGGCTGAGCCCCGATTGCCCACAGTGATGACTTAATAACATACCATTCACTAGCTACCTTCCCTACCCTCTTTCACTTCCCCTCTCACCTAGGGGTGTTTCCTGGAATAACCTCCCAAATGACTATTTGCACTTGAATTGTTTTCTCAGAGTCTGCCTCAGGAGACCCCAGACGAAGTCTGGGGATAAATTATTATCACCTTTAATGCACAGACCAGGACACATAGAAAGTCCAGAGTCATCCCAGGTTATGCGGCAAGGAGGTAACATAGCTGAGACCCAAATTCCCATCTTGACTCCAGGATTCAACCTCTTAACTCCATTGCTGTCCAGTAAGCTGGACTTCTCCACAAGGGAATCCTTTCCTCTCAAGCACATTTATGGGTAAAGCCACCCTCATCATCTCTTTCCCACAGGCTTGTGACTGTCTAGGCTTTAAATATAAATTTGGCAAACATTTATTAAGCACCCATAGTATACCAAGTACTAACACCACATTGATTCATTGACCCTGATCTCAAATAGCTGAAGGTCAAATTAGGGAGAACATATTTAAAGGGAGAAACACCAAACCAACTGGGAGGTTGTAATCATGGCTGCTGCTCACTGCTCAGGCTGTTAAAATGGTGAAATATTCCATGTAAGTTCATAGATAGCCACTGTCCTGAGTTATGATGGTTAATTTTGTATGTGAACGTGACTGGGCTATGGGATGCCCAGATATTTGCTTACACATTATTTCTGGGTGTGTCTGTGAGGTTGTGTCTTAGCCCGTTTTCATGTTGCTGATAAAGACATACCAGAGACCGGGTAATTTATAAAGAAAAAGAGGTTTAATGGACTCACAGTTCCACATGGCTGGAGAGGCCTCACAATCACGGCAGAAGGCAAAAGGCACATCTTACTTGACAGCAGACAAGAGAGAAGAACCAAGTGAAAGAGGTTTCCCCTTATAAAACTATCAGATCTCATGAGACTTATTCACTACCACAAGAACAGTATACAGGAAACCACCTCCATGATTCAATTATCTGCCGCCGGGTTCCTCCCACAGCACGTGGGAATTATGGGAGCTACAATTCAAGATGAGATTTGGGTGGGGACACAGCTAAACCGTATCAGGGTGTTTCTGAAAGAGATTAGCATTTGCACTGGGGGGCTCAGTAAAGCAGATGGCCCTCCCCAATGTAGGTGGGCATTGTCCCATCTGTTGAGGGCCTGAATAGAACAAAAAAGTGGAGGAAGGTTGAATTAACTCTGCTGGACTGCAGAGCTGGGATATCAGTTTTCTGCTGCCCTTGGTGCTCCTTGTTCTTAGCCCTTCAGACCTGGACTGGAATCAGCCCTCTGGTTCTCAGGCCTTCAAACTACACCACCAGCTTTCTTGGGTCTCCAGCTTGCAGATGGCAAATCAGGGGACTTCTTAGTCTCTATAATTACATGAACCAATACCTTATAGTAAACCCTCTCCTACATATACACATGTAGAGCCAACGGGATAAATATAGACATAGACGTAGATATACATGTGGATATGAATCGACATACATGAAGATGGACATAGGCATAGATGGAGATGGAGTTACAGATATAGGCTTCATCCTATTGTTTCTGCTTCTCTGGAGAACTTTGATTAATACATGAGTTGCCCTGAGAGCCCCCCACCTGCTCTCTGGGTCTTTCCTCTAAGCCAGACCTCCTTTTGACCCATCAAATAAAGGGATAGGGCCAGTCATGGTGGCCCTATCACACCTGTTATCCCAGCACTTTGGGAGGCTGAGGCGGGCACATCACCTGAGGTTGGGAGTTCGAGACCAGGCTGGCCAACATAGAGAAACTCCGTCTCTACTAGAAATAACAAAAATCAGCCTGGCATGGTGGCTCATGCCTGTAATCCTAGCTAGTAGGGAGGTTGAGGCAGGAGAATCACTTGAACCTGGGAGGTGGGGGTTGCAGTGAGCTGAGAATTCTGGAATTCTAGAATTCAGTTCTGGAATATGGAATTCCTAGATCAAGGTTTCAACACGCCACTGCACTCCAGCCTGGGCTCCAGAGCAAGACTCCATCTCAAAAATAATAATAATGATAATAAAATAAAAATAAATAAATAAAGGGATAGTTCGGGCACTCAGGGAAACCCTAGGCTACCAGTCCCGAGCTATGGGCCAACTGCACGCTGATTGGCTGATGCCTGTGCCAGGTCTCTCACTATCGTAGAGATGCGTCCTCAGTGGGGAGGACAAGGAAGGTGTCATCCGCTTTACCTGAGCTGGTCAGGTAAGGCCCAGAATAGGGTTTTTTTAATTAACCCAGAAAACAGCAGCCTATGGTGGGTATAAGGTTCTTTGGGGGGTGATAAAAATGTTATGAAATTAGATGGTGTTGTTGATTATACAACCTATGAACGTGCTAAAAAACACTGGATAGTACACTTTAAAGGGGTGAATTTTATGGCATGTGAGTTATAGCCCAATAGTTATTTATTTATTTATTTATTTATTTATTTATTTATTTATTTTTTGATGCAGGGCCTCACTCTGTTGCCCAGGCTGGGATGCAGTGGCACAATCACAGTATTCTGTAGCCTGGAACTCCTGGGCTCAAGCCATCCTCCTCCTGCCTCAGCTCCCTGAGTAGCTGGGACTACAGGTGCACCATCATGCCTGGATAACTTTTAATTTTTTTTTTTCTGGTAGAAACAAGGTCTTGCTATGATGCCTGGGCTGGTCTCGAAGTCCTGGCTTCGAGAGATCCTCCCACCTCAGCCTCTCAAAGCGCTAGAATTACAGGCGTGAGCCACTGTGCCTTGCCAAAGTTCTGTTTTATTTAAAGGAGAGAAAACAACAGCCTAAACCCCATTTCCTGACACCTCTGGGCATCGAGATTGGGACCAGAGTGAGGAGAATGAGCACCGGCTTTGAACACAAAATTAAACACTTACATGCTGGGCTCTTTGAGTGTGCTACGGCTGCCGTGACAAGACACCACACTGAGTGGCTTCAACAACAAAAACAGACTGTCTTTCAGTTCTGGAATCTAGAATTCATAGATCAAGGTGTCAACGGGGCTGAGGGAGGATTTGTTCCAGGCCTCCCTCCTGGCTTCTGGTAGTCTCTCAGCATATGGCAGCACAACTCTAATTTTTTTTTTAATTTAATTTAATTTTATTTTATTTATTTATTTGAGACATAGTCTCACTCTGTCACCAGGCTGGAGTGCAGTGGCGCGATCTTGGCACACTGCAACCTCCACTTCCCGGATTCAAGCAATTCTCCTGCCTCAGCCTCCCGAGTAACTGGTACTACAGGCGCACGCCACCACACCCAGCTAATTTTTGTATTTTTAGTAGAGATGGGGTTTCACCATGTTGGTGAGGATGGTCTCCATCTCTTGACCTTGTGATCCACCCCCCTTGGCCTCTCAAAGTGCTGGGATTACAGGCATGAGCCACCGCCCCCAGACCCACAACTCCAATCGTTACACAACATTCTCCCTAGTGCACATGGCTGTGTTCAGTTTTCCCCCTTTCTATATGGACGACCCAGTCACATTGGATTAGGGGCCCACCTCATCTTAGCTAATTATCTCTGCAACTATGTCTGCAATTTCCAAAAAAGGTCACATTCTAGGGTACTCAAGATGCTATAGTCTTAATGTTGGGTTCCTGCAAAATGTGTATTTTTTTTGTTTGTTTTTGTTTTAGATGAAGTCTTGCTCTGTAGTCCAGGCTGGAGTGCAGTGGTGCAATCTCAGCTCACTGCAACCTCCACCTCCTGTGTTCAAGTGATTCTCCCACCTCAGCCTCCCGAGTTGTTGGGATTATAGGCACCCGCCACCACGCCCAGCTAATAATTTTTGTATTTTTAGCAGAGACAAGGTTTCACCATGTTGGCCAAGCTGGTCTTGAACTCCTGACCTCAAGTGATCCGCCCACCTCAGCCTCCCAAAGTGCTGGGATTACAGGCATGAGCCGCCACGCCAGCCCACTATTTGTATGTTGATATTTAGTCCACAGTGCAATAGTATTAAGAGGGAGGACTTTGAGAGGTGATTAGGTCACGGGTTCTGCACCTTCACGAACGGGAATGATGCCTTTATCAAAGAGGCTCAAGGGTGGTTCATGCCTGTAATCTTAGCACATTGCAAAGTCAAGACAAAAGGATTGCTTGAGCCCAGGAGTTTGAGACCAGTCTGAGCAACATAGGAAGATCCCATCTCTACAAAAAAACCACTTTTTAAACTTAGCCAGATGTGGTTGGTGTGCCCTTGTGGTCTCAGCTACTTGGGAGGCTGAGTTGGGAGGATTGCTTGAGTCTGGGAGGTCGAGGCTGCAGTGAGCCATGATTGCACCACTGCACTCCAGCCTGGGCAACCTATCTCAAAAACAAATAAACAAAAACAAACAAACAAAAAGCCACGTCCACTATTTGAAGACACATAGAATGTGCCGTCTATGAGAAAGGGCCCTCACCAGACACCAAATCTACTGGTGCCTTGATCTTGGATTTCCCAGCCTCCAGAACTGTGAGCAATATATTTCCATTGTTTGTAAATTACACAGTCTAGGACATTTTGTTATAGCAGCCCAAACAGATTAAGGCAGGACGTTAGGACCTTAACATATGAGTGTGAGGGTTAGGAGAGGGAAACACTTCACACATGCCAAGCCATGTTGCATCCTGAGGCCAAAGGAAAAATCTGAAATACTGATCTCGTTTTTATTGAGAAAGTTGATATTTTTACTCATTGTGGATTTTTGCGTTGATTTTTATTTTTAAAATTACTGTACTAAAATGTTATTTATCTTGATCCCTGAATTTGTTGGTACTCTTAGAGTTTGTGCCTAAAAGAAGCACCTCCCCTACCTCACCCTGGTCCTGGTCCAGTCTGGCTTGCTTCAAAATTTTCAGTCTGCAACCAGTGGCACCCCGACCAGACGTGTAAATTCTCTCTCAACCCTTGGATGGGATTTGTTTAGGCCCAGGAAGTTTAAAGGAGGTGGGATGCTTTTTTATCTGCCTCTGCCTGCATCACTGGCTTCATTTCCTCCTTCATCAAGGCTGTTCTTCTTGCCCTCTTTGAAGACTTTTGCTTTTTTCTCCAGCTTTGTTGAGATATAATTGACAAATAAAAAAATGGTGTACATTTGCTATAGTTTGGATATTTGTGTTCCCAAACCTCATGTTAAAAATTTTATTATGATCATTATTAGTTTACAGACAGGGTTTTGCTCTGTTCCGCAGGCTAGAGTGCAGTGATGCAGTCATAGCTCACTACAGCCTCAAACTCCTGGTCATAAGTGATGCTCCTGCTTCAGCCTCCTGAATAGCTGGGACTACTGACATGCACTACCATACCTGGCTAGTTGTTTGTGTGTGTGTGTGTGTGTGTTTTGTTTGTTTGTTTTTGTATAAACGAGGTCTTGCTCTGTTGCCCAGGCTGGTCTTGAACTCCTGGCCCCAAGTGATCTTCCCACCTCACTTTCCAAAGTGCGAGGATTACAGGCATAAGCCACCGCACCTGGCCTCATGTTGCAATTTTATCCCCAGTATTGGAGGGGTCTGACGGGAGGTGTTTTGGTCGTGGGAGCAGAGTGGATCCCTTGTGAATGGCTTGGTGGCTTTCTCGCAGTAATGAGTGAGTGAGTTCTCACTCTATTAGCTCCAGCAAGAGCTGGTTATTAAAAAGAGCTCTGGCTGGGTGTGGTGGCTCCCAGCACTTTGGGAGGCCAAGTCAGGCGGATCAGACTCTGGAGACTGTGGAGTTCGGAGACCAGCCTGATCAATATGATGTAACCCTGTCTCTACTAAAAATACAAAAATTAGCCAGGCATGGTGGTGGGTGCTTGTAATCCCAGAGGCGCTGAGGCAAGAGAATCGCTTGAACCCAGGAGGCGGAGGTTGCAGTGAGCTGAGATCGCACCACTGCACTCCAGCCTGGGAGACACAGCAAGACTCCGTCTCAAAAAAAAAAAAAAAAAAAAGAGCTGGGCGTGGTGGCGGGCGCTTGTAATCCCAGCTACTCAGGAGGCTGAGGCAGGAGAATTGTTTGAACACAGGAGGCGGAGGTTGCAGTAAGCCAAGGTCATACCACTGCACTCCAGCCTAGGTGACAGAGCAAGACTCCATCTCAAAACAAAACAAAACAAAACAAAATCAAGTAGACAATACAGTATTGTTAGCTATAGTCATCATGCTGTACATTAACTGCCCAGAACTTACTCATCTTGCCTAACTCAAAGCTTGCACTGCTTGACTGACATTTCTGCATTTCTTCCCTGCCCCCAGTCCCTGGTAACCATCATTCTACTCTCTGCCTCTGCGAGTTTGACTTTTTTAGATTCCGCATGTAAGTGAGATCCTGCAGCATTTGTCTTTCTACGTCTGGTTTATTTCACTTAACATAATGTCATTCAGGTTCATTCATGTTGTTGCAAATAACAAGATTTCCTTCTTCTTCTTCTTTTTTTTTTTTTTTTTTTTGAGATAGGATCTCACCCTGTCACCCAGGCTGGAGTGCAGTGGCGCAATCATAGCTCACTATATGAATTCCTGGACTCAAGCACTCAAGCAATCCTTCTGCTTCCGACTCCTGACTAGCTGAAATTACAGGTGGGAGCCATCATTCCCGGCTATTCTATGATTCTACTTGAATGATTCAGCCTAGGTGCAATGGTACACGCCTGTAATACTAGCACTTTGGGTGGCCGAGGCAGGAGGATCACTTGAAAACCAGGAGTTTGAGACCATCCTGGGCAACACAGTGAGACTCTGTTTCTACAAAAAATTTTAAAAATAGCCAGGCATGGTGGTATGCATCTGTAGTACCAGCTACCTGGAAGACTGAGGCTGGAGGATTGCTTGAGCAGAAGTTTGAGGTTACAGTAAGCTATGATCACACCACTGCACTCCAGCCTAGGTGACAGAGTGGGACCCTGTCTCTAAATGATAATAATAATGGCCTGGGTGTGGTGGCTCACGCCTGTAATCCCAGCACTTTAGGACGCTGAGACAGGTGGATCACCTGAGGCCAGGAGTTGGAGACCAGTCCGGTCAACATGTTGAAACTCCGTCTCTATTAAAAATACAAAAATTAGGTAGGTGTGGTGACGCATGCCTGTAATCCCAGCTACTCAGGAGGCTGAGGCATGAGAATCACTTGAGCCCAGGAAGCTAAGGTTGCAGTGAGCCAAGATCGTGCCACTGCACTCCAGTCTAGGCAACAGAATGAGACTCTGCCTCAAAAAAAAATAAATAAATAAAATAAATAATAATAAAAGAAAAGAGGCCAGGCGCGGTGGCTCACGCCTGTAATCCCAGCACTTTGGGAGGCCCAGGCTGGTGGATCACGAGGTCAGGAGATCGAGACCATCCCAGCTAACATGGTGAAACCCCATCTCTACTAAAAATACAAAAAATTAGCTGGGTGTGGTGGCGGGCGCCTGTAGTCCCAGCTACTCGGGAGGCTGAGGCAGGAGAATGGCGTGAACCCGGGAGGCGGAGCTTGCAGTGAGTCGAGATTGCTCCACTGCACTCCAGCCTGGGGGACAGAGCGAGACTCCACCGGGAAGGGAAGCGGAGGGGAGGGGAAGGGAGAGGAGAAGGAAAGGAAGGGAAGGATTCAGCCCTGCCTGGATCTATTCTGCTCACCTTCCGTGGGCTTCCTATCCCATGTAGATGGCCACCATCTTGCTAAGAACTAGGAAAGGTAGAGGGAGAGCTGGAGAAGAGGGAAGCGATTCAGGATTAGAAGAACCATCCAATGAGGTTATTTTGGAAACAGCTATTTTAACCTGCTACCCACTTTGATACACATGGAAAATATCTCAAACTCCGGAAGATTTGAACGTGACAGATCTCATAATAGCAAGAAGGATAAATAGGAAGTACTTTCATAGCAGTCACTGCATACCTGGCACATCACATGTATTAGCTAACCTTATGAAATAGATATGATTGTGATCCCAGTTTTTCATTTTTCTTTTTTCTTTCTTTTTCTTTCTTTCTTTTTTTTTTGTTTGTTTGTTTGTTTGTTTGTTTATTTTTGAGATGGACTCTCACTCTGTCACCCAGGCTGAAGTGCGGTGACATGATCTTGGTTCACTGTAACCTCTGCTTCCCGGGTTCAAGTGATTCCTCTGCCTCAGCCTCCCAAGTAGCTAGGACTACAGGTGCATGCCACCACGCCCAACTAATTTTTGTATTTTTAGTAGAGACGGAGTTTCACCATATTGGCCAGGCTGGTCTCAAACTCCTGACCTCGGGTGATCTGCCCGCCTCAGCCTCCCAAAGTGCTGGGGATTACAGGCGTGAGCCACTGCACCTGGCCAATTGCTCTCCCATTTTACAGGTGAGGAAACTGAGGCCCAAAGAGGTGAAGTGACTCTTCCAAGATCACACAGCTAGTGAGTGTGGCAGAGCCAGGATTTGAACCCAGGCTATTTGGACCTGCTCTCCTTTCTTTGACTTGCTCTGCTATCGCTGCCTCTATTACTAGTATTGCTATAATAACATTATTTATTATTCCAATAATCATAATAAAATTAACCACCGTGGATATTGAACACACATCATTATCTGACTGTAGCAGCTATCCAACCCTGCATGATCTGGACAGACTTTTTTTACTGTGCATCAGACACTGGTCCGATTTCCATTTGGGGTGATGAAACTGTTTTGGAACTAGAGGTGATGGTTGCACAACATCGTAAATATACTAAATTCCACTGAATTGTTTGCTTTAATATGGTTAATTGCATGTTATGTGAATTTTACATCTTTTAAAAAATTCTAAATCAATAGCCAGGCATGGGGGTGAGGGCCTATAAATCCCAGGTACTTGGGAGGCAGAGGTGGAAGGATCACTTGAGCTCAGGGTTTTGAGGCTGCAGTGAGCTATGACTGTACCACTGCACTCCAGCTGGGGCGACATAGAGAGACCCCATCTCTACAAAAACAATTTTTTTTTTTTTGAGACGGAGTCTCGCTCTGTTGCCCAGGCTGGAGTGCAGTGGCGCAATCTCGGCTCACTGCAAGCTCCGCCTCCTGGGTTCACGCCATTCTCCCGCCTCAGCCTCCCAAGTAGCTGGGACCACAGGCGCCCGCCACCATGCCTGGCTAATTTTTTTTTGTATTTTTAGTAGAGACGGGGTTTCACCATGTTAGCCAGGATGGTCTTGATCTCCTGATCTCGTGATCCGCCCCCCTCGGCCCCCCAGAGTGCTGGGATTACAGGTATGAGCCACCGCGCCCAGCCAAAAAATTTTTTTTAATTAGCTAGGCATGGCCGAATACACCTGTATTCCCAGCTACTTGGAAGGCTGAGGCAGGAGGATTCCTTGAGCCCAGGAGTTCAAGGCTGCCGTGAGCTCTGATGGCACCACTACACTCCAACCTGGGTGTCAAAGCAAGACCATCTCTAAAAAATAAAAAAATAAAATGAAATCAAATCTTGTTACTCCTCTGCTTCAAACCTCCTATGACTCCCCATTGCACTTAGAAAAAACGAGCACGTGTATGTTCATTGCGTCTCTATTCACGATAGCAAAGATATGGAATTAACCCAAATGTTCATCAATGACAGACTGGATAAAGAAAATGTGGTACATATACACCATAGAATACTATGCAGCCATAAAAAGGAATGAGATCATGTCCTTTGCAGGGACATGGATGGAGCTGGAAGCCATTATCATTATCCTCAGCAAACTAAAACAGGAACAGAAAACCAAACACCACATATTCTCACTTATAAGTGGGAGTTGAACAATGAGAACACATGGACACAGAAAGGGGAACAGCACACACTGGAGACTGTCGTCGAGCGGGGGAGGAGAGAGAGCATCAGGATAAAGAGCTAATGCATGCTGGGCCTAATACCTAGGTGATGGGTTGATAGGTGCTGCAAACCACCATGGCACATGTTTAGCTATGTAACAAACCTGCATGTCCTGCACATGTATCCCGGAACTTAAAATAAAATTAAATTTAAAAGAAAACTAAAAAATGACCCAGCCTCTCCATGCTGGTCTACAGGAGTCTACATAATCTGACTCCTACCAACCTCATCTTCTACTTCTCTCCCCCAACTCATCCCATTCCATCCTCAACAGCCTCCCTTCTGCTCCTAAAACATACCAGGCTCATGGCTGCCTCAGGGCTTTGCACTTTCTGTTCCCTCAGCCTGCAACGCCTATCCTTGCATCCTCAGTGGCTGCCTCCTTCTCCCCCATTCAAGCCTCAATGCCATCTCTTGAGAGGCCTTCTCTACCCAACTGCTCACCCCTCCTTAGCCCATCTCATAATCACTCCTGAAAACGTATCTCTTCAAAACCCTAATCTGAAATGACATGCTTCCTTTTGGGCTTAATCGTTTATTATCTGTCTTTCCCGTGAAAATGTAAATTCCGGTCAAGGGCGTTGGCTCACACCTGTAATCCCAGCACTTTGGGAGGCTGATGTGGGCAGATGGCTTGAACTCGGAAGTTTGAGACCAGTCCGGGCAACATGGCGAAACCCCCTCTCTACTAAAAATACAAAAATTAGCCAGGTGCGATGGCACGTGCCTGTAGTCCCAGCTACTTGGAAGGGTGAGGTGGGAGGATGGCTTGAGGCTGGGAGGTCGAGGCTGCAGTGAGCTGTGATTGCACCACTGCACTCCAGCCTGGGGGACAGAGCGAGACCCTGTCTCAAAAAAAAAGAAAAAGAAAAACAAAGCAAATGTAAATTCCACATTGATATTATCCACCACCAGACTCCAGGCCTTAGCATGTTATAGGAATTCAATAAATGTATCAACTCCACCTCATTAGCACCTTCAGTTTCTCTTGGTTCAGGGGCCAGTGGCTCCCAGGAGTGAAGGCATGGGATTCCAAAAAGAAATGTAAACATGTTAATATTACGGGTACCGTATTATCCAGCTGTTTCTACGTCATGATGGGAAGCTACTGGTCCTCCGACCAGATCCCTCTGACTCAGCTGGGGGTCTGTCCCAGGCTACTGTGAGTTGGCTTTTTTTTTTTTTTTTTTGGTTTGGGGGTTTTGTTTTGCTTCTGTTTTTAAGAGATAGGATCTTGCTCTGTTGCCCAGGCTGGAGTGCAGTGGCACAAACATGGCTCTCTCTGCCTTGATCTCCTGGACTCAAGTGATCCTCCCGCCTCAGCCTCCCGATTAGCTGGGATTGCAGGTGCACACCTCCACACTCGGCTAATTTTTTTAATTTAATTTTTTGTAGAAATCAGGGGTCTTGCTATGCTGCCCAGGCTGGTCTCAAACTCCTGGGGTCAAGTGATCCTCCCGCTTCGGCCTCCCAAAGTGCTGGGATTACAGGCGTGAGCCACAGCGTCCAGTTGAGTTCTTAGTGGCTCCCAGACACCCCCTTAGCTGATGGGAGTTGCTTCACCATGAGATGCCTGAGACCCATGCCCCCTCTTCCGGGAGGCAGCCACTGCCCGTAGCTGGCTGAGGTTGGGGTTTAAGAGCCCAGACCTGGACAGGTGCGGTGGCTAACACCTGTAATCCCAGCAGTTTGGGAGGCTGAGGCGGGTGGATCACCAGGTCAGGAGATCAAGACCATCCTGGCCAGCATGGTGAAACCCCGTCTCTACTAAAAATACAAAAATTAGCCAGGCATAGTGGCGCACGCCTGTAGTTCCAGCTACTCTGGAGGCTGAGGCATGAGAATCGCTTGAACCCGGGAGGCGGAGGTTGCAGTGAGCCAAGATCGGACCATTGCATTCCAGCCTGGGTGACAGAGTGAGACTCTGTCTCAAAAAAAAAAAAAAAGAGCCCAGACCCCTTGCTCATATACCCTGGTGGGTAGATCCACCCTGAGGCGGCGAATCAATGAGCTCTTCACCATCCAGAACCTCCCCCAGGATCAGGTGGAGGCTGAACTTGGGCTGAACCGCATTCTCTTCCTCTGCCATGTGCTGCTTTTCTCATTCTCCTCAGACCACCGGTTCTCCAACTGGAAGCACCCTCAGAGGTCCTGACTTAATTGGTAAGGTGTGAGGTCCAGCCACACGGATTTTGAACAATCTCCCCAGGCAATTATAAAGTGCGCTGACTTAGAGAAGCACTGCCATTGAGGTCTCTCCTGAGAACACCCGCTTTGTAAGCTCCTTACCTAAGAATCACCAGCTTAGGCTCCACTTCCAGGGAATCTGACCTCACGCACTTGCTGTCCACCGAATGCGCCTACTAGCAGCTAGGACCCAATGACGGCGGTGCAGGAATTTCCCCTTCCAGGCCCAGAGCCCAGCCCACAGCCAGGGTAGCCTTCTGGTCATGCAGATGGAGCAGCAAGAACAGGGGTGGGCGAAAGGGGGCAATGAGAGAAAGCATGTGTGAGACAGATAGGCGGGGGCAGGAGGGAGAGAGAGACAGGGGGACAGACAGAGACCCAAAGACATAGAGACACACAGAGAGAGACCCAAAGCCATATAGAGAGATACAAAGAGAATGGCTGGGTGCACGGGCTCATGTAATTCCTGCATTTTGGGAGGCCGAGGCAGGCAGATCACTTGAGGTCAGGAGGTCGAGACCAGCCTGACCAACATGACGAAATCCCGTCTCCACTAAAAATACAAAAATTATCCAGGCGTGGTGGCGCATGCCTATAATCACAGCTACTCAGGAGGGTGAGGCAGGAGAATTGCTTCAACCCGGGAGGCAGAGGTTGCAGTGAGCGGAGATCGTGCCACTGCACTCCAGCCTGGCTGACAAAGCAAGAGCCTGTCTCAAAAAAAAAAAAAGAAAAGAAAAAGAAAAAGAAAGAAAGATACAGAGAGAGACCCAAAGAGAGAGACAGAGAGACCCAGAGACAGTGACAGAGGAAATAAGAGAAAGAGACAGAGAGATCCAGAGACAAAGAAAGAGCAACACACACACACACACACACACACACACACACACACACATACATGCACACACACAGGTGCAGGGAGGCTGTTGGAGGAAGAGCGAACACAAGAGAGAGAGGGTGACGCAAAGACAGAGATAGAGAGAGACGCAAAGGGAGAGACAGAAAGGGACAGAAATAAAAAAGAAAAAGAGAGACACAAAGAAAGAGAGAGACCCAAAAAGAAAGACAGACCAAGGGAAGAAAACAGAATTCAGATAGACAGAAACAGAGACAGACAAGAGAGAAATAGGAAGCCCCTTTCTCTCTCTCTCTCTCTCTCTCTCAGATGGCCTCTCACTCTGATGCCCAGGCTGGAGTGCGGTGACTTGATCTGTAGTTCCAGCTACTTGGAAAGATCGATCTTGGCTCACTGCAACCTCTATCTCCTGGGTTCAAGTGATTCTCGTGCCTCAGCTTCCTGAGAAGCTGTGGTGGCGGGCACCTGGCTAATTTTTTGTATTTTAGTAGAGGCAGATCACCAAGTTGCCCAGGCTGGTCTCGAACTCCTGACCTCAAATGACCCGCCCGCCTTGGCCTCCCAAAGTGCTAGGATTACAGGCATGAGCCACCGCTCCCAGCCCTGGGCAGCCCCTTCTATTCAGTCCTTCACCCCCGGTTGGCATGGCGTCTCTGCTTCTTGCCCCGCTTGGAATACTCAGAGACCACTGGACGGGGAGAGGGAGAAGAGCATCCAGGAAGGCTCTCAGCCACCTTATCTGACACTGCCAAGGTGGTTCCTCCCCAGGGCTCCTTGAGCCGTTCACCAGCTTCAGTTTGTTCAATTTAGCTTGAATTCCTTTGCTCTGAGTAAATTGCCTCTTTGCAAAGGAGCAGAAGAGGACTAAACCTGTTTACAGTGTTTGAAACCCACTCACTAAAATATTTTGCAACGATCACAATAATGACTCTGATTTCCATGCCGGCCGCCTCTCAGGAGCTGGGGTTGGTACAGGGACCAAGGGTGCCGCCTGGCGTGGGATGTGAACAGCTGCACGCTGAGCTCAGGCAGAGCTGGGTTCAATCCCAGCTCTCCAACTGACCTGCAAGGGGGCCTTTACACGTGGTTTTTAATGCATCCCATGAATGGTAAATCGGTGATTCCCCATCTCACTGGCTTTCTGTAAAAAGATTAAATGAAATGCCAGAGGCTGAGCCACTACAGCTGGCAAACTTCAAGAGGACAATAGGCTGGTGGTTACAGGGCACAAGATCCACAGTCAAGCTGCCTGGGTTCAAGTGCCACTTGTACCCTATATGACCTAGGACAGGTTACCTAGCCCCTCTGTGCCTGAGTTTCCTCATCTTCTAAATGGGGATAATGCTAATGTGTAATTCACAGGCTTCTTGTTCATTCTTGATTATTTTCCTACTTTTGGTTTCAGCTCATGAGTCCCTTAGAAAGCTATTGCTAGGCTGGGCGCGGTGGCTCATTCCTGTGATCCCAGCACTTTGGGAGGCCAAGGTGGGCAGATCACTTGAGGTCAGGAGTTCGAGACTAGCCTGGCCAACATGGTGAAACCCCTCTCTACCAAAAATACAAAAATTAGCTGGGCATAGTGGCGCACACCTATAATCCCAGCTACTTGAGAGGCTGAGGCAGGAGAATCGTTTGAACCCGGGAGGTGGAGGTTGCAGTGAGCCAAATTTTCACCACTGCACTCCAGTCTGGGCAACAGAATGAGATTCCGTCTCAAAAAAGAAAAAGAAAAAGAAAGAGCGAGGGAGGGAGGGAGGGAGGGAGGGAGGGAGGGAGGAAGCAGCAGCTGAAGGAAGGAAGGAAGGAAGGAAGGAAGGAAGGAAGGAAGGAAGGAAGGAAGCTATTGCTAATCCATCAGTTATACCTCTCTTAAAGCATTTACCTCACTGGGACAGTCTATGGCAATGATTTTGAATTCATTGAGGGCACTGACTATAATGTATTCATCCATATATGCCTGATGGATAACACAGGAGCTGATCCATATCAGCCCCTCTGACTTCATTTCCCATCACTCCCCACCTCACTCACCTTGTCCCAACCAACACCAGCTGTCTTGCTGATACTCAAAACACACGAGGCACTTTCCTGCCTCAGGGCCTTTGCACTTGCTGTTCTCTCTGCTTGGAACTTCCTTTCCCAAGAACTTTGCATGGCTGGCTCATCCTCTTCATTAAGTATTCAATTCAAATATCAGTTCACCAGATGAACCACCCCTAACCACCTTGTCTTAGGTTCTCCTGTTTCAGTCACATTTTACCCCATCACAGTGTTATTGTCACTCTCACTGCCTCAAATTATTTTATTATCTATTTACTAGTATATTATCTGTTTTCCCCTATAAAATTTAAACTCCATGAGAATAAAGTCCTTGTCTGATTTGTTCTTGCCTCCAAAGTGTTCAGTGATAAGTTGGTGAGGTGATGGATATGTTAATTAGCTTGATCGAATCTTTCCATAATGTACACATAGATTGAAACATCACATTGTACCCCAAAAATATACACAATTGTTATTCGTCAATTAAAATCATTTTTAAAACTGCTTGATGGATCTCTGTTGAGTGAATGATTAATGAATGAACCTCATCCACTTCCATCCCTTCTATAACTATGTCTGTGTAGCACTTACTGTGAGCCAAGCACTGTTCTAAGTAATTTGCATGTATTAATTAATTTGATGCTAACAATCTCTCTGAGAGGTAGGTGATGCAATTATCATCCCCATTTCATAGCTGAAAAGACTGAGGCACAGGATGTTGGTCCAGTAACTGGTATACAAGCCAGTGAAATCTGGATTTGGTACCAGAAGTGGGGTGCTGTTAAATGCGCTAAGATTACAAAGCTGGTAAGAAGTTGGGCCAGGATTTGAAGCCAGGCACTGTGGCTCCTGAGCCTACAGGCTTAATCACTCTGTTCAATTTCTCACAATTCCCCAAACACTATTCCTACCCACTTTTAGTCTCTTCTGTGCTATCCCCTAATTTCTTATAGCCTCCTAGCCTCCACTTTGACTCTCCCCAAACTAGAAATCTCAGATTTCCCTTTGAACTCACCTGTTCTTTCACTTCCTAGATGAAGTGGTACTTACCTTGTTTATGATTCAGGGAGCCTGTAAATTTGGTTGGGAAAATTCGCATATTCATTTTCACTGCCTCTAGCTGTAATTATGCATGCAGGCAACAAATTGCAGCAATATTAGCAGTGTTCATGGCACCTGTGACTTTGTCATCAACAGAAACCACATCTCAGCTGGGTGCAGTAGCTCACGCCTATAATCCCAGCACTTCGGAAGGCCAAGGCAGGTGGATCACTTGAGCTCAGGAGTTCGAGACTAGCCTGGGGAATGTGGTGAAACTCCAGCTCTACAAAAAATACAAAAATTAGCTGGGCATGGTGGTGCACACCTGTAGACCCAGCTACCCAGTGGGCTGAGGTTGGAGGATCACTTGCACCTGGGAGATAGAGGCTGCCGTAAGCTGTGATCTCACCACTGCACTCCAGCCTGGGCAACAGAGTGAGACTCTATCTCAAAACAACCAACCAATGCAGAAAAACAGAAATCACATTTTTATTATGTCACATTGTAATTATTGCAGATATCTTGAAATTCACTTACTGTCACGACTACCTTGAAGTTGTTAGGTCTGTCACTAGCTCTTGTTTTTTACGCATTGTGAAGGAAACACATTAGTGATGGTATGACAAATCTGTTCTTTCAAATATTTTTATAACTATGTTCAATGTAATTGGTTTCTTCTGCATTTGATATTATGCATTTAAAAAACACAATTCTGAGAAGAGATCCCTTGGCTTTTGTCGAACTGAAGAGGGCTCCATGGCTCAGAAAATGTTAAGAATCTTCACCCCAGCCAATTAGCAAGTGAATCCTATTGATTCTCTTTCTAAAGTGTTTCTGAGATCCTCTCCCCACCTTTATTCCCAACACGGCTGTCCTAGTTCAGCTATCTCCTGACTCACTGGCATCACCTCCCTCCACATCTCCCTCTTGCTCATCTTCCCTTCCCAGTTTTAAAAATCTATGACAAAATTAATAACTAGTATTTACATTGAGTTTTAGGGTTTACAGCAGATGTTACAAACTCAGAGCTCACAAATTACTTCCTTGATCTATCCACATCTTAAGATAAAAATATGTTCAGAACAAGTCAGGAGATTACACATAAAAGTGAAATTTTTGCTTTTTCTCAAAAACTCAGACGATTTACCCGAGCTGAGCCTACATTCCTGCACGACAGCAATCAGCTTCTATTGAATAATGGTCATATCCTTCAGATGAGCCTGGAGCTATCCAGTTTGCCCAAAGACCTCACCACTCCCTAATGTCTCCCTGACATGGAAGCTGCCCCAGTCACCATTACCCACTTGGCCCCTGTAGACAATTGAGTTTGGCAACCCTAGATTTCAAAGTACTTTATGAAAACTTCCTTATTAGATCCTTATAAAAGCCCTGCAGAGTGTATATGTTACAGATTCTTATTCTGTTTCACAGAGGATGCAACTGAAAACTCAGGAAAGTTAAATAAAACGCAGGGTCACATAAGAGTAGAAAGATCTGGCATTTTTCTCTGCAGACTCTGTCCTTCCCACTGACCTGGACTCTTTTCTGAAATTACTTTGTAAAATACCACTATGATGTGTTGAAATGCATGGTCTCCCATCAGAAGACCTCCAATGCTACTCAGGAGGCTGAGGTGGGAGGATCTCTTGAGTCCAGGAGGTCAAGACCAGCCTGGGCAACATAGTGAGATCCCGTCACTTAAAAAATAAAATAAAATAATTAGCCAGGCATAGTGGCGTGCACCTGTAGTCCCAGCTACTTGGGAGGCTGAGGTGGGAGGATTACTTGAGCCCAGGAGTTCCAAGCTGCAATGAGCCATACACGATTGCATCACTGCACTCCAGCCAATGGTGGACAGAGTGAGACCCTATCTCTAAGAAGAAAAAAAAGATCTCCAATAGCCCGGTCAATGATAATGGGATAAATCCCAAGCTTCCCAAGGTGATATCTGAGCTCCTTCAAACCTGGCAGCCTCCCTTGCAGCTTCTGCTTTCAAGTTTGACATGCCCCTTCTTGAAAGCCAGACTCTTGAATGTCCAATTATCCAAAGCCACCATGCTATAAGGAAGCTCAAGCTAGCCACATGGAGAGAAAGGATATACTGAAAAACCTCATGTTTGGTGCAAACATGTGAGTGAAACCTCATGGACTGTCCAGCCTTGCCAGCCATCAACATAATGCAGCTAAATGAGAAACTGCATTATGTTGAGATTACAACAGAACCATCCAGCTGAGTTCCAGAGAATCCTTGACTTAAATAATTGCAAGAAATAATAATTAATTCTTGATGCTTTAAATGACCACAGAGCTGGGTCCAGTGGCCTACGCCTGTAATCCCAACACTTTGGGAGGCCAAGGAGGGAGAATCGCTTGAGCTCAGGACTTTGAGACCAGCCTGGGCAACAGAGTGAGACTCCATTTCTTAAAAAAAAAAAAAAAAAATTCAGCCAGGTGTGGTGGTGCATGCCTACAGTTCCAGCTACTCAGAAGGCTGAGGTGAGAGGATTGCTTGAGCTTAGGAGGTTGAGGCTACAGTAAGCCATGATCACACCACTGCATTCCAGCCTGGGTGACAGAGGGAGACCCTGTCCCCCGACCACTCACAAAAAGAAAACAAAACAAAAACATGGCCAGCCTATTCTCTCACCATAACTTCAACCCACTTGATTCTCTCTTGGTCAGCGGCTCCAGTGTGTCATCTCCCACCTTTGGGGATGTGCTTTTGCTGTTCCTCCTTGGTATAATACTATTCTTCTCAAACCTTGCCCTAGAAAACCTTCCTCACCATCTCAATGACACACCCCTGACTCCCCAGACCCTCTCCCACATGTATGTCCCCAGTCCTTTCCTTGTCCCTCTCCTTTAACTCTCTATTATAGGAAGTTGTGGTCTCCTGTCTCAGAGGAAATAAATATTTCTGGAAGGTCGACACCTCTCTTGTCTCTTAAGAATTCCTGAACTCAATGAAGAAATTATATCACGTGTTCCCAAGGATAGAGGGGAGGAAGATGCCTTTGTGGGGAGCAACTGAGAAGACATGCAGACTGGAGCCCACTCCCTAGGTGTTCCCCAAGAGTGGAAGGATGACCCTAAGGACAGAATTCTGGGCTGCCCCAAAGATTTCTGAGCCCCAAAACTCAGCCCAGAAGCAGTCGAGCCTCCAACTTGAGTGGACCTTGCTTGATGGGGCAACAGAGCGTCCCAAAGGTAACTAATGTGGATTATGAGCCAAGGAGCTGCCAGATGTTTTAACACTTTATAAAAGTCATGCCCTAAGAACAAGCAATGATGACCTAGATTAAATCATCTACATCCAAGAAGTGAAAAAACTGGCAACACTGTAGCGGGCAACTTCTAAGATGGTCCCCAGGAGTCTCCACCTCCTGGTACTCATGACCTTGCATGATTCCCTCTCCTGAGGAACTCGCTTCTAACCAATGGAATACGTCAGTGTTGGGGGATGTCACTTCCACAATTAGATTACCAAATATTCTGACTTCTGTCTTGCTAGTAGACACCTCTCTATGCTGACTTTGACAAAGCAAGCTGCCACATTGGGGAGGAACGGAGAATGTCCTCTGGCCAACAGACAGCTGGAACTTAGGCCTTTAGTCCAACAGTTTGCAAGGAACTGAATATTGCCAACAACCAGGTGAGCCTGGAAGCAAATCCTTCCCCAGTCAAGCCACCAGATGAGACCCAATTCTTGACAACACATTATAAGGACCTTATAAGGGACCGTAAAACAGAGAACCCAATTAAGCCACATCAAGATTCCTGACTCACAGAAACTGCAAGAAAATAAATGCGTATTGTTTAAAGCCACTAAGTTTGTGGCCATTTTCCACGCAATTTTTGATCATTTTGTTACACAGCAATTGCTAGTTAATACAAATACTATTATTTATAAGATGTTAACTACACACCAGGCCCCGTTATAAGGCCTGTCCATGCATTCATTCACTGAAACCTCACCCTGCACCTTTCTGGAAGATATTATTAGCATTTTACCCGTGAGGAAACAGGGAGATTAGATTACTTGCCTAACTGGTCAATATCAGGACCAAGATTCGAACTAGTACCCCCTCTCCAAACACAGAGGAGTTTTCTCACACTCCTGAGTTTGCAAACTGACCTTCTTGTCTATTTGAGATACTCACATGCTCAGACACAAAAACTAAAGATAAAGACATGAGTAAGCAGATCAAACACACTGCGAGGAAGGTTAAAGTATGTAGCTACCAGTAGGAGGCACTATCCCTGGAGTACTGGTTGTCAGGAGGCATGGGAGGACCCAGGAAGGGACTTGGGTGGGTGGGGGAGCTCACTCGGGGCCTCCAGGCAACAGCTATTTACTAACTGGTATGGAAATATTTTAATATTTTAACAATCAGTTGTACCAATGTGTTTCAAATGAATATCTGCTCTGAATACACACAAAGGAGATTATTGAAGCCAAAAGAATAAGAATCCAAGCCGTGAATCATACCGCAATCATTCCGCCTTGGCTTAGAAATGGATTAGACACCATCATCTTTTTTTTTCATTCCCCAGTGGATTTTAAATTTTCAACTTGGGTATAAACCTGGGGGCCTCTGCTGAGTGTATCATAAGTAAAGTGGAATGTGATGACTCGCACGATGCCTAGAATCACCTGGGAACTTTATTTTTATTTTATTTTTATAGCAGCAGAGTCTTGCTCTGTTGCTCAGGCTGGAGGGCAGTGGCGTGATCATCATTCACTGCAGTCTTGACCTCCTGAGCTCAAGCAATCCTCTTGCCTCAACCTCCCGAGTAGCTGGGACTACAGGTGCATGCCACCATGCCTGGCTAAATTAAAACAAAAATAATTTGTAGAGATGGGATCTTGCTATATTGCCCAGGCTGGTCTCAAACTCCTAGCCTAAAGCCAGGAGCCAGGCCTCCCAAAAGCATTGGGATTACAGGCATAAGCTACCACGCCCAGCCCACCAGGCAACTTGAAAAGTGCTAATGCCAGGACCCTACATCTAGAGTTGGATTTAATGGGGTAGGGCCTGGACATCACGCTTTTTAAAACGGCCCAGGTGACTGTGCAGCCCAGGTTGGGAACCACTGATGTAAAGCCATGCTTCTTAAAATGTGGTCCACAACCCAGCAGCAGCAGCAGCACCTAGGAGCTTGGAGAAATGCAGATTCTCAGGCTCTGCTGGGGCTTACTGAATCAGTGATCCTAAGGTGAGCCCAGAAATAACTGTGTTTTAACAAGCCCTCCAAGGGGGGTGTTGATGTGTGCTCAAGGACCAGAGAGCTGGCAGAATGAAAGATCCACTACCCGTTTCTCTTGCAAGACCTCCATGCCACGTGGACGCAAGGTCAATGAAAACTCTCCAAAACCCCACTGTGCCATGAACATGCTGGGGTCTCCAAGTCCAGCACACAGGCTAATCTAGGGCTGGAGACTTCGTTTTTTGTTTTTGTTTTGAGATGGGGATCTCACTCTGTCACGCAGGCTGGAGTGCAGTGCTATGATCACAGCTCACTGCAGCCTCGAACTCACAGGCTCAAGCGATCCTCCCACCTCAGCCTCCCGAGTAGCTGGGACCACAGGCACGCACCACCGTGCCTGTCTAATTTTTTTATTTTTTATTTTCTATAGAGATGAGGATCTCACTATGTTGCCCAGGCTGGTCTCAAACTCCTGGCCTCAAGCAATCCTCCCACCTCAGCCTCCCAGAGTGCTGAGATTACAGGCGTGAGCCACTGTGCCTGGCCATGGGCTGGAGATTTTGGACACAGATCGCAAGAGACTGAACCAGACTCCAGAAAATTGGCTGTGCTTATGGGAGCCAACCAAGGGAACATTTACAGTAAGCCTGAGAGGTCCTGCTAAGGGGAGAAAGAAAATGCATGAAAATGAGTCCTATCCTCCACATTTGCGAAGCCCAGGGAGCTCTCCAATGGGCTTCATGTGCTCCTGCTTTAGGGAGTCTCGCTCTTTTTTTTTTTTTTTTCCCCTCGCTTTGTTGCCCAGGTAGGAGTGCAATGGCACGATCTCGGCTCACTGCAACCTCAGCCTCCCAGGTTCAAGCAGTTCTCCTGCCTCAGCCTCCCGAGTAGCCGGGATTACAGGTGCCTGCCACCACGCCTGGCCAATTTTTTGTATTTTTAGTAGAGACAGGATTTCACTGTGTTAGCCAGGATGGTCTCGATCTCCTGACCTTGTGATCCTCCCACCTCGGCCTCCCAAAATGTTGGAAGCCACCACGCCCGGCCAAGGGAACCTCTTTTTAAATGGGGACATCCTCATTCTAAGGCAAGCACTGAAGAGTTCCAGAATGTTCCTGCAGACCCACCCACAGGACCAATGCACGGACCCCATGCCACTTTGTGATGGATTGTAGTCATGTGTGGCTACTGAAAAGCCTCACACGTTGTGCCTCGGATGCTGCCCTGTGTTCGGAAGTTTGCTTCTAGGGCCTGTGCACTCAGCCGTGAACATTTAAATGACAGCTTTGAGACAAGGCCTCAGCTGTTCTCTGGTCCGGACAGAAGAGGCCAGAGCTTTGAAAATGGACCCATTTCACACCTGTGATCTCAGCACTTTGGAATGCCAAGGCAGGCAGATCACCTGATATCAGGAGTTCGAGACCAGTCTGGCCAACATGGTGAAACTCCACCTCTATTAAAAAATAAAAATAAAAAAAATTAGCCAGGCGTGGTGGCAGGTGCCTGTAATCCCAGCTACTCGGGAGGCTGAGGCATGAGAATCACTTGAACCCAGAGGTTGCAGTGAGCCGAGATCGCGCCATTACACTCCATCCTGGGGGATAGAGCGAGACTCTGTCTCCAAAAAAAAAAAAAAAAGAAAAAGAAACAAAGAAAATGGACCCATTTGAACTTGTATGAACTTGGGAAAGTTTTTTTAACCATTCTGGGCCCTAATTTCCTGATTTAAAAAAGGGAAGAGGTGAGCCAGATACTGTGGCTCATTCCTATAATCCCAGCTACTCGGGAGGCTGAGGCAGGAAGATTGCTAAAGACCAGGGGTTTGAGGCCAGCCTGGACAACATAGCAAGATCCCTGTCTCTACAAAAAAAAAATTTTTTTTTTTAGTTAGCTAGGTGTGGTGGTGCCCACCTGTAGTCTTAGCTACTCAGGAGGCTGAGGCAGGAGGATCACCCAAGCCCAGGAGATCAAGGCTGCAGTGAGCTATGATTGTATCACTGCACTCCAGTCTGGGCAACAGAGCAAGACCCTGTCCCTTTATTTATTTGGCTTTTTTTTTTTTTTTTTGAGACAGAGTCTCGCTCTGTTGTCCAGGCTGGAGTGCAGTGGCACGATCTCGGCTCACTGCAACCTCTGTCTCCTGGGTTCAAGCCGTTCTCCTGCTCTAGCCTCCAAAGTAGCTGGAATTACAGGTGGGCACCACCATGCCCAGCTAATTTTTGTTTTATTTTTAGTAGAGATGGGGTTTCACCACGTTGGCTGGTCTGGTCTCAAACTCCTGACCCCAAGTGATCCACCCGCCTCGGCCTCCCAAAGTGCTGGGATTACAGGTGTCAGCCACCATGCCCAGCCCCGTCTCTTAAAAAAAAAAAAAAAAAAAAAAAAGGAAGGAATTTGTACATATATCCTATATATTTATACAAATAAAAAAATTAAAAGGAGAGAGGAATAATTAAAGATACGATTTTCCAAGATTGTCCTAAAGATAAAAAAGAGAGTATGAGTGCCTATTACAATGATTGGCATGTGGACAGGATAATGTGCTTCATAAATGTTAATAAGTAACAAGACTTAAGACTGAAAGGCCTTTGATATCACCATCTCTCCAGAAAGCACCGTCTGAAACATCCTCTCTTAGTTCCCATTAACCTCTCACTGTGATTTATAGCAGAAGTTAGCAGTCAACGTCCTGCAGGCCAGATACTGCCCACTATCTGGCTCTTTACAGAAGTTTGCAAATCCCAGATTTAGAGGTCAGATTTTCATCTCTCAGCCACAAACACATTCCGACCTCATATCTTGCTTTCACCCAGCCTTTACTAACCACCTGCTATATGCTAGGCTCTGGTGAAACATAACCAATAAGATAAAGTCCATGCCATTTTGGAGGTCACACCTCGGGATGTGGGTGGAAATGTGTTCATTTCACTTAATTTAACAGGTCTGGCCGGGCGCAGTGGCTCATGCCTGTAATCTCAGCACTCTGGGGGGCCAAAGGCAGGCAGATTGCTTGAGGTCAGGAATTTGAGACCAACCTGGCCAATATGGTGAAACCCTGTCTCTACTAAAAATACAAAAATTAGCCGGGCATGGTGGCGGATGCCTGTAATCCCAGCTACTCTGGAGGCTGAGGCAGGAGAATGGCTTGAACCCGGGAGTGGAGGTTGCAGTGAGCCAGGATCGTACAACTACACTCCAGCCTGGGCAATATAGTGAGACTCCTCTCAAAACAGTAATAATAATAATAATAATAATAATAATAATAATTTAACAGGCCATTCCTGCTTATGAGATGTACTGTCCTAAGCATTTTTCAAAGGCTTAATTCTTGTAATAACCCTATGAAGTCAGTACTATTCTTTTCCTGCATTTTGTAGGCAAGGAAACAGAGGCTCAGAGAGGTGAAGTCACTTGTCCAAGGTCACACAGCAAATAGTTAGAACCAGGTGTGAATCCAGCCAGACTAACTCCAGAGCCAATAAGCTCCACAGTCTCCTTATTCAGAAGCCCTTCACCTAGCATACAGATTGGAGGCACTGCACATAAATATTGACCACGCAGTGCCCAGACCACAGGAGGGAAAAAATGAAAGTGACTTATCCTTCAAGACACTGTTATTTGAACCTGGCCTTGTCAGTGCTCTCTCCCAGACTTTCTGCACTAGGAACTGTTGTTATCTTCCTTCAGCGCTCAGAGAGGCTGTAGCAGTTGCCCGGGGTCGCCCAGCTGTAATAGGATGAGCTAGGATTTTCAAGGTGGCTCCTTTTGTCCCCAAATCTGTCTTTTGCAACATATCTGGGGCCCTCCAGAGGAATTTCACCAGGCAAGAATGGCCTTCTTGGATGGCAAAGGAATACATTTGATTTGCAACGTGGCATTTCAGAGAGATAGTGGATTGGGGCTTTTGTTGTTGTTGTTGTGTTTTGTGTTTTTTTGTTTTGTTTTGTTTTTTTGCTTTTTGGTGTTTTTCGAGCCCAGGCTGGAGTGCAGTGGTGTGATCTTGGCTCACTGCAACCTCTGCCTTCTGGGTTCAAGCAATTCTCCTGCCTCAGCCTCCCGAGTAGCTGGGACTACAGATGTGTGCCACCACCACGCCTAGCTAATTGTTGTTTGTTGGTTGGTTGGTTGTATTTTTTAGTAGAGATGAGGTTTCACCAAGTTGGCCAGGCTGGTCTCGAACTCCTGACCTCAGATGATCTGCCCACCTCGGCCTCCCAAAATTCTGGGGATAGTGGGATTGTTTTTTAACTTCATTGTCACCATTACATTTTGACCCAGGACTCATCTCTACGTGTACTTGGTCTTCATTTCTTCAGTTGCGATCTGGGGATTACAAGACCTGCCCTCCCAAATGTCGTTTTCATGGTTGCAAGAGACAGAGGAGGTGAAAGGACTGTGAGAATCTGGAAATATCAGAAGGTGAGGTCTTATTTTATTTTAATCCCAGTTTGGTCTCTTTCAAGCTGGTTCTAGTGGCCAGGACTTAGAGAATGGGTTGTATGTGTCATGGCTGGCCTTCAGGATTGTATAGATTTCATCCTAAGTTTGTTTGAGACTTCACACAACCAAGTTGGACAGACATCGCATGCTTTCCACCTGCAAAGCTCCATGCAGAGCACTCCCATAGATTCAAGGGTCAAATAAGAAAAGGAACTTGCCTTTGTAGAGTTTAGTACTTGAAGGTCAGGGAAAAGGTTAATGATCACAATTTCATTCATTCACCTGTTCATTCATTCATTCATTCATTCATTCAACTCTATGCCAGGCATTTCCAAGTTCAAGACCTTGAAAAGGCAGGAGTCAAGAACATGGGCTCTGGATTCAGACAGATCTGGTTTCCAAAGCTAGTTCTAACTTATTGGCTTCGTTATTTAACCTCTCTGTGCCTCAGTTGCCTCCTCCATGAAATGGGTACTGGGGTGAGTAACCCATGAGCTCATATGCAAAGCCCCTTGGCCTAGAGCTGGGCCTATGGTGGGTGTGGAATAAATGAGGACTGGTCTTTGTGTAGTTCATAGACATTGTACAGCTGCTGTTTACATGTCCGCCTCCTCCTCCAGGCAGGCCCCCTTGAGTACAGTGCATAAATTTGGAACCAGAAGATCCCCTGGACAGAGAATGGAAGAGAAAATGGGGTTCACTTGCTCTAAGAGGCTTACAGGTCTCAAAGCCAGAGCCATAAAGAGGTGATCCACATAGATGTTCAAGTTCACAAGGGTCCATTAGTTATTCACGCAACAAACATTGGTATCTATTATGCATTAGGCACTTTTCTAAGCACTAGAGACATAGTAGCAGAAAAGACAGACCAGAAACAGACAAACCTGCTCTCATGGAGTTGACAATCCAATTTAGAAAGAAACACATAGGGCTGGGCGCGGTAGCTCACGCCTGTAATCTCAGCACTTTGGGAGGCCAAGGTGGGTGGATCATGAGGTCAGGGGTTCGAGATCAGCCTGACCAACATGGTGAAACCCCGTCTCTATTAAAAATACAAAAATTAGCTGGGCGTAGTGGCGGGCGCCTGTAATCCCAGCTACTCAGCAGGCTGAGGCAGAAGAATTGCTTGAACCTGGAAGGCAGAGGTCGCAGTGAGCCGAGAAACACGTAATTTTATATAATAAGCAGAATGGCTCTGCAAAATGAGCAGCGGCCCCAGGGGAGGGGTCTGTACATGAGAAGATGACATTTGTGCTGAAACCACAGTGTGTGAAGGAGCCAGCTACGGGAAGAGCATTCCAGGAGGAGGAACAGCAAGTGCAGAGGCCTTGAAAATGCAGGGGACAGAAGGAAGGCCACCGGGACTCAACCAAAATGAAGGCAATAATGATGGATTCATGGACAGAGAGTCATGGGCAGAGGCCTGCACCAAGGCTCAAGCAGTTAAGGGAGCCTGGAGTGTGGACAGATGCCCTCAAAAGAACCCTGAGGGCTGGGCACAGTGGCTCACACCTGTAATCCCAGTACTTTGGGAGGCCAAGGCAGATGGATCATTTGAGGTCAGGAGTGCGAGACCAGCCTGGTCAACATGGTGAAACCTCGTCTCTACCAAAAATATAAAAATTAGCCAGGCATGATGACGTGTGCCTGTAATTCCAGCTACCTGGGAGGCCGAGGCAGAAGAACCACTTGAACTTGGGAGGCGAAGGTGCAGTGAGCTAAGATCGCCTCACTGCACTCCAGCTTAGGTGACTGAGTGAGACTCTATCTCAACAACAACAACAAAAAGAACCCTGGGGTGTCAAAAGGATAAAATTGTGGAGTGATGGTGGCAGAATAAAAGACAAGGATCAGGTTGGGCACAATGGCTCGTGCCTGTAATCCCAGGGACGCTAAAAGCTGAGGGAGGGGTATCACCTGAGCTTAGGAGTTTGAGACCAGCCTGGACAACATAGCAAGATTCAATTCTACGAAAAGTAAAGTAAAATAAAATAGCCAGGTGTGGTGCCACATGCCTGTCATCTTAGTTACTTGGGAGACTGAGTTGGGAGGACTGCTTGAACCTGAGAGTTTAAGAGTGCAGTGAGTTGTGATTGTACCACCGCACTCCAGCATGGGTGACAGAGAGAGACCCTGTCAAAGAAGAAGAGGAAGAGAAAGAGGAAGAAGAAGAGGAAGTGGAAGAGGAGGAAAGAGGAATCAACAGTAGGCAAGTGGGAGTATGCAGACCCCACAAGAAGAAAAGAGGGCCGGGCGGAGTGGCTCACACCTGTAATCCCAGCACTTTGGCAGGCCGAGGTGGGCGGATCACCTGAGGTCGGGAGTTCGAGACCAGCCTGACCAACATGGAGAAACCCCATCTCAACTGAAAATACAAAATTAGCCGGGCGTGGTGGTGCATGCCTGTAATCCCAGCTACTCAGGACGCTGAGGCAGGAGAATCGCTTGAACCCGGGAGGCAAAGATTGCAGTGAGCCGAGATCGCACCATCGCCCTCCAGCCTGGGCAACAAGAGCGAAACTCCATCTCAAAAAAAAAAAAAAAAAAAAGAAGAAGAAGAAGAAGAAGAAAAATAAGAGGAGAAGAGGCTGGGTCTAGTGGCTCACACCTGTAACCCCAGCATTTTGGGAGGCTGAGGTGGGTGGATCACCTGAGGTCAGGAGTTCGAGATCAGCATGGCCAACATGATGAAACCCCATCTCTACCAAAAATACAAAAATTAGCTGGGTGTGGTGGCACGCACCTGTAATCCCAGCTACTCAGGAGGCTGAGGCAGAAGAATCGTTTGAACCTGGGAGGTGGAGGTTGCAGTGAGCTGAGATGATGCCATCGCACTCCAGCCTGGGCAACAGAGTGAGATTCTGTCTCAAAAGTAAATAAATAAATAAATAAGGCATAGTTGTTCCCAGAATTGGAAACCCAAGGTATAGATAAATTCTAGATAGAAAAGTCACATTGAACAGAGAGGATAATTTGGCAGTGGGGGTAGTGAGGGGATGTTTGTTCATAAGCTGCTTGGTTTCAAGGACCAGCATGGAGAATCTGATAGACCAAAAGAGATAGGGGAGCCCCATCTCTGGGGGGCCCTACCCAGACCTTCCATGGCTGCCAAAGCTGCTAATTCAAAGAACAAAGAAGGGTCTCTCTGCACCAAAAGTCAGCCAGCTGCACTGAAAAACAAGCTCCCTGGGACCAGACCTATTTTTTTTAAATATCAACTAGGCTAGCATTGGCCAGCCTGCCTCCCTTAAGAAAAGAAAGAAAGAGGCCAGGGGCGGTGGTTCACGCCTGTAATACCAGAACTTTGGGAGGCTGAGGCAGGCGGATCATTTGAGGTCAGCAGTTTGAGACAAGCCTGGCCAACATGCTAAAGCCCCGTCTCTACTAAAAATGCAAAAATTAGCCAGGCGTGGCAGCTAATCACAGTGGGTCTCTGTAATCCCAGCTACTTGGGAGGCTGAGGTGAGAATCACTTGAACCTGGGAGGCGGAGGTTGCAGTGAGCTGAGATCGTGCCACTGCATTCCAGCCTGGGCAACAGAGCAAGGCTCCATCTCAAAAAAAAAATAATGAATAATTAATTAAAAAGAAGAAGAACAAGAGAAAAAAAAAGAAGAGAAAGAGAGTTCTGATTTCTAGGTAGGTTCTTTTTAAAAGGTTAGGTTGCAGTTTAATTGTGATTTCTAAACAAAACAACCTGCTTTTCTTTTCTTTTCTTTCTTTTTTTTCCTCCAAAACAAGGTCTCACTCTGTCACCCAGGCTGGAGTGCAATGGTGTGATCATCATTCACTGCAGCCTGGAACTCCTGGGCTCAAGCGATCCTCCCACCTCACCCTCCCGAGTAGCTGGGACTACAGGTGTGCACCACCACACCTGGCTAATTTTTCTTTTTTAATTTTTCATAGAGACAAGGTCTCCCTATGTTGCCCAAGTTGATCTTGAATACCTGGGCTCAACCGATCCTCCCTCCTCAGCCTCCCAAAGTGCTGAGATTACAGGCATGAGCTACCATGCCCAGCCTTTTTTTTTTTTTAACTGTGTAAACTGAGGCCTCAAATGCTTAATGGCATACCCACTGCAGAAACGGAAAACGATTATAAGTGCTATGTGGCTGCATTGTTCTAAATGCTTTCTATGTAATAATGCAGTGAACTTAATCTTTGTAAGAGCCCCAGAGACGGGTGCTGTTGTTTTCCCCATTTGACGGATAGGGAAACTGAGGCACAGAAAGGGACAGGAACCCTCCTCCCCAGAATCAGTCAGCAAGTGGCAGAGTTGGGATTTGAACCCTGGCCGGGGCACTCAACCACACCCCAGACTGAAGCCAGGCAAGCCCCACACTTGACCTCAGGACCTGCTTGTAACCCATCAGACCTCAGGGAGCCCTGCAAGGCCCCGAGTCCGCCCCCGCCGCCCCAGTTGGTCTTTACCAAGCCCTTTGTGCATGAAAAAGCAATAGCCATATATGTAATGATTAGTTATCACATGTTGGGAATTCAATTATTGATTTGGGCCTGCCTTCCATTTCTCGGAACAAGCAGGAAGGATGCGGCAGGGAGGTGGGTACCCAGGAGGGCGAGCTGAGCGCTCTGCTGCCTGGCGCCTGCCCGGCTGGGGAGCCATGGCGCCACCTGGTGGCCAGTCGTAGCAGCGGCGGGCGACACGGGGTGAACGCAGGGGAGACCCGCGCAGACTGCTTTTTGAGAATAGTGTGTGTCAGGCGCCGTTCCAGCTTAGGGGTCCAAACACTTCTTCGATAAAGGACCTCAGATGAAATGCTTCTGGCTCTGAGGGCTAGACAGTTTCTGCCCCAGAGACAGCTCTGCTGTTGTAACAGAAAAGGAGCCACAGACAACATCCGCACAAATAGACAAGGCTGTGTTCCAATAACTTTATGGACACCGAATTTTGAACGTCATAGAACTTTCACCTATCAAGAATTATCCTTCTTTTTATTATAAGACAACAAAAATTAATGAACGGGCCGGGCGCGGTGGCTCACGCCTGTAATCCCAGCACTTTGGGAGGCCGAGGTGGGCGCATCACCTGAGGTCAGGAGTTCGAGACCAACTTGGCCAACATGGTCAATGAAACCCCGTCTCTTCTAAAAAATACAAAAATTAGCTGGGCGTGGTGGCGCACACCTGTAGTCCTAGCTACTCAGGAGGCTGAGGCAGGAGAATCGCTTGAACCCGGGAGGTGGAAGTTGCAGTGAGCCGAGATCTCACCCCTGCACACCAGCCTGGGTGACAGGGCAAGACTCTGTCTCAAAAATAAAAATAAAAATAAAAATCCGGCCCACGTGGAGCTTGCAGAGCAAATATGACCATCGACAAGGGAGAAAGCCGATGCCTAACACATATGAGCTGGTCATGAGTGCTAGTGGGGAGAATTAAGCAGGGCAGGGAACCAACATAAGTAGGGGTTGCATTCTATTTTCTTTCAATTATATTTATTTATTTAGAGATAGGATCTCGCTCTGTTGCCCACGCTGGAGTGCAGTGGTGCAATTATAGTTCATTGCAACTTTCAACTGCTAGGCTCAAGCAGTCTTCCCATCTCAGCCCCCTGAGTAGTTGGGACTACAGGTACGCATCACCACGCCTAGCTAATTTTTGTAAAGATGGGGTCTTGCCATGTTGCCCAGGCTGGTCTCAAACTCCTGGGCTCTCAGGATCCTCCTGCCTTGGCCTCCTAAGTAGCTAGGACTACAGGTCCCAGTACAGTGAACAAGGGAGAAAGCTCCATGTGTAACACATAGGATCTGGTTATGAGTGCTAGTGGGGAAAATTAAGGGGGGCAGGGAATCAGCACGAGTAGGGCTGCATTTTATTTTATTTTTATCTTATTTACTTATTTATGAGACAGGGTCTTGCTCTGTTGCCCAGGCTGGAGTGCAGTGGCATGATCATGGCTCACTACAGCCTTGGCCTCCCAGGATCAAAGGATCCTCCCACCTCAGTCTCCCAAGTAGCTGGGACCACAGGCACACACCACCATGCCTGGCTAATTTTTTTTATGTTTTGTGGAGATGCCTTGCTATGTTGCCCAGGCTGGTCTCAAACTCCTGGCCTCGAGTGATCCTCCCACCTTGGCCTCCAAAGTGCTAGGATAATAGGCATGAGCCACTGCACCCAGCCGGGGCTGCATTTTAAATAGGGTGATGAGGAAAAGTTCAATGAGGAGGAAACTTTTAATCAAAGGCTGGAAGAAGGCAAGGAAGGAGCCGTGTGGGTGCCGAGAAGAGTATTCCTAGCAGAAGAAACAGCCAGTGCAAAGGCCCTGAGGCTGGACCACCCTAGTACACTGGAGGAACAGTGATAAGGTTGGTACAGCTGGAGCAGAGTACACAAGGGGGAGAGAGGGAGGAAGTGAAGGCAGGGAAGTGACAGAGTAGATGGGGCAGGGCCTTATGGGTCTTGGTGAGGAGTTTGGCTTTTGCTATGATTCAGGTGGGAGCCATGGGGGGTTCTGAGCAGAGGAGGGATATAATCTGACTTGTGTTAAAATATGATCTCTCTGGGGGCTGAGCATGGTTGCTCAGTTGCTCACACCTATGATTTCAATGCTTTGGGAGGCCGAGGCAGGAGGATCACTTGAGGCCAGGAGTCTGAGACCAGCCTGGGCAACATAGCAAAACCCCGCCTCTACAAAAAAATTTTAAAATTTTCCAGGAGTGGTGGCATGCACCTGTGGTCCTAGCTGCTCAGGTGGACGAGGTGGAAGGATCACTTGAGTCCAGGAGGTCAAGGCTGCAGTCAGCCATCATTGCACCACTGCACTCCAGCCTGGGTGACAGAGTGCGACCCTGTCTCTAAAAATAAAATGAAAGTCTCACTTTGTGTGGCTTATTCTCTCAGCTCAGGCCTCGGGGACCAGGACAATTCAGGCCAGCCATCCGATCCCTAGCTGGGAAAGTCACCCAGTCCTAGCTGGTGACCTGCAGTTTGGCTGAGCCTGGGTCCCCATATCCTATAAACGGCCAGTTCTGTCCTGGAATTCAAGGTCATGTCATCTCTGTCTTGGGTTGATTCTCAGATGCCTCAGTAACCTGGAGTTCACCTCTCAGGATCTGTTCACCCATCTATATAAGGGGCAAAATAATAAGGGTACCACTGGTCATAATAAGTAATCATGGCTGGGCATGGTGGCTCACTCCTATAATCCCAGCACTTTGGGAGGCTGAGGTGGGTGGATCACCTGAGGTCAGGAGTTCGAGACCAGCTTGGCCAACATGGTGAAACCCCTTCTCTACTAACAATACAAAAAAAGTTAGCCAGGCATGGTAGTACATGCCTGTCATCCCAGCTACTTGGGAGGCTGAGGCAGGAGAATTGCTTGAACCCGGGAGGTAGAGGTTGCAGTGAGCCGAGATCGCACCACTGCATTCCAGCCTGGATGACAGAGCAAGACTCTGTCTCAAAAAAAAAAAAAAAAAAGGCCGGGCGCGGTGGCTCAAGCCTGTAATCCCAGCACTTTGGGAGGCCGAGACGGGCGGATCACAAGGTCAGGAGATCGAGACCATCCTGGCTAACCCGGTGAAACCCCGTCTCTACTAAAAAATAGAAAAAAAAAAACTAGCCGGGCGAGGTGGCGGGCGCCTGTAGTCCCAGCTACTCGGGAGGCTGAGGCAGGAGAATGGCGTGAACCCGGGAGGCGGAGCTTGCAGTGAGCTGAGATCTGGCCACTGCACTCCAGCCTGGGTGACAGATCAAGACTCCGTCTCAAAAAAAAAAAAAAAAAAAAACAAAAACCAAGTAATCATAATAAGATAATAAGTAACCACAATAACAATAGCAACAACAGCTGCCCTAGCTGTTTCAGGAGATCATTGTGTGCATTTGATAAGATGTGCTGCAGAGAAACACTTTGGAAAACAGTGACATGCGCCACAATCTATTTATAACAATGATGATAAGGATTAAATGAGTTAATGCATATAAAGGTCTTGGAGCCGTGCCCCACAGATAGTAAGTGCTCCATCAACACTGGGTTTTTGTTTTGTTTTTGAGACAGAGTCTCACTCTGTCGCCCACGCTGGAGTGCAGTAGTGCGATCTCAGCTCACGGCAACCTCCACCTCTCAGGTTCAAGCGATTCTCCTGCCTCAGCCTCTGGAATAGCTGGGACTACAGGCATGTGCCACCACACCCGGCTGATTTTTTTGTATTTTTAGTAGAGACGGGGTTTCACCACGCTGGCCGGGCTAGTCTCTAACTCCTGACCTCAAGCAATCCACCTGCCTTGGCCTCCCAAAGTGCTTAGATTACAGGTGTGAGCCACTACGCCCAGCCAATGCTGGTTATTGCCAGGCACAGTGGCTCATGCCTATAATCCCAGATAGTCTGGAGGCTGAAGCAAAAGGATCGCTTGAGCCTGGGAGTTTGAGATCAGCCTGGGCAACATAGTGAGACCCCATCTCAAAAAAAAACAAAACCAAACCAAAAAAAAACCTGGTTGGGCCGGGCGCAGTGGCTCACGCTTGTAATCCCAGCACGTTGGGAGGCCGAGGCAGGAGGATCATGAGGTCAGGAGATCGAGACCATCCTGGCTAACACAGTGAAACCCCATCTCTATTAAAAATACAAAAAATTAGCCAGACATAGTGACGGGTGCCTGTAGTCCAAGCTACTTGGGAGGCTGAGGCAGGAGAATGGCATGAACCGGGGAGGCAGAGCTTGCAGTGAGCTGAGATTGCGCCACTGCACTCCAGCCTGGGCGACAGAGCGTGTCTCAAAACAAACAAACAAACAAAAAACCAAACAAACATAAAACCTGGTTGTTATTATTATTATTGTTATGGCCTAATAAGTATTATTCATGATACTCATGGTAGTTCCCTTAACTCTCCTTTCTCTGCTCCCTATTCACACCAATGTTCTCTCTATTCTCTGATGAAGATGACGGTTTAGCTGCTGGCTGCTTAGACCCAGGCAGCGTCAGCCTCACCCGGTAGCCCGTTAGAAAGAAATGCAGAATCCCAAGTCTTAGCCTAGACCTGTTGAAACAGAATCTGCATTTAAGAAGACCCTATAGGCCAGATGTGGTGGCTCACACCTGTAATCCTAAGATTTTGGGAGGCTGAGGCAGGAGGATTGCTTGAGCCCAGGAAGTTGAGGCTGCAGTGAGCGATGATCAAGCCATTGCACTCCAGCCTGAGTGACAGAATGTGACTCTGTCTCAAAAATAAAAATAAGACAAGTGTTGAGTTGTATTAGTCCTTAACCAATGGTTGACCCAAATCCACTTGGCTAGCTGGCAGTGGCTCTCATTCATTGTCAGTCAATGTCAGTCAACCTACTGGGTGCTGGCCTCAGTCTCTGGGGACACAGTTGTGAACAGGACAGACAATCAACCCCACTGGGGATATTCCAGTGGGCAAGACAGACCACTAGAAATGAGATAAATAACAATTCCAGTGAATGGCAATGTATTGCAGTCTGCTTAGACCTGCATGAGTGGATTGATGGACTGGGATGTTGGCTGATAAAGTGGACACATGGCTTTAAAAGATTCCTGCCTAGAAAGCAAATATTGAGACCACGCGCAGTGGCTCATGCCTGTAATCCCAACACTTTGGGAGGCCAAGGTGGGCGGATCACTTGATGCCAGGAGTTCAAGACCAGCCTAGCCAACATAGTGAAACCCCATCTCCACTAAAAATACAAAATTAGCTGGGCGTGGTGGTGGGTGCCTGTAATCCCAGCTACGTGGGAGGCTGAGGCAGAAGGATCACTTGAACCCGGGAGGCAGAGGTTGCAGTGAGCTGAGATCACGCCACTGTACTCCAGTCTGGGTGACAAAGCAAGACTCTGTCTCAGAAAACAAAAGAAAGAAAGAAAGAGAGAAAAAAAGAAGATTGAAGAAGATAGTAATGCAAGCAGACAGGAGCAAAGAGACCAAAGTCTGTCAGTCACGAGAAGTAATCACGGTGGTGATCTAATTCAATTGCTATCAGAAGGTGGTCAGAAAACATTCAGAATTCTCAATGAAGACAATCGGCGAGGTGAAATCTTGTGAGCTTCACTGTGGCATGTACTGTGCCTAGGTGGGGGTTCCTACTGATGGACAAAACCACTACAGTTATAAAAATAAAGCTTCCAAACAGCAATGAAGAATGGAAGACACTTAGGAGATGCAGTAGCCTGAAGATCTATAATCCCAGTGATTTGGAGGCTTGAGACAGGAGGATCACTCTGAGGCCAGGAGTTTGGCACTAAACCTGGCAATATATTGAGACCTTGTCTCTACAAAAAAAAAAAAGCCAGATGTGGGTGGTGCACACCTGTAGTCCTAGCTACTGGGGAGGCTAAGGAGGATCACATGAGAGCCCAGGTTACCTCAGTGAGCTTGGGTGATTGCTCCACTGGACCTGCTTCCAGTAACAGAGGAAGATCTTGTCTCTAAATAATAACACACAATAATAACAACAACAATACACAAATGGTATTATCTCACAGGATGATTTATCTGGTTTCTTCTCAGAGTCAAAGGATAGAAAATAGGATCAGGAAGAATGCTATAGACTAAGTAAGACATTGGAAGACATGACTACCAGAAAATTAAATATAGAATTACCATATGATCCAGCAAACCCACTTCTAGGAATATATCTCCAAGAATGGAAGGCAGGGTCTCATGAGCGCTTCTAGGCCACCCCTGTGTTCATAGTAGCATTAGTTCTCAATAGCCTGGAAATAGAAGCAAACTCCAAGTGTTCAAGTGGATGGATGGATGGATGGATGGATGGATGGATGGATGGATGGATAGATGGGTGGATGGATGGATGGATGGATGGGGTGGATGATGGATGGTGGATGGATGGGTGGATGGATGGGTGGATGGATGGGTGGATGGTGGGGTGGGGTGGGTGGATGGATGGTGGATGGGTGGGGTGGTGTATGGATGGTGGATGGGTGGGTGGGTGGGTGGGTGGATGGGTGGTGGGTGGCGGATTGATGGGTGGATGGTGGTGGTGACGGATGGTGGTGGTGGTGGATGGATGGATGGTGGTGGTGGATGGATGGTGGATGGATGGTGGATGGATGGTGGATGGACTGGATGGATGGTGGATGGATGGATGGTGGATGGATGGATGGAATGGATGGGGAATGGATGGTGGATGGTGGATAGATGGATGGATGGATGGATGGATGGATGGATGGATGGATGGAATGGGTGGATGAATGGATGGATGGATGGACGGGTGGATGGATGGTGGATGGATGGTGGTGGTGGATGGATGGTGGTGGATGGATGGATGGATGGATGGTGGATGGATGGATGGATGGATGGAATGGATGGAATGGATGGAATGGATGGTGGATGGATGGTGGATGGATGGATGGATTGGATGGATGGATGGATGGATGGATGGATGGATGGGTGAATTGATGGGTGGATGGATGGGTGGATGCAATGGGTAGATGGATGGATGGATGGGTGGATGGATGGATGGGTGGATGGATGGATGGGTAGATGGACGGATGGATGGGTGGATGGATGGATGGGTGGATGGATGGGTGGGTGGGTGGGTGGATGGGTGGATGGGTGGGTGGATGGGTGGATGGGGTGAGATTGATGGATGGGTGGATGGATGGGTGGATGGATGGATGGATGGGGTGGTGGAAGATGGATGGATGAATGGTGGATAAATGGATGGATGGTGGATGAAGATGGATGGATGGATGGATGGATGGAGGAATAAAATGTGGTCTTATTCATATAATGAAGGATGCCAGCCTTAAAAGAAAATGACATATAGCATAAATATGGATAAAATCCTTGGAGGACATTATGCTTAGGTGGAAATAAAAGTGGACACACAAGAGGACAACAAGCAGCCTTTAATGGAGGTCCTTAGGAGTCATCAGATTCATGGTGAGATAGAAAAGTGGAATGGTGGGTGTCAGGGGCTGGGGGATAGGGTCTGGGGAGTGAGTGTTTCATGGAGACAGAGCTGCAGTTTGGAGTGATGAAAAAGTTCTGGAGATCGGCCAGGCATGGTGGCTCATGCCTGTAATCTTGGCACTTTGGGAGCTGAGCGGGGCTGACCACTTGAGGTCAGGAGTTCAATACCAGCCTATCCAACATGGCGAAATCCCACCTCTACTAAAAATACAAAAATTAGCTAGGCATGATGGCAGTCGTCTGTAATCCCAGTTACTCGGGAGGCTGAGACAGGAGAATCCCTTGAACCTCGGGTGGAGATGGAGCTGCAGGCTGTGTTAAGCCAAGGTCATGCCACTGCACTCCAGCCTAGAAAATAGGGGATCAGGAAGAGACTGCTATAGACTAAGTAAGACATTGAAGACATGTACTACTGTGAAAATTAAATATAGAATTACCATATGATCCAGCAACCCCACTTCTAGGAATATATCTCCAAGAATGGAAGGCAGGGTTCCTTAAGAGTTATTTGTACACCTGTGTTCATAGTAGCATTATTCTCAATAGCCTGGAAATAGAAGCAACCTGGCAAGTTCATGGATGGATGGATGGATGATGGATGGATGGATGGATGGATAGTTGGGTGGATGGATGGATGGATGGATGGGTGGATGGATGGATGGGTGGATGGATGTGGGTGGATGGATGGGACTCTGTCTCAAAACAAACAAAATGTTCTGGAGATGGATGGTGGTGACGGGTTACACAACAATGCGAATGTACTTAATGCTACTGAACTGTATGCTTAAAAATGGTTAAAATGGTCAATTTTATGTTGTGTATATTTTACCACAATAATAAAAGAGATAGAAATGATGAAATGCAAACACAGGCCTTCCTTGATCTCCGACTGTAAAAGACGAGCAAGGAAATCTGAATGTGGACCGGAAATCAGATATAAAAATCATGATTAATGTTGTCAGTGTGGATATTACTAAGATGTGTCTGTGTGCTTTAGAGATGTAGTCTGAAGTTTGCAAAAAAATCACATAAGGTCAGGATTACTTTTAAATATCTCAGAAAGAGGATATGGATTTATGATGTGAAGTCTGGCACAACCCCATCATTATTAAATTTTGATGGATAAGAAAAGTTTCACTGAGCTCTTCTTCCTCTACTTTAGCATATTGGAACGTTTTCTGTGAATAAAGCTCTTACAGAACATGGTATTCAAAAGCAAAGGCAAACTTAAACATAAGGGCAAAAGCATGTTGTATCATTAAACTCAACCATAAGCCATTTGAAAGATGATATATCTCATTGAGCCTCATCCTTTTCACATTTTTTATTTTTGTGTATATTTTATGTGCATATAACACATTTAGCAAAATAAATTATATATAAATAAAAATGCACACCGTGGCTATTCATTCTGAAGCCATGAGTGTGCTGGAAAAATTGTTTTGCTAGTTAGTAGGAGTTCAGAAATTTGGAATCATGGCTATAAGGATGCCTTTGGGCCAGGCATGGTGACTCATGCCTGTAATCTCAGCAATTTGGGAGGCCAAGCAAGAGGGTCAAGCTTGAGCCCACGAGTTCAAGACCAACCTAGGCAACATAGCAAGATCCTGTCTTTACCAAAAAAAATTATTTAATTTGCTGGGCATGGTGCGGTGCATGGCACCTAGTCCCAGCTACTTGCAAGGCTGAGGTGGAGGATCGTTTGAACCCAGGAGGCAGAGAGGTTGAGTGGTTTGACAGAGCCACTGCACCCAGCCTGGGGTGACAGAGCAAGACCCTGCCTCCAAAATTAATTAATTAGTTAAAATTTGTAAAAAACCGAAATAAATTAAAGAAACTTTGGCCGGGCTGTGGCTCAAGCCTGCAATCCTAGCACTTTGGGAGGCCGAGATCGGCTGCAATCACGAGGTCAGGAGATCGAGACCGTCCTGGCTAACACGGTGAAACCCCCGCCCCTACTAAAAATACAAAAAAAAAAAAAAAAGTGCTCACTGGCTGCCTGTAGTCCCAGCTAAGCACGGGAGGCTGAGGCAGGAGAATGGCGTGAACCCGGGGCGGAGCTTGCAGAGCCCAGATCGCCGCCAATGCACCCAGCCTGGGAGACAGACAGACTCCATCTCAAAAGAAAAAAAAGGCCGGGCGCGGTGGCTCAAGCCTGCAACCCAGCACTTTGGGAGGCCGAGCGGTGGATCACGAGGTCAGGAGATCGGCGACCATCCTACAATATGGTGAAACCCCCGTCTCTACTAAAAATACAAAAAACTAGCCGGGCGTGGTGGCGGGCGCCTGTAGTCCCAGCTACTCGGAGGCTGAGGCGGGCGGAGAATGGCGTGAACCCGGAGGCGGAGCTTGCAGTGAGCCGAGATCGCCAGCCACTGCACTCCAGCCTGGCGATAGAGCTTAGACCGCCTCAAAAAAAAAAGAAACTTTTATGGGTTCTAGAAACCAAGGCAGACGTTAAAGGAATGGGGTGCATTTCATATTTATGGAATGATGGATGGGTGGATGTACGCGTGATTGGTATATAAGATGATAGGTGGGTGGATGGACAGAAGAATGAATGGAAGAATGGATGGATGAATGGGTGAATGGAAGAATGGGGTGAGCTGGGTGGGTGGGGTTGAGTGGATGGATAGATGTGTGGACAGGTGGGTGAATGGGAAAATGGTTGGATCGCTGGAAAACGGATGGATGGGAGAAAGAATAGGGAGACGGATGAATGGATTGATAGGTAGAAAGATGGATGCGTGATGGATGGATGGATGGATGCATGTACAATTAGAAGTTCAAATGGGTGGGTGGTGGGTGGGTGAGTGGACGGATGAGTGGATGGAGGGGAAGGAAAGTTAAGAGGAACCCAGTTTTGCGGCGGGTGGCGGGGAAGTCACAACATGCCTTCCTAAACGATGCTCAAACATACCAGTAGATGTCAGACTAACCTCAGGAAATCACCTCGGGGCCAAGCTTGCAACACTCTGAGCCCCATCCTGAAACTCTTTGATTCAAAATGAGCAATGGCTCATTTTAATAAAACAGTTTGCATTGCACCCTATATTTACACACCCCCTCACCAGCACCCTCCCAACCCAACAAATGGCATTTGGAACCCCACTTCCCCTCCTGCAAATGGAAAAATGGGGCCAGGGCGGCTGTCTGGTGAAGTGTGCTTCCCACACAGCATCAAGAGGGTAAGAGAGTAAATTTTGGGGTCCCCTAAATTGATTAGTGTCCATATCAGCCTCAGCTCCAAACAAAATAATATTTATATTCTCATCCCACACTCCTGATGTCTGCTCAGGAATCCACCCTAGGCCTGTGCCTTTGCCAAAAAAAAAAAAAAACACTCTTGAGGAAAAGGAAAGGAAAGGGGAAGGGGAGAGGGAAAGAGAAAAGGAGAGAGGGAAGGGAAGGGAAGGAAAGGAAGGAAAGGGAAGGAAGGGACCCTGTCTCAAAAGGAAAGAAAGAAAAGAGAAAGGAAGGAAGGAAGGAAGAAAGGAAAAAGAAAGAAAGAAAGGAAGAAAGAAGAAAGAGAGAAAGAAAGAGAGAAAGAAAGAAAGAAAGAAAAAAAGAAAGAAAGAAAGAAAGAAAGAGAAAGAAAGAAGAAAGAAAGAAAAGAAGGAAGGAGAGACCTTGTCAAAAAGGAAGGAAGGAGGAAAAAAGGAAGGAAGGAGAAAAGGAAGGAAGGAGGAGAGAGAGAGAAGAAAAACCCTGTCTTAAAAGGAAAGAAAAGAGAGAAAGGAGAGAGGGAGGGAAAGAAAGAGGAAGGAAGGAAGGAAGGAAGGAAGGAAGGAAGGAAGGAAGGAAGGGAGGGAGGGAGGGAGGGAGGGAGGGAGGGAAGGAGGGAGGGAGGGAGGAGAAAAAACCCACTGTGTGGAAAAACGATGCATAGGGGCTGGCCTGAGACTGAACCTTCACACAAACCACCTTCAACCCTCCAACAGCCAAGACCCCAAGTTCTTAGGAGCTGCCTGGCAACAGCTCAGGAAAGCCATTCATCCAACATTGCCCAGCAGCAACTACACGACGGAGCCAGTTCCACCCCCAGTGTCTCCCACCAGAAGACCCACTGCTGGGGTCACTGACAAAGAAAAAGAGCAACCCAGGACCAGACTCAACTGAAGCCACCGCATACTCCCAGCCCTATCCAGGTCCCGCTCTGCCTTCACACACTTCTGTCTCCAGCCCTTAAACCCTCAGATTTCAACTCAACACTGGAAGTAGAAATGGGATTCCCACTTTTTCCCCAGAAAGCAGCATTTCTCAGCCATCTCAACAGAAACATTTGCTGGCTGAGTGCAGTGGCTCACGCCTGTAATTCTAGCACTTTGGGAGGCCAAGTGGTGGATAGGTTAGGAGTTTGAGAACAGCCTGAATTTCAATATGGTGAAACAATCGTCTTTACTAAAAATACAAAATTAGCTGGGCGTGGTGGCGTGTGCCTGTGGTCCCAGCTACTTGGGAGGCTGAGGCAGGAGGATCTCTTCAACCCAGGAGGCAGAGGTTGTGGTGAGCCAAGATCAGGCCACTGCACTCCAGCTCCTGCGTGATAGAGCAAGATTCCATCAAAAAAAAAAAAAAGAAAGAAAGAAAGAAAGAAAGAAAGAAAAGAAAGAAAGAAAGAAAGAAAGAGAGAGAGAGAGGGAGGGAGGGAGAGGGAGGGAGGGAGGGAGGGAGGGAGGAAGGAAGGAAGGAAGGAAGGAAGGAATATTTGCCAACCTATCAGAGCGGACACTCACAATCCTGGGAGCTGGGTCCTGGCTGCCACATCCATGGTTAATCTCTTTGTTGCCCCAGGGTGAGGCAGCTCAGGGATCTGCAGAGCCGGATGGGGGTGCCCAGGGGGCTTAAGGCAACCATTATTCATCAATTAGCAGGGAAGGATTTTGAGATTTCAGAAGCCAGCACAGCCTTATCAATGTGTTCCATCTGCATGAATTTGCTCCCCAAAAAGCCTGCCAAAAACATCCTAACCCCTAAGGGATCCCCAGTACAGCCGCACCGCCCCCGCCACCCCGCCCCAACACCACCACCCGGGCATACTCACTCCCATTCTTTCCTCCTGGCCTGGGGGGTGCTGTGGATTTTGTGGGCCTGGTGGGCCAAGATGACATCTCGGTGATCCACCACGCCACCCCGCCGCCTCAGAGGGGGCCCCTCGAAGCAGATGCTGAGCCGGGGAGGCCGAGTGTCCTGCAGGGCGCTGGGCGTGCCCCGAGCTGCGGCTGTGCAGGGCGTCATAGTAACTGGGGCGCGAGAGCATGGAGTCGGGGACCCCGGAAGACTTCAACATCCATGGGCCTCGCTCAGAAATCCCAGGGTCTTCTCCCTCCAGCACAGTGAGGGGGAAACTAGAGGAAGAAAGAGGAGAGAGAGAGGGCCAGCGTGAGGGAGAGGCAGGCAGAGCTCACAGAGGGCAAGGAGAAGGGAACTTAGAAGACAGGAGAGGCCACACCACCCTCCTTCGCAGAAAGTCAAAATACACACCAGCCCCGGCTGGCCGGGATTTAGTAGTTCCTTGGCAACTCAGGGCCCAGAAAGCCAGTTCTTAGGAGCTGCCCGGCAACAGATGTGCCCCATGGAGCAAAAGACTACGAGGCTGTGCCGCGGACACTCCCTCCACCTCCCAGGTGCCGGCCACAGAGGGCGGGATGCTGGATTTGTCAGCATCTCTACGTCCCCTTCTGCAAAATGAGCCACCATGAGCCTGGGGGTTCGCTCGCCCTCAGTCCCTGGGTCCTGCGAGCTCTGGAAAGCTGAAAGGGTGAGTTCAAGAGGCAGTTTTAAATGCACATGGGAGGCCGGGTGCAGTGGCTCAGGCCTGTAATCCTAGCACTTTGGGAGGCAGAGACGGGCGGATCACCTGAGGTCAGGGGTTTGGGACCAGCCTGGCCAACATGGTGAAACCCTGTCTCTACTAAAAATACAAAAATTAGCCGAGCGTGATGGCCCATGCCTGTAATCCGCATGCCTATAATCCCAGCTGCTTGGGAGGCTGAGGCAGGAGAATTGCTTGAACACAGGAGGTGGAGGTTGCAGTGAGCCAAGGTCTTACCACTGCACTCCAGCCTGGGTGACAGTGAGACTCTGTCTCTAAAAATAAATAAATAAATAAATAAATAAATAAATAAATAAATCCACATGGGAGTGGCCACCTGTCCAGCCACACTGCTTCTCACCAGGTTCTCTGTTTCTTTTAACTTCATTTTTTTTTTTTTAGAGATGGGATCTTGCTACATTGCCCAGGCTGGTCTGGAACTGCTGGACTCTAGTGATCCTCCTGCCTTGGCCTCCCTCCTGAGTAGCTGGGATGACAGGTGCACACCACCACACCAGGTTACAGCTGTTTCTTTGTTTGTTTGTTTGTTTGAGATGGAGTCTTACTCTGTTGCCCAGGCTGGAGTGATGGCGTGGTCTTGTCTCACTGCAACCTCTGCCTCCCAGGTTCAAGTGATTCTCCTGAGTAGCTGGGACTACAGGTGTCTGCCACCACACCCAGCTAACTTTTCAATTTTTAGTAGAGACAGGGTTTCACCATGTTTCATGTTTCACCATGTTGGCCAGGCTGGTCTCGAACTCCTGGTCTCGAGTGATCCGCCCGCCTCTGCCTCCCAAAGTGCTGGGATTACAGGCATGAGCCACCGTGCCCGGCCAACAGCTGGTTTTTGAAAAGAGAAAAGAGACAGGGTTTCCTACACTCACACATTTATCAGTGGACACTCAACACACCAAAGGACCTTGTAGCCCCAGGATCTTTATCTCCAATCACTTAATCATTCAACAAACTCTGAGCGACCACCCAATTTGTGCCTGGCCCTGTGCTAGATCCTGGGGACGCAACCATGAATAGACTGGCATATGTCCCCACCCTCATGGACAAGACATTCTAGGAGGGAGACAGACAAGGAACAAAATAAGTGGGTACATTATATAGAGATTAGGAGTTGAAAAGTGATGGGAAGGGTCGCCGGGCGCGGAGACTTACGCCTGTAATCCCAGCACTTTGGGAGGCTGAGGCCGGAGGATCACGAGGTCAGGAGATCGAGACCATCCTGACTAACACGGCGAAACCCCATCTCTACTAAAAATACAAAAAAATAGCCGGGCATGGTGGCGGGCACCTGTAGTCCCAGCTACTTGGGAGGCTGAGGCAGGAGAATGGCGTGAACCCGGGAGGCGGAGCTTGCAGTGAGCTGAGATAGCGCCACCACACTCCAGCTTGGGGGACAGAGCAAGACTCCATCTCAAAAAAGAAAAGAAAAGAAAAGAAAAGTGCTCGGAAGGGCCAAAAGACCAGGTGTGGTGGCTCATGCCTGTAATCCTAGCACTTTGGCAGGCAGATTTTCTGAGCCTAAGAGTTTGAGACCAGCCTGGGCAACGTAGCAGAACCCGATCTCTACTAAAAATACAAAAATTAGCCAGGCATGGTGGCACATGACTGTAGTTCCAGCTACTTGGGAGGCTGAGGTGGGAGGAACACTTGAGCCTGGGAGGCAGAGGTTGCAGTGAGTCAAGATTGTGCCACTGCACACTAGCCTGGGTGACAAAGCCAGACCATGTCTCAAAAAAAACAAGTTTTTAAATTGACAAATAAAAATTGTATATACACACACACACACACACACACACACACACACACACACATATATATGTTTTTTTTTTTTTTGAGATGAAGTTTCACTCTTGTTGCCCAGGCTGGAGTGCAGTGGCACGATCTCAGCTCACTGCAACCTCCACCTCTTAGTTTCAAGCAATTCTCCTGCCTCAGCCTCCCGAGTACCTGGGATTACAAAATTGTATATATTTATGATGTCCAACATGATGTTCTCAAACACGTATGCATTGTGGAATGGCTAACTTGAGCTAATTAACATATGCATTACCTCACACACTTACTGAGGTCTTTTTGTGGCTAATCTCTTCTTATAAGAACACCAGTAATATTGAATTAGTGCCACTCACCTGACCTCCTTTTACCTTAATTACCTTTGTAAAGGTCCTGTCTCCATATACAGCCACATTCTAAGATACTGGAGTTTAGACTTCAACATACGAATTTGGGAAGACACCATTGAGTCCTTAACAAAGAGGGGTAAGGTGTGTAGGCTGGGTGCAGTAGCTCATGCCTGTAAACCCAGCACTTGGGAGGCCAAGGCAGGAGGATCACTTGAGGCCAGGAGTTCAAGACCAGCCTGGGCAACGTAATAAGACCCTGTCTCTACAAATAATTTTTTAAAAATTAGCCAGGCATGGTGGCACGTGTCTGTAGTCCCAGCTACTCAGGAGGCTGAGGCAGGAGGATTGTCTGAGCCTGAGATGTTGAAATTGCAGTGAGCCGTGATCGTCCCACTGAACTCCTATCTGAGCAATGAAGTGAGACCCTGTGTCAAAAAAAAAGAAGAAGAAGAAGAAGGGTTGGGTAGACTGGTTACTTTATTTTTTTATTTTATTTATTTATTTATTTATTTATTTATTTATTTATTTTGAGACAGAGTCTCGCTCTGTCGCCCAGGCTGGAGTGCAGTGGTCGGATCTCAGCTCACTGCAAGCTCCACCTCCCGGGTTCACGCCATTCTCCTGCCTCAGCCTCCCGAGTAGCTGGGACTACAGGCACCCGCCACCTCGCCCGGCTAATTTTTTGTATTTTTTAGTAGAGACGGGGTTTCACCGTGTTAGCCAGGATGGTCTCGATCTCCTGACTTCGTGATCCGCCCGTCTCGGCCTCCCAAAGTGCTGGGATTACAGGCTTGAGCCACTGTGCCCGGCCCTGGTTACTTTATTAAATAGGGACGCAGAGACAGCCTCACTGAGGAGGTGACATCTGAGAGAGGCCTGAGGGAGAGGGGGAGCCACGTGGGTATCTGAGGGAAGAGCTTTCCAGGCAGAAGGAACAGCACGTGCAAGGGTCTTGAGACAGGACTGTGTGTCTCAAGGAACAACGAGGCCTGTGTGGCTGTGGGTGACATGGTCCATGGCTTTTGGAATCCACACCTCACCCAAAAGCATATTTCCAGTCCCATAGTGATGTTTCCCACCTGAGTCAGCCCCTGCGACTAGCCTCTCAGTATCTGTCCAAGAAAAGCGTACCTATTCGGAGGCTGGCATGAATGAAATAGAATTAGACCATGCCCGGTGGCTCAAGCCTGCAATCACAACAGTTTGGGTGGCCGAGGGAGGAGGATTACTTCAGCCCAGAAGTTTGAGACCAGCCTGAGCAATATAGTAAGACCCTGTCTCTAAAAACAGAAACAAAAAAATGAAAAAAAAAATTTTTTTTTAAACTAGCCAGGTGGCATGTACCTGTAGTCCTAGACACTCAAACGGCACAGATGGGAGGATACCTTGAGCCCAGGAGTTCAAGGCTGCAGTGAACTATGATTGCACCGCTGCATTCCAGCCTGGGCTACAGATAGGCTACCTTGTTAGAAAGAAAGAGAAGGAAGGAAGGAAGGGGAGAGAGAGAAGAGAAGAGAAGATAAAAGAAAAGAAAAGAGAAAGAGAAAAAAGAAAGGGAGAGAAAGAAGAGAGGACAGAAAGAAAAGAGAGAGAAAGAGGACAGAAAGAAAGAGAGAAAGAGAAGGAAAGAGGCCAGGCACAGTGGCTCATGCCTGTAATCCCAGAACTTTGGGAGGTCGAGGCAGGAGGATCACTTAAGGTCAGGAGTTCAAGACCAGCCTGGCCAAAATGGTGAAACCCTGTCTCTGCTAAAAATACAAAAATTAGCCAGGCATGGTGGCGGGCACCTGTAATCCCAGCTACTCGGGAGGCTGAGGCAGGAGAATCGCTTGAACCCAGGAGGCAGAGGTTGCAGTGAGCCAAGATCACGCCATTGCACTCCAGCCCTGGGTGACAGACTGAGACTCCATCAAGAAGAATGGAAGGAAGGAAGGCAGGAAGGCAGGCAGGCAGAGAGGCAGGAGGGCAGGAAGGCAGGAAAAGAGGGGCTGGAGAGAGAGAGAGAGAGAGAGAGAGAGAGAGACCCTGTCTAGAGAGAGAGAGAAAGAAAGAAAGAAAGAAAGAAAGAAAGAAAGAAAGAAAGAAAGAAAGAAAGAAAGAACCTGTCAAAGAGGAAGGAAGGAAGGAGAAAGAAGAGAAAGAGAAGAGAGAAAGAAATGAGAGAAAAAAAAAGAAAAGAGGGGAGAGAAAGAAGAGAAAGAGAAAGACAGGAGAGAGAATGAGAAAAACAAAGAAAAGAGAGAAAGAGAAAGAAAAGGAGTGAGAAGGAGAAAAAGAAAAGGAAAAGAAAGAAAGTGAAAGAAAAGAGGGGAGAGGAAGAAGAGAGAGAAAGAGAAAAAGAAAGAAAAGAGAGAAAGGAGAGAGAGGAAGAGAAAGAAAGAAAGAGAGAGAGAGGGAAAGAAAAGAAAGAAAGATAAGAGAAAAAGAAAGAAGAAAGAAAAGAGAAAAAGGACGAAAGGAGAGAGAAAGAAAAGAAAAGAAAGGAGGAATAAAAGAGAAGAAAGAGAAAGAAAGTAGAGAGAAAAAGGAAAAAGAAACAAAGAAAACAAATTAAGAAGCTCAACCCCATGCAGAAACATTTCGTAAGTCACTCCAACACCCACAGGTATAAGTAGGTGGTGCACAGGATGAGGCTGCCCCCAGATTGCAAAGAACCAGCTGAAGGAAGGAAGGAGGGAAGAATTATCTCCATTCCATCTCCTCTCACCCTGCTTTAAGCATGCAAAGAAACGAGAACTCTCCCAGCCTCTCCTAAGCAGATCAACTCAGTATCAGCTTAACAAATGCAGGTACTTTCTGGTTTCTTTCCAAATCCTATAATTAATGGAGTTTAATAGATCTAGCCTTCATGACGTCTTTAAGCTTCAATTTACTCCCGTGAAACCTCACTCTTAATTGCCCATGATTGTGCATCTGTAAAGTCTTTTGTTGTTTTGCCAAATACTTTCCCATTGCGCTGAAAAAGAAATCTGCTTTCCTTTTATAACCACTTTTGCACGGATGCCATTTTTCTTCCCATTTCACAGAAATAAAACTGAAAACTGATTCAAGAGTGCTCCAGGTACAAGGGTTTATTTCATCCCTCCCCCAAAATATTCTTATTGCACATATACATTTTTCTTTTTCTTTTCCTTTCTTTTTTTTTTTTAAGAGGCAGGGTCTTGCTCTGTCGCCCAGGTGGGAGCACAGCGGCGCCGTCATAACTCACAGCACCCTTGAATTCCTGGGCTCAAGTGATCTTCCCAAGTAGCTGGGACCACAGGCCCGTGCCACCACAGCAGGCTAATTTTTTAAATTTTTCAATTTTTCATAGAGACGGGATCTCCCAGCTGGTCTCAAGCTCCTGACCTCAAGTGAGCCGCCTGTCTCGGTCTTCCAAAGCTGTGGGATGGTAAGTGTAAGCCACCGCGCCCGGCCACATCAATATTAAAGAAAGAAAGAATCGGCTGGGCTCGGTGGCTCAGGCCTGTTATCCAGCACTCTGGGAGGCCAAGGCGGGCGGATCACTTGAGGTCAGCAGTCTGAGACCAGTCTGACCAACATGGTGAAACCCCATCTCTACTAAAAATACAAAGATTAGGCGGGTGTGGTGGTGCACATCTCTAGTCCCAGCTACGCGGGAGGCTGAGTCAGGAGAATCGCTTGAACCTGGGAGGTGGAGGTTGCGGTGAGCGGAGATTGCGCCACTGCACTTCAGCCTGGGTGACAGAGTAGGACTCCTTCTCAGAAAAAAGAGAAAGAATCCAGTTTACAGGTTGGGTGGGCAGTGTAGTACCTACACATTAACTAAAATCCCAGAAACTGGACACAGTGTAAGCACTTTGGTGGCAAAGATTCTGAACAAGCCAGGCTCTGTGGCTCTCACTTGTGGTCCCAGCTACTCAGGAGGCTGAGACGGGAGAATCAGCCCAGGAGGTCAAGGCTGCAGTGAGCAATGATCACGCTACTGAACTCCAGCCTGGGTGACAGAATGAGGCCCCATCTCTGAAGATTAACTAATTAATTAATTAAGTTCTGAAAGAAGAAGGAGTATTTCTACCTGGGAAGGTAGGAAGAGAAGCAGGAAGTCAAAACCTAAGGCGCATATCCCAGGTGACATCTTTGGAGACGTGCACGTGCTTATCCCACAGCCTCACATGGGATGCTCAATTTCCCTCTCTGGTGCTATAGCACGTAGCTCCCAGTCTCCCCCATCTCATTATAGGCCCCCAAATTCACCCTGATACCCAAGCTGGAAATTGAGTTGTCAATCATGGTTCCTCGCTTCCCTTAACTCCGGGCATCAAATCCATCCGCAGGTACCATCGACTCACTTCCAAAATATATCCTGAGAGCTGGGCGTGGGGGCTATGCCTATAATCTCAACACTCTGGGAGCCTAAGGCAGGAGCATCTTTTAAGCCCAGGAGTTCAAGACCAGCCTGAACAACATAGCGAGACTCTGTCTGTGCAAAAAAAAAAAAAAAAAAATTAATTAGCGAAGCATGGTGGCACGCAATGGCAATGGTAATCCCAGCTACTCTGAAGGCTGAGGCAGGAGGATCACCCGAACTCAGGAAGTTGAGGCTGCAGTGAGCTATTAACAAGCCACTGCACTGCAGCCTGGACGACAAAGTGAAACCCTGTCTCAAAAATAAAAATAAGCCAGGCATGGAGGCTCATGCCTGTAATCCCAGCACTTTGGGAGGCCAAGGCAAGAGGATCACCTGAGGTCAGGAGTTCGAGACCAGCCTGGACTACATGGTGAAACCCCATCTCTACTAAAAATACAAAACTTAGCCAGGCATGATGCTGGGCACCATAATTTCAGCTACTTGGGAGGCTGAGGCAGGAGAATCACTTTCACCCGTGAGGAGGAGTTTGCAGTGAGCCAAGATTGCATCATTGCACTCCAGCCTGGGTGACAGAGCGAGACTCTGTCTCAAAAAAATAAAAAGTGAAAATAAAAACAAGGCTGAGCACAGTGGCTCACCCCTGTAATCCCAGCACTTTGGAAGGACGAGGTGGGCGGATCACCTGAGGTCAAGGGTTCAACACCAGCCTGGCCAACATGGTGGAACCCCGTCTCTACTAAAAACACAAAACTTAGCCGGGCATGGTGGCATGTGCCTGTAACCCCAGCGAGAGGCTGAGACAGGAGAGTTGCTTAAATCCAAGAGGCAGAGGTTGCAGTGAGCCGAGATCGCGCCACTACACTCCAGCCTGAGCAACAGAGTGAGACTCTATCTCAAAAAATAATAATAATAATATATAAAAATAAAAATAAAAAATGTCAATCAGCACATTTGCTTTTGCTGGAACACAAGCGGCATCCTCCCAGGCTGCCCCATCCCTGTAACTTTGTCCCCTCCCCTTCTCCCTGTTACCCTTTTAGCCCCAGAATCACTGTCCTCCTCCCTGTTTCTGGGCTGTGCCAAGCTCATTGCACCTTCGCACCTGCTGTTCCCTCTTCCTGGAATGCTTTTCCGCTAGTCTCGGACAGGCCAGCTTCCTGTCTTCATGCAAGGCCGTGATCAGATGCCGGCTTGCAGAACCATCTGCCCAAAGCACCACCCCCAGCAGGTGCTCTCATCACACTCGCCTGTGAGGTCTTCCTTGTGGTGTTTGTTGCTCCCTGAGACCAGTACATATATGCAGGCTTCTATAACATCCACCTCCCTGATAGGATCTCAGCTGAATTTGAACAAGGATCTTGGCCTGCCTCATTTGCCATTGAGTCCCCAGTACCTTCACTATTTCTTGCCTGAATGAATGAATAATTTTAGGAATGAATCTACCCAGGAAAATGTCATTAAGCCCCTTCCAAACCACCACCAGCGGTCTGGGACTTTTCAATTTTATGTATTTATTTTTAATTTTATTATTATCATTATTATTATTATTATTATTATTATTGAGACAGAGTGTCACTCTGCTGCCCAGGCTGCAGTGCAGTGGCGTGATCTCAGCTCACTGCAACCTCTGCCTCCTGGGTTCAAGCGATTCTCCTGCCTCAGCCTCCTGAGTAGCTGGGACTACAGGCGCCCACCACCATGCCCAGCTAATTTTTGTATTTTTAGTAGAGATGGGGTTTCACCATGTTGGCCAGACTGGTCTCGATCTCCTGACCTCAGGTGATCCTCCCGCCTCGGCCTGCCAAAGTGTTGGGATTACAGGCGTGAGCCACCGTGCCCAGCCATTTTATTATTATTTTTGAGATAGGGTCTCACTCTGCCACCCAGGCTAGAGTGCAGAGGCATGATCCTACCTCACTGCAGCCTCGAACTCCTGAAATCAATCGATCATCCTACCTCAGCCTCTCGAGTAGCTGGGACCACAGGTGCACACCACTATGCCTAGCTAATTATTTTATTTTATTTTTTGAGAGATGGGGTCTCACTATATTGCCCAGGCTGATCTCTAACTCTTGGCTTCAAATGGTCCTCCCGCCTCAGCCTCCCAGTGTGCTGGGATTACAGGCATGAGCCACCGTGCCCAGCCTGGGATGTTTTTCTAAGTAGGGAAGGGATAAAGTATGCCAGGAAATAAGGCATATTCTGGTCCCACCTCTTCACACAACAATGAACTGTTGGGTTCCAGGAAAATTGCCTAAGCCTCTGAATCTCCGTTTTCTTCTCCACAACGTGGGGATCATGGCAAGTACTTCAAAGAGCCGTTGTCGTGAAGTGTTATTAGGCTCCGCCATGAGAAGTCAGTGCAATGAGCACAGCGCTGGGCCACGGAAAGGGCTAGGTCCACACCTGGTCTAGTGTTAACCTGGGGCAGGTGGGCAGAGCGGGGCATCTGCAGGAAAGGGGCTGAGCCGCTCCAGCTACACCACCAAGGATGCTTTGCAGAGCGCTCGTGAGCGGTTCCAACGGAGCCCCAGCTGTCCTGTGTACACACAAGAAACAAACACATTTCCAGCCAGCGGTCGCTCCCTCCCCAGCTGGGTGCCTGCGCCTGGCACCTGCGGGGACCCCATGACCAAATGTGCTGTTTTCTCTCTCTCTCTCTCTCTCTCTCTGTTTGCCTAACCTCAGCACGGAGGAAGTGGCAAAGTGCACAGGCATGGCTTCACCGAGAATCAGCCGGGTTCCACCAACAGACAGCGCCAAAGAGAAGACAATGGAAAAAGTAAATAGAAGAAAATAAACAACCCGAAGCCTGAGGCCACAGACGGCCTCATTGTTAATGGAATAACAATCATAGCAGCTGTCCGCTATGCCAGGTATTGGTGGTACCCACTACTTTCCCACACCTGAAATGGGGGTTGACCCCACCGTCGGCAAGCCTGGACTGGCCTGAATTGCCATGGCAACCGGATGGTAGCTGGAGATGCTCCTGATTCACACAGCCTGGTCCAGGAGCTCTAGGGGAAGAGACAGAGAGGGAGGGACCGCAGGGAAGTCTGGGGGTGCTTTCTATCACCCTCCCATGTGGACAGAAACATTTACATGGCTGTGGCAGACACCAGGCTTCACCACCCACAAATGAAAGAAGTGGTCACAACTGGTAAAAATGAGTAAAAGATACAGCACTTCATTTTTAAAAAGTAGAGGAAAAACATTCTCTGAAACTTTGCAGGTTCATCATACACACTGGAAAAGCACGTGAAGCTGGAGCCAGGCATCACGGCGTGCACCTGTAGTCCTAGCTACTCGGGAGGCTGTGGCCAGAGGACCACTTGAGCCCAGGAGGTCAAGGCTGCAGTGAGCTATGATTGCACCACTGCGCTCTTGCTGGGGTGACAGAGTGAGACCCTGACTCAAAAAAAAAAAGGAAGGGGAAAGATGCTCCTTGGAAGGGGATGGGAGCTCAGGAAGCCCCAATATGTCCTTTATCTAAGGAATTCAACATAGAGCCAGGCAGGGGCTGGACTGTAACCTTACAGGCTCTCCTTTTATTCTCTGGAATGGGAAAATGCCTTTTTCCTCCCATCTTGGAGGAAAATTTAAAAACTAAAAATGAGAGGCCAAGGTGGGAGAATCACTTGAGCCGGGGAAGTTGAGGCTGCAGTGAGCTGTGATCGCACCACTGCACTCCAGCCTGGCGTACAGAGCGAGGCCCTGTTTCTTAAAAGAAAGTACAAGAGATGGACTCGAACCACTATTGCTGGCTCTGAGATGAAGGAGGCCACGAGCCAGGGAATGCAGGCCACCCCTGGAAGCTGAGAATGACCCCTGCTGACAGCCAGCAAGGAAACAGGACTCCAGTCCTACACAGCATGAAACTGGATTCTGCCAACAACTTAAATGAACAAGCAAACAGGACCAGGTACAGTGGCTCACGCCTGTAATCCCAACACTTTGGGAGGCCGAGGCGGGCGGATCACGAGGTCAGGAGATCGAGACCATCCTGGCTAACACGGTGAAACCCCGTCTCTATTAAAAATACAAAAAATTAGCCAGGGGTGGTGGCGGGCGCCTGTAGTCCCAGCTACTCGGGAGGCTGAGGCAGGAGAATGGCGTGAACCTGGGAGGCGGAGCTTGCAGTGAGCCAAGATTGGGCCACTGCACGACAGCCTGGGTGACAGAGTGCGACTCCATCAAAAAAAAAAAAAAAAGAAAAAGAAAACAAGATTCTTCCCTAGAGCCTCTGGAAGGAAGCACAGCCAAGTAACACTGATTTCAGTCCAGCCAGGCCTGTTGGATTTCTGACCTACAGAAACTGTGAGATATTAAGTGAGTGGTTTGTTTTGTTTTGTTTTGTTTGAGATGGAGTCTCACTCTGTCGTCCAGGCTGGAGTGCAGTGGTGCGATCTCGGCTCACTGCAACCTCCACTTCCTGGGTTCAAGCGATTCTCATGCCTCAGCCTCCGGAGTAGCTGGAAGTACAGGCACCTGCCACCATGCCTGGTTAATTCTGATATTTTTAGTAGAGACGGGGTTTCACCATGTTGGCCAGGCCGGTCTTGAACTCCTGACGTCAGCTGATTCGCCCACCTTGGCCTCCCAAAGTGCTGGGATTACAGGTGTGAGCCACCGCCCCCGGCCCACTGAGTGTGGTTAAGGCATTTATTTTGTGGTAATTTGGAATGGCAGCAATAGAAAAATTAATAGGCAGTTACATGTAGAATAATTTTTTACAAACATGGAATTTGTGAGATTATATATGTGTATATACATACATACATATATATTAAAAGTCTACAACTTTTTTATACTTAGTAATATATCTTAGATAACACTCCAAATCAGCTCCTATAGGAATGTTTCTTACCAACATTCCACATCAGTTCCTATAGTTTATTTTTATGTTGCTGTTTTTTGAGACGGGGTCTTGCTATGTCACCCAGGCTGGGGTACAGTGGCACGATCATAGCTCACTGCAGCCTCAACCTCCTAAGCTCAAGCAATCCTACTGCCTCAGCCTCCCGAGTGGCTGAGATTACAGGCACACACCACCATACCCAGTTTCCGATAGTATTTTTCAATGACTCCATCAAATGTATCTGGTCTGGATCTCTGGGTCTTTCTGATTTCTTGCTATTCCCAAGAATGTTGCAGCCAATGTCCTGCATTGTAGACCTTCAGGTTCTGCTACAAGTATCTCTGTAGAATGAATCCCCAGAGGTGGAGTTGCTCTGTCAAAGAGTGTAAGGCTGGGCGAGGTGGCTCACACCTGTAATCCCAGCACTTCGGGGGGTTTGCATTCGAGTGGAATATACACAGGTGTGGAGTCCTGGTTGAGAGCACAGAAGTGTTCCTTTAAAAGCAGCTTAAATACTTCGGGAGGCTGAGGCAGGCAGATCACTTGGGGTCAGGAGTTCAAGACCAGCCTGGCCATCAGGGTGAAACTCCGTCTCTACTAAAAATACAAAATACAAAAATTAGCCAGGTGTGGTGGCAGGCACCTATAATCCCAGCTACTCGAGAGGCCGAAGCACGAGAATCGCTTGAGCCTAGGAGGCAGAGATTACAGTGAGCCGAGACTGCGCCCCTGCATTGCAGCCTGGGCAACAGAACAAGACTGTCTAAAGAAAAATTTTTAATAAATAAATAAAAGAAAAGCAGTTTAAAAACACATCTATGTTTGAAATCACATCTCCTCCCCTCCTCTCTCTTGTTCTCTCTCTCTCTCTCTGGCCTTGATCCTCTCTCTTCCACTTGTCATTTGACCCTGCCTTTCTCTGTGTGCTAAGAGCTCCACCAATTAAACATCTTAATCCAGCCCTGGACAAAACCAGGGTTGCTAAGACCCAGGGAAATGGTCTCCCCTCCCAAGTTCTAGGCCACAGAGTGTGAAATTCAGCAGACCGTGGATTCTAACGGCTCCTAAGGAGGCGCCGGGATGAAGATCATCTAAATGTCATTTGTAATCAACCTTCAAATGCATTTGTCACCTTCCGGATGATGTTTTATTTGGCTGAGAGTAAAAGCGATTTCCAGGCCCTGAACAAACACTCCCCATGGTAGGGAGCCAGGTGTGGAGCAACTGATAAGGATCTTCCTAGAATTGAAAACTCAGAACCAGGAAACAACCCAAATGTGCATTGACAGTGGGATGGATAAACAAAAACATGTGTTGCGGCCGGGTGTGGGGGCTCACGCCTGCAATCCCAGCACGTTGGGAGGCCAAGGGGTGTGGATCACCTGAGGTCAGGAGTTTGAGACCAGCCTGGCCAACATGGAGAAACCCCATCTCTACTAAAAACACAAAAATTAGCCAGGCGTGGTGGTGCACACCTGTAATCCTAGCTACTCGGGAGGCCGAGGCAGGAGAATCGCTTGAACCCGGTAGGCGGAGGTTGCAGTGAGCCAAGATCGCACCATTGCACTCCAGCCTGGGGGACAAAAGCGAGACTTCATCTCAAAAAAAAAAAAAAAAAAATGATGTGGGTGGTGCATGATCACTTGAGGTCAGAAGTTCGAGACCAGTCTGGCCAATGTGTGAAACCCCATCTCTACTAAAAATACAAAAATTAGCCGGGCGTGGTGGCACATGCCTGTAATCTCAGCTACTCAGGAGGCTGAGCCAGGAGAATCGCTTGAACCTGGGAGGTGGAGGTTGCAGTGAGCCAAGATCGTGCCATTGCACTCCAGCCTGGGTGACAGAGCGAGACTCTGTCTCAAAAAAAAAAAGAATTAATAAGTGAATACAGGTATCAATAAGTGGTTATAGGCACCAATAATTGAATATAAATACCAATAAGTAGATATAGGCATCAATAAGTGGGTATAAGCACCGGTAAGTGAATATAGGCATGAATCAATAGATGTAGGCACGGCCAGGCGCGGTGGCTTATACCTGTAATCCCAGCACTTTAGGAGGCTGAGGCAGGCGGATTGCCTGAGCTCAGGAGTTTGAGACCAGCTCGGGCAATATGGTGGAACTCCATCTCTACTAAAAATGCAAACAAAAAAAATTAGCCAGGTATGGTGACACACACCTGTAGTCCCAGCTACTTAGGAGGCTGAGGCAGGAGAATCACTTGAACCCAGGAGGTGGAGGTTGCAGTGAGCAGGGATCACACCACTGCACTGCAACCTGGGTGATACAGCGAGACTGTGTCTCAAAAAAACAAAAAAAAAGATGTAGGCCCCAATAAGTAGATATAGACACCAATAAATGGACATAGGCACCAATAAATGGACATAGGCACCAATAAGTAGATGTAGACACCAATAAGTAGGCATAAGCCTCAATAAGTAGATATAGGCCTCAATAAATAGACATAGGCACCAGTAACTAGATATAGGCATGAATAAGTGGATATAGGGCTCAATAAGTAGGCATAAGCATCAATAAGTAGCCGCAGGCACCAATAAGTAGATATAGGCATCAATAAGCAGACGTAGCATCAGTAACTGAATATAGGCACCAATAGGTGGGTATAGGTATCAATAAGTAGCTACAGGCCCAATAAGAGGATATAGACATCAATAGATGGATATAGCCGCCAATAAGTGGATATAGGCATCAATAGGTAGATATAGGCATCAATAAATGGATATAGGCACCAACAAGTAGAGATAGCATCAATAGTTAGATACAAGGGTTTTTATGCTCATTCTGGCCACAACCCGGAGCTTCCCCATCTCACACAGGGTGGAACCCCTCCCGCCCCAACTTTGCATAGACAAGCAACCAGCAAGATGAAAGAAAAAGTAAAGCTGGGGCCAAGAAGAGCTCTCATCACTTGGGGCAAAACTCCAGAACTGCCCCACATACATGAGAACAGAGCTAAATAAAACGCCAGGCCAGATGGCCAAGGTTGAACGGAAGCTGAGACCAGCAAGCCAGCATAGCCCCGACTGTGGCTGGAAGTGTTCATTCCCTGGTGAGAATAAACCATGTCACAGCTGGTCTCGTGTTCCACCCACTTTCTTCTTCACCAGCTGGACGGTGTGATCACGGTGCGGTGAGACAAACACGTACCCTCCCACCGAGATGAACCGATCGCCCAGGATTGCTGGATGGTTGCGCAGCCCCAGGACACTGAGTGAGGTTGCAGGACGGGGGAAGGAGGGGAGGAGATCCCCGGGGGTGCAGGCTGTTGGGCTGAATCTCAGGCTGAATTCTTCCTCCCAACTGGCTCTGTTGTCCTCCCCATCACTCATGCATCCATTCGTCATTCATTCATTCATCCAGCAATATTTATTGAGCACCTACTGTATGCCAGGCACTGTTCTCAACACTGGGGACTAAGGCATGAATAACAGAGACAAAAGTTCCTCCTGGAGCTGGCGTTCTAACGAAGGAGATGGACAAGAAAGAGGAAAAACTCATGAAATAGACAGAACGTCAGACGGAGAAAAGAAAACGGTAGAGGAGGAGGGGGAAGGGGAAGCTGACTGTCATTTAGGTAAAGTGGCCAGAATGGCCTCACTGAGAAAGAAATATTTAGTAAAGACCTGAAGGGAGGTGAGGATGAGGGAGGATGCAGGAGGGTGTCTGTGGGAAGAGCGTTCCACGGCAGAGGAAAAGGCCTCTGCAAAGGCGCTATGGCTGACCGTGTGACTGATGTGTTCAAGGAACGGCGCAGAGGCCAGTGTGGCTGGAGCACAGTGAGTGAGGGGGCAGGAGGTGAGGGCAGGGAGGTGAGGGGCACAGATGGTGCAGGGTCTTGTGGGCCATAGGGAGAACTCTGGCTTTTGCTCTGCAGGAGGTGGGAGCCATGGAAGGCTCTAAGGAGATGAGGGATGTGGCCTGACTCAGGTATTCACGGGAGCCCTCTGGAGGTCACATTTGCAAGAAACCCCAAATGCAGTGGAATCGATCACCCCAGATATTGTGGGGTTCCTTCCTTCTCTCTTTCCTTCACTTCCACATTCTACTCATCATCAGAGCTGGTGATGTCCTCTTGTCCTTCCCCTCCCACTTGCCGTAGGCCACACTTATCCCTCCCTGAATCTTGTCTCCTCCAGTTCATCATAAACAATCAGCTCATCCATTAGCCAGTCAGTCCCCTAAAGACTCCCCACAGCCAGTTGAATAAAGTGTGAGTCCTCGCCAGGCGTGGTGGCTCACGCCTGTAATCCCAGCACTCTGCGAGGCCAAGGCAGGTGGATCGTTTGAGGTCAAGAGTTCGAGATCAGCCTGACCAACATGGTGAAACCCCATCTCTACTAAAAATACAAAATTAGCTGGGCGTGGTGGTGGACGCCTGTAATCCCAGCTACTTGGGAGGCAGAGGCAGGAGAATCGCTTGAACCCGGGAGGCGGAGGTTGCGGTGAGCCGAGATCGCACCATTGCACTCTAGCCTGGGCGACAAGAGCGAAACTTCATCTCAAAAAAAAAAAAAAAACAAAAGCAAGCAAACAAACAAAAAGTCAACAACAACAACATAAAAGCAATCAGCTCATCCATCAGTCAATCCCGTAAAGACTCTCTCCACAGCCAGCTGAATAAAGTGTGAGTCCTTTCACCAGCCCCGTATATGTGCCACGATGTGGCCCCAGAATTCCTTCCACCCTTACTTCCCACTACATGAAGCTGATGCTCTGAGACAATCCTGACCACACCCCTGACTTTCACCACCCTGAATACCCTTCCCTCTCCCCATCCCAAGGTCCAGCTCAAAAGACATTTCTGCTTCACAAGCCTCTTCTAGAAAATCCTACCAGTGCCCACACTTCCTGTCTGCCCATGGCTCCCTGCCCCTAGCACCTGCCGCTCCCAACCTGCGGTTCCTCTGGCTGCAGGAGTGAGGCCCATCTGCAGGGGACAGACAGGTCACAGGTGCTACCCCTGGAATATTCCTCAACCAATGGTTGCTGCCAGGAGTTGGTAGAGAAATATCCCCGTCTTTGCAACCAGCCTGCTTGGGCTTGGATTCGAGATCAGTCACCTCCTGCTGTGTGACCTTGGGTAAATCACTTCACCTCTCTGGGCCAGTTTCCTCATCTGTAAAATGGGGACAATAAAAGCACATCCTTCACAGTGTCATTGTGAGGATGAAATAATTAATTCTCTGCAGCATGTCCAGGACAGTGTCCCACACATGTAAGCCCCAATATGAGTGTTTGCTATTGTTATTACTGTGTTTACGATGATAGTTTCATTCTCTGTTGAATCCTCTAAGCCTAGCACAGTGCCCGGCCAACAGTAAGAACTCAATAAATAATTGCTGAAAGGCAGATTGCCAGGTGCGGTGGCTCACCTCTGTAATCCCAGCAATTTGGGAGGCTCAGGCGAGAGGATTGTTTGAGGCCAGGAGTTTAAGACCAGCCTGGGTGACATAGGGAGACCCCCCTATCTCAACAAAAATATAATAATAAATTAGCCAGGTGCAGTGGTGCACACCTGTAGTTGCAGCTACGAGGAGGACCGAAGTAGAAGGTTCACTTGAGCCCTGGAAGTTGAGGCTGCAGTGAGCTATGATCAAGCCATTGCATTCCAACCTAGGTGACAGAGCAAAACAAAGAAAAGAGAGAGACACAGAGAGAGAGAAGGAAGGAGGGAAGAAAAAAGATAGAAGAAAGAGAGAGAGGAAGGAAGGAGGGAAGGAAGGAAGGAATGATGGATGATGGAAATGAATGAGAAAGAAAGAAAGAATGAAAAAACATGAAAGATGAAAGAAAGAAAGAAAAGAAAGAAAAGAAAGAAAGAAAGAAAGAAAGAAAGAAAGGAAGGAAGGAAGGAAGGAAGGAAGGAAGGAAGGAAGGAATGGAAGGAAGGAAGGAGGAAGGAAAGGAGGAAAGAGGAAGAAGGAAGGGGAAGGAAGGAAGGAAGGAAGGAAGGACAGAGGAAGGAAAGGAAAGAAAGAGGAAGGAAGGAAGGAAGGAAGGAAGGAAGGAAGGGAAGAAGAAGGAAAAGGAGAGAGGGGAGGGAAGGAAGGAAGGAAAAGAAGGAAGGAAGGAAGGAAGGAAGGAAGGAAGGAAGGAAGGAAGGAAGGAAGGAAGGAAGGAAGGAGGAAGGTGGATCAATTATTCCTCTTGTCCAAGCAGGGCAAAACCAGTGGCATCAGGTCAATACTGAAACTGAACCAAATACCTGCACACTTAACACCATGTGTCATCCCCTGTCCATCCTCTCTCTCTCTCTCTCTCTCTCTCTCTCAATAAACTTGCTTTATCTCCATAATGTTAATTCGGAGAGCTAAAAGGAAACAGTACAGAGTACCAGGAAAAAAATGAAACTTCTCCCACGGGGACTGTATTTCTCTAATGTATCTCCCACAAACTAAACCATGCATCTGTTCTCTGAAGTCATTCTTGGGCAGGAGTGGGTGGGTAATGTTGCTTATATTCTATCTCCTTGAATTTTTTTCCTGATTAGGTATTCTTGACTCCTCAATATTGAGCAACTGGTAGGTGTTTCACCATCTCCCTCTTTTATCCCGCCTCTTTGGCGAGACAGTGTCTGTGTGTGTCATCAACATATTCACATGTTAAAGCAATAATTCATTACGGAGGTCATTTTCTGGTTTTTTTTTTTTTTTTTTTTTTAGATACAGTGTCTTGCTCTGTTGCCCAGGCTGGGATGCAGTGACATGATCAGAACTCCCTGCAACCTCTAACTCCTGGGCTCAAGTGATCCTCCCACCTCAGCCTCCTGAGAGTTGGGACCACAGGCATTGGCCACCGCGCTTGGCTAATTTTAAAATGTTTTATAGAAACGAGATCTTGCTCTGTTGCCCAGGCTGGTTTTAAACTCCTGAACTCAAGCAATCCTCCCACCTTGGCCTCCCAAAGCTCTGGGATTACAGGCGTGAGCCACTTCGCCCAGCCCGCAGTGGTCATTTTGAATTCTGATTTGCTTTGTTTGTTCAACAAATATTTATTAACTACCAACTGTGTACCACTGTGATCCAATTGTCATTCACCTTCGGATCATAAGACTCTAGAGAAATCACCTAAAAACTGCCTCCCAGCCAGGCACTATAACTCAGCCTGTAATCCCAGCATTTTGGGAGGCCAAGGCAGGCAGATCACCTGAGGTCAGGAGTTCGAGACCAGCCTGGCCAACATGATGAAACCCCGTCTCTACCAAAAATATAAAAAATTAGCTGGGTGTGGTGGCATGTACCCTGTAATCCCAGCTACTCAGGAGGCTGAGGCAGGAGAATCACTTGAACTCGGGAGGCGGAGGTTGCAGTGAGCCGAGATCGTGCCACTGTACTCCAGCCTGGGCAACAGAGTGAGACTCTGTCTCAAAAACAAAACAAAACAAAGCAAAAACAAAACCTGCGTCCCCTTGGCGGGTTCAAAAGAAAATGTAGTGATGGTTTCGCTGGAGAAAAAAAATAACTGGACACCAAAATCTGTAGTCCCTTTGGGGAAAAGAAAGTGAGTAGCCCTTGAGTTGAGTCCTGAAAAAAGATGTTTGAAGATGGTGTCTGCCTACTATCTTCAAGATTTTGGTGGTGTTTGCCAAGAATTCATGTATGAGTTAGTAGGGTCCATAATATGGTTCTGTTACTCATATCTGACCAGGACAATTTCATGGAGGGTAAGACAAGTGGTAGAGGAGAAGAAAGAAGTGTGAATTTAAAAAGAAATCAGAGGCCAGGTGTGGTGGCTCATGCCTATAATTCCAGCACTTGGGGACGCTGAGGCAGGTGGATCACTTGAGGTCAGGAGTTCGAGACCATCCTGGCCAACGTGGTGAATCCCCGACTCTACTAAAAACACAAAAATTTGCCAGGTGTGGTGGTGTGTGCCTTTAGTTCCAGCTACTTGGGAGGCTGAGGTAGGAGAATTGCTTGAACCCAGGAAGCAGAGGTTGCAGTGAGCCGAGATGGCACCACTGCACTCCAGTCTGGGCGACAGAGCAAGACTCTGTCTCAAAAATAAAATAAAATAAAATAAAATAAAACAAATCAGAAGTGAAAGAAGTCAGACCCACAGTCTGAAAGAAGTCAGACCCACCTATTGTATGATTCATTTATATGAAATATGAAGAGCAGAAAAAGGTCTGTAGAGACAGAAAGTAGATTAGGGGTCACTGAGGGGTCACAGAAGACGGAAATGCGGAGTGACTTCAAATGGGGACAGGGTTTCCCTTTGGGGTGATGAAAAATTTCTGGAACTAGATAGAGGTGGTGGTACAACATTGTGAACGAAGTACATTGCCATTTAATTGTTTGCTCTAAAATGGTTAAAATGAAGGCCAGGCACAGCGGCTCACTCCTGTAATCCCAGCACTTTGGGAGGCTTCCGCAGGGGGATCACTTGAGCCCAGGAGCTCAAGACCAACCTGGGCAACATGGCGAAACCGCATCTCTACAAAAATATACAAACAATTAGCTGGGCGTGGTGGAGCATGCCTGCGGTACCAGCTACTTGGAAAGCTGAAGCAGGAGAACAGCTTGAACCCAGGAGGTGGAGGTTGCAGTGAGCCGGGATTGTACCACTGCACTCCAGCCTGGGTGTCAGAGTGAGACTCTGTCTCAAAATAAATAAATAAGTAAATAATAAAAAGAAATTAAACACACGCTCTGGAGAGTAATTTGAAAGTAGCCAACATTTAGTGAGCACGTACTAGGTGCCTGGCACTGGGTATCACCTGGCTGGGCCTCCCAGCAATGCTAAGACACAGATGCCATTGTCATCCTTGCTGTCAGCAGGGGACACTGAGGCACAGAGGGCTGACTGGCTTCCCTGGGTCACACACCAATGAGTGTGCGCCCTCCGGGGCTTCTCAGATGCTGACTGGCTCATGACTCATCCAGCCTCAAGTTCAAACGCAGATTCTAACTCAGCAGGGCTGAGTGGAGCCCCAGACTGGCCAAGACTTTTTTTTTTTTTTTTTTTTTTTTTGAGACGAATCTCGCTCTGTGACCCAGTCTGGAGTACAATGGCGCGATCTCGGCTCACTGCAACCTCTGCCTCCTGGGTTCAAGCAATTCTCCTGCCTCAGCCTCCCGGGTAGCTGGGATTACAGGTGTCTGCCACCGTGCCTGGCTAATTTTTGTATTTTTAGTAGAGACGAGGTTTCACTATGTTGGCCAGGCTGGTCTTGAACTCCTGACCTCAGGTGATCCACCCAAAAAGTGCTGGGATTACAGGCGTGAGCCACCTCACCCTGCCAAGACCAGCACTTTGAGGGGAGGATCTCTTCCCCGGAGGCTAAGTCAGTCCTCCCTCATCCATTGGACAAACTTGGCCTTGCCTGAGGGGGTCGGAAAATGCTTACCCAGAGCTCTCGCCTGTCTGTCACTGTGGAGACAGCTAGGGTTGAAAGATCCTGGAATAGAAGCTCCTGCATTTGCCCTGGGACCAGACGGTCCTCTGGTCCTATACACTAACATTTTAGATAATAATAATAAATGAAACCCTCGCCAGAGCTTTTGATGTCCACGAGTTTTACAGCTCATTTTCCCAGTAATTTCACTCAGTGTCAAATCCACCGTCTCCCTCCCGACCCCTGTAATGATCTTCTGTTTTCTTTTAGGGGAGGCTGCATTGAACTGAACCCATCTTACGTGGAGGGAAAGTGGCATTTGCGCCTAGTGACATCTTTTTTTTTTTTTTGAGATAGAGTCTCACTCTGTCACCCAGGCTGGAGTGCAGTGGCACGATCTTGGCTCACTGCCACCTCCGCCTCCCAGGTTCAAGTAATTCTCCTGCCTCAGCCTCCTGAGTAGCTGGGACTGCAGGTGCCCGCCACCGCTCCCGGCTAATGTTTTGTATTTTTAGTAGAGACAGGGTTTCACCATGTTAGCCAGGATGGTCTCGATCTCCTGACCTCAAGTGATCCGCCCGCCTCGGCCTCCCAAAGTGTTGGGATTACGGGCATCAGTCACCGCACCTGGCCACCAAGTGACATCTTGATACATCTCCTGAGATCTCTGTGTCTTGGAGGAAAACGGACTATCCACACAGGGATAAACTCAGCCTCTTAGACTTCTAGAGTTGGGGGGCCTTCCTGCAGCCTGGTACTAGGGTGTTGATGGGGGACTAGGGGTCACATGGGTAAGGAGAGGTCGGGGTCAACTATAGGCACCTGAGATCCCTGCAAGCAACCGAAGGCTATCCCCGAAAGAGCAGGTGCGGGATATGGCGAGGCTGCCCTAGAGTCACTGTCCCTGAACAGGCCAGGAGCCCTGAGCCGGGGATACCTACAGAATATTCCTCCATAGCACCTAGGGCTTTGGGGAGAAGGAGAGATAGAAGCTTCCTTCTTGTTGGTTCAGCCTCTGGGAAGGTGCTCTGACCTCCTGTTGACATTCTAAATTGGCCCTTCTCCTGGGTCAACCTCTCAGGAGCCTCTAAGGAAGGAGCCTGGAGCAATCGACGTGCCCCGCCATCCTTGCCCTGCCGTCCCCAGCAGCATCTGTTGTATGAAGCTGTTAGGTTCAAAGGAAGGAGAGGGGAGAAGAGGAATTCTGCCAGTTTTTCCCACTTCTTGAGAAACAAAAGCCACCCAGAGAGACAACTCGGTCCAAAAGTAAAGAAAAGAGGGGGAGGGGCAAGAGGGATGGCTTAGAGGGGGTGTCCAGCTCTTTCTCTGCTTTTCCTTCCAGTGGGGCAAGGGAGGGAAGAATATTAAATGTTAAAAGGAAGAAGTGGTTTCCTAAGACGATGTAATTATTTTCAACAGCCTAAACTCCATCTGCCATTTACCTCCCTTTTCCCAACACATTTACGCTGCGTTGATCACAGCAAACAAGGCCCAGGCACGCGGGCTTCGGGAACTTTTATTCGGGGTCCCCAAAGCCATAGGCAATTGGGGGGTTGGGGGCGGCGAGGGGATATTGCATAATTCTAAATGTTGTCACTTGCTCAAAGCAGTACGAGACTTAAAATGTGGACTTGAATGGGGGGGTGGGGGAGATATTAAAAAGTAGAATTTGACTTAGGTCAGAAATTCTCATTCTTGGGAAAACGTCACACGTTCAGGGCAGATGGCAAAGACGGTGGTTGCTGGGAGGGGGGTTGCCAAGGGCAATTGAATGAAAATGGATTTTTAAGAAAGAAACAGGAATACGCTGGAAATGAAGAGCCTGCCCTCCTTCTTCCCAGCAAGAGAAACTGTTCAGAAACGGGAAGAGGTTCTCAAGACAGAAGCAAGTGAAATTCAGAAATGAGCTGCCCACCCGCCAAGAAAAGCTCTTCATAGAGGGACAGGGGAAGATCTTTGTATTTCTACCTTTGCAGATGGAGGTAATTTGCAGCAAGGAAAGAAAACCTAAGCTGCTTACAGGACTTTGCCTCCAGCGTCCCCCACTCTCAGAAGCCCCACTCACCTGTCTCGCATCAGCGCTGGGGCTCAGGCGACGCGGCTAGTGGTCAGCACTGCGAGTCCTCCAGGGGTCCAGAGGGTCCCACCTCGTCAGCACCCAGGGGTCTGAGCCATCTGAAGTCCATGCATCCATGGCCCATCCAGTGGAAAGAAGAAGGGTGGCCCAGAGAGAGGAGGGAGGAAAGTGGGTGCCAAGAAAAGCAGTTCTCTGAGCAGAGGGCTCCCCACAAAAGCAGACACTGAACGGGGATGCTGTACCAGCTGCCAAGGGAAAAAAAAAAAAAAAAAGGAGGAGGAGGAGGTTTCCCTGATGCTGGGAGGAGGGAAAGGAGGACCGATCGTTCTCAGCTCCTGATCGTTTTAGCGAAGTGCTACATGGGGACCCAGCCTGGGGAGATCAATCCAAGCAGAAGCTTAGAGCAAGCCAGCCCCACTGCTCCTCAGGGGGAACAATAATTTACGATTTCTTACTCTCTTCTTTACGCCCCTTAACACTGCACCGTGACCTCCCAGCACAGGACAGAACTGTCGTCTCAGAAAGGAGCCTTCTTTTTTCTTTCTTTTTTTTTTTCCCGGTTCAGGCTTCCCTTAAAGAGCAGAGGAACGGTGTTAAGAAGAGAATTCTCTCTCTTGCACTGGTTCCTGTCGGGGGTCCGGGGAGGGGGCGTGTAGAACAGGCAAGCAGGCAGCAGGGATATGGAATCGTGTTATAATTTAACCATCTCCACTCCGCCACATTGCAACCTAAATTATTTATGCGCTTAGAAAAACGATAATTAGAGGACAGCTGCTAGCCTCCTCTCTGAGTCTGTCGTGTTCGTTCTGGAAACAGCTTCCCCACAGCTGATCTCCCTTAGGCAGAGGGGTTGTATTGTTAAAAAAGAAAGGCAGGGAAAAGGGAAGTTGAGTCTTTTCATGCAAAACAGCGATCGATGGCAACTTGGTAAGTTTGTTTGCAATCTGTGTAGACTTATGCTCCCAAAACTAGGGTAATCCCGTGTCTCTTTTCAAAGGGGCCTCCTGTTAAAGATGGGGGTTGTGTTTTTCCTATAAGAAGCATCAAGGGGCCAGGTGCCGTGGCTCACGCCTGTAATCCCAGCACTTTGGGAGGCTGAGGTGGGTGGATCACCTGAGGTCAGGAGTTTGAGACAAGCCGGACCAACGTGGATTAACCCCGTCTCTACTAAAAATACAAAAATTAGCCGGGTGTGGTGGTGCATGCCTGTAATCCCAGCTACTCAGGAGGCTGAGGCAGGAGAATCGCTTGAACCCAGGAGGCGGAGGTTGCAGTGAGCTGAGATTGTGCCACTGCACTCCAGCCTGGGCAACAAGAGAGAAACTCTCATTTAAAAAAGAAGCAGCAGCATCAAGGGTACAGAGAGTCTCTGTATTTTTCCCAAAGCTGAGCCAAAATGGGGAGAATGTACCTCATTAAGAACAAAGCAGCATTTAGACAGGTGGGGAAAATCGAACCTGGCTGGGTGTTAGGGGCTTTTAAGGAATTCATGTGAGTTCTGTAAGGACTGTTGGCGGTATTTTGTTATGATGTTCTTTAAAAGTATTTGTCTGTTAGAGATGCATATGGAAGTACTTATGGATAAGGTGATATGATACCTGGATTTGCTTTTTAAAAAACTCCAGGAAACAGCACCGGATAAATAAAATATGGTATAGCTATGCAATGGAATATTATTCAGCCATGAAAAGGAATGAAGCACTGATCCATGCTGCAACGTGGATGAACCTCAAAAACATGTTGAGTGAAAGAAGGCAGACACAAAAGACCACGTGGTGTATGATTCCATTGATGCAAAATGTCCAGAATAGGCAGATCCATAGAGATGGAAAAGCAGGTTAGTGATTGTCAGGGGCAAGGGGAGAGGAAATTTGGAGAGATTGCTGTCAGGGATCGGGTTTCCTTTTGGGGACATGAAAATGTTCTGGAACTAGATAAAAGTGGTGGTTTTCACAACATTGTGAATGTACTACGGAATTGCATTTTATTTTATTTATGTATTTTTATGTATTTGTTTATTTATTTATTTATTTTTGAGACAGAGTCTTGCTCCTTTGCCCAGGCTGGGGTGCAGTGGCATGATCATAGCTCACTGTAGCCTCAATTTCCCAGGCTCAGGTGATTTTCCCACCTCAACCTCTCAGGTAGCTGGGACCTCAGGCATGCATTTTTGTATTTTTTTTTGTAGAGACAGGGTTTTGCTATGTTGCCAAGGTTAGTCTCTAACTCCTGGGCTCAAGCGATTCTCTTGCCTCAACCTCCCAAAGTGCTGGGATTACAGGCGTGAGCCACCCTCGCGCGTGGCCAATTGGCAGTTTTCTGCTCTTCCGGTGTATCTTTTCCCTTCTTTTCTGGTGGGATTTTTTTTGTTGTTTTTTTTTTAATAGAGGTGAAATTCACATAACATAAACTTAACTATTCTAAAATGCAATTCTGGCCAGGTGTGGTGGCTCACGCCTGTAATCCCAGTACTTTGGGAGGCCAAGGCAGGCGGTTACTTGAGGTCAGGAGCTTGAGACCAGCCTGGCCAACACAGTGAAACCTCATCTCTACTAAAAATATGAAAATTAGCCGGGCGTGGTGGTGGGGAAGGGAAGGGGGAAGGGAAGGGAAGGGAATTGCTAATTGGAGAAGCTGGGTGATAGGGCCTTGGTGATTTGCTATATTTCTCATTGTATTCTTCTCTCTACTTCTCCACTTTGTGTATTTTTGAAATTTTGTTTTTGTTTTTGAGACAAGATCTCATTCTGATGCCCAGGATGGAGTGCAGTGGTGCAGTCATGGCTCACTGCAGCCCAAACCTTCTGGGCTCAAGCAATCCTCCCGCCTCAGCCTCCTGAGTAACTGGTACTATAGGCTCACGACACCATGCCCAGCTAATTTTTTTGATTTTTGTGTAGAGATGGGGCCTCACTCTATTGCCCAGGCTGGACATTTTCTATTTTATTTTTAATTTTTTTTGTTTTGTTTCCTTTTCTTTTCTTTTATTGAAATTTTCTATTTTAAAGAGATGTCTGGGAAGTGTGGATTAAGAAGGATGCAGCCCATGTCAATGGGCTTGGACCAACAGACAGAGATTGGGGGTTTTGGCTGGGTGCAGTTGTTCACACCTGTAATCCCAGCACTTTGGGAGGCCAAGGAGGGTGGATCACCTGAGGTCAGGGGTTTGAGACCAGCTTGACCAACATGGTGAAACCCAGTCCCTACTAAATACAAAAAAATTAGCCAGGTGGTGCATGCCTGTAATCCCAGCTACTTGGGAAGCTGAAGCAGGAGAATCACCTGAACCCGGGAAGGGGAGGTTGCAGTGAGCCAAGATTGCACCATTGGGTGAGTCCAGCCCTAGTTCAGCAGCCAAGGGAGCCACTAGGATGTGAAGCAACTCAAAGCAAAGCTGGTGGGATTTTCCCCAGGCCAGGAGGCCTCCAGGTCCGTCACCTACACTGGAGTGTGGAGGAGAAGTCAGCCCTGGGGTCCCTGGGCCTGGAGAACAAAAGGACCCGATCCACCCTGCCAGCCTGGGACGCTGCCCAAGCTTCATCTCCACATCAGTAAGACCAGGCTAATCCTTCATACCTGGTGGGGATTTTGTGAGCATTAAATGAGAGCGTGTTGGCCAGGTGCGGTGGCTCACGCCTGTAATTCCAACACTTTGGGAGGCCGAGGTGGGCGGATCACGAGGTCAGGAGATCGAGACCATCCTGGCTAACACTGTGAAATCCCGTCTCTACTAAAAAATACAAAAAATTAGCCGGGTGTGGTGGCGGGCGCCTGTAGTCCCAGCTACTCGGGAGGCTGAGGCAGGAGAATGGCATGAACCTGGGAGGTGGAGCTTGCAGTGAGCCGAGATGGCACCACTGCACTCCAGCCTGGGTGACAGAGCGAGACTCTGTCTCAAAAAAAAAAAAAGAAAAAAGAGCATGTTAAAAATGAACAATGAGAAAATAATATTTGCTTCTAAAACTGTTGTGCTTTGGCTGTTTGTCCCCCCTAAAATTCATATTGAAATTGAATCCCCAGTATGGCAGTACTGGGAGGTGGGACCTTTGAAAAGTGACTGGGTCATGAGAGCCCTCATGAATGGACTGAGTTCATGAATGGAGTGATTCATTTATGATTAATGAATTAATGGACTAATGGATTAAGGGGTTGTTATGGGAGTGGGACTGGTGGCCTTATAAAAAGAGAACGATGAGCTGGGGGTGGTGACTCATGCTTGTAATCCCAGCATTTTTGGAAGCCAAGGCAGGAGGATTGCTTGAGACCAAAAGTTTGAGACCAGCCTGGGCAACATAGTGAGACCCCTGTCTCTATTTTAAAAAGGAAGGGAGATGGCTGGGCGCGGTGGCTCACGCCTGTAATCCAAGCACTTTGGGAGGCTGAGGTGGGCGGATCACGAGGTCAGGAGATTGAGACCATCCTGGCTAACACAGTGAAACCCTGTCTCTACTAAAAATACAAAAAATTAGCCGGGTGTGGTGGTGGGTGCCTGTAGTCCCAGCTACTCAGGAGGCTGAGGCAGGAGAATGGTGTGAACCTGGAAGGCAGAGCTTGCAGCGAGTAGAGATTGTGCCACTGCACTCCAGCCTGGGCAACAAGCGAGACTCCATCTCAAAAATATAAATAAATAAATAGGAGAGGAGAGAGGAGGGGAGGGGAAGGGAGGAGAGGGAAGGGGAAGAGAAAGAGAGGCCTGAAGTTTGAGACCAGCCTGGGCAACATAGTGAGACCCCTGCCTCTATTTTAAAAAGGAGAGGAGAGGATAGGACAGGGGAAGGGAGAGGAGGGGAGGGGAGGGGAAGAGGAAGAGAGACCTGAAGTTTGAGACCAGCCTGGGCAACATAGTGACACCCCTGTCTCTATTTTAAAAAGAAAGAGAAAGAAGACGAGAAAAGAGAAAGAGGAGAGGAGAGGAGGGGAGGGGAGAGGAGAGGAGAGGAGGGGAGGGGAGGGGAGAGGAGAGGAGGGGAGGGGAGAGGACAGGAGGAGAGGGGAGAGGAGAGGAGGGGAGGGGAGGGGAGGGAAGGGGAGGGAAGGGAAGGGAAGGGAAGGGAAGAGGGAAGAGGAAGAGAGACCTGAGCTTGCAAACTCAGCTCCTCACCATGCCATCCCCTGCACCGACTTGGGACTGCAGAATCCCCACCAGCAAGGAGGTCCTCCTCAGATTTGGCCTCTTGACCTTGAACTTCTCAGCCTCCATAACTGGAAGAAATTAACTCCTTTTCTTTATAAATTACCCAGTTTCAGGTATACTTTTTTTTCTTTTTCTTTTTTTTTAATATTAGAGACACAGTCTCACTCTGTCACCCAGGCTGGAGTGCAGTGGCGCAATCATAGCTCACTGTGGCCTCGACATCTCTGGCTCAAGTGATCCTCCCACTTCAGCCTCCCAAGTAGCTGGGACTACAGGTGTGTGCCACCCTACCCAACTAATTTTTTAAATGTTTTATAGAGATAGGGTTTTGCCATGTTGCCAAGGCTGGTCTCAAACTCCTAGGCTCAAGCAGTTTCTCCCATCTTGGCCTCCCAAAGTGCTGGGATTACAGGCGTCAACCACCAAGCCCAGCCCAGTTTCAGGTATGCTGTTATAAGCAACAGAAAAAGGGCTAAGACAAAAACCATCTCTGAAAGACACATGAAAATCAATCATAGGGGTTCGCTTTGGAGGTGGAGGGGACATTTCTCTGCTTATTTTTTTTATATTTAGGGAATTTTAAACCATGTGAGTACAATATGGATTATATGAGTTAATGCATATGTTAAATAGCTTGATTTAGCCATTCTACAATGTATGTATATATATCAAAACATTCATAATTATAGATACCATTTTTACTTATCGATTAAAAATTTTATCTAATTAAAATGTGAGATCATGCATGTCAAGAGCATGTCAAGAGACAGCATACTTTTTTTTTTTTGGTCAAAGGCCAGATAATAAAAATACTAGACTTGGCCAGGTGCATTGGCTCATGGACGCCAAGACAGGTGGATCAGCTGAAGTCAGGAGTTCGAGATCAGCCTGGCTAACATGGTGAAACCCTGTCTTTACTGAAACTACAAAAAATTAGCCAGGCATGGTAGCACATGACTGTAATCCCAGCTACTCAGGAGGCTGAAACAGGAGAATCACTTGAACTTGGGAGGCGGAGGGAGATTACAGTGAGACAAGATCAAGCCACTGCACTCCAGCCTGGATGACAGAGTGAGACTCTGTCTCAAAAAAAAAAAAAAAAGGAGAAAGGTTGTTTCTAGTATAACATAAGACATGGTTATTAAAGTGCCTTGTGAACTCAAAAATGCTATGTCATATAAGCTGTTATTGTTATGCAGGGAGTCATAAGTCTATGCAATTAGCATTGAATTTTCCTGTTTTTAAATCACATGACTTGTATGAGTCACTCCATGATCAACATAAATAGTCATCCTGGTTTCCTTAGAAGTCCTTTGAAAATGTCAAAAAGTTCTACTTTTCCTCTTATGCAAATGAGGCCATCCTGAGTCAACCATCTTTTAAACTCTTGTGTTTTTTGCCAGAGTTGGTGACCATAAATAGATTGAACTATTGGCCCTGATGAGTCACTCTGTCCTGTGTGCCTATCTTTGCAATGGTCTCATCGTAGGTGGTGGGTACTTCTCCACTGCTTGGCCTTGGGTTTGGCCACATGGCTTGCTTCAGTCAATGGCATGTGGGCAGAAATGGCAAGGAGTGAGTTCCAAACCAGGATTCAGAAGCCACATGTGTTTCTGTGTGCCTTCTTGCACATCTGCTCTCACCACAGAAACAACTGTCCCAGAAGGAAGAGGAGGGACACGTGGAGCAGAGGAGTCACCCAGCTGAGCCCTAGCCAGATCAGCCAAACCTAGCTGGTGCACATGTTCATGGGGAATAAATGACTATTGCTTTAAGCCACTAAGTTTTGGAATCATGTATAATGCAGCTGTGATGGTTAATCTGGGGTCAACTTGACTGGGCTAAGAGATGCCCAGATAGCTAGTTACACCTTATATCTGGGTGTGTCTGTGTTTTTAGAAGAGATTCGCATTTGAATTTGTAGACTGAGTACAAAAGATTCAGCCTCCTTGATGCAGCGGCATCTTCCAATCCTTTGAGGGCAAGGATAGAACAAAAAAGCAGAAGAACGGGAAATATCTCTGTTTCATGCCTCAGCCTCCTGAGTAGCTGGAATCACAGGCTAGCACCACCACGCCCGGCTCATTATTTTTTGTATTTTTAGTAGAGATGGGGTTTCACCATGTTCATTCATGCCTGTAATCCCAGCACTTGGGAGGTCAGGAGCTACAGACCAGCCTGGCCAACATGGTGAAACTCCACCTCTACTAAAAACACAAAAAATTAGCCAAGTGTGGTGGCACATGCCTGTAATCCAGCTACTTGGGAGGCTGAGGCTGGAGAATCGCTCAAACCTGGGAGGCAGAGGTTGCAGTGAGCCAAGATTGCCCCAGTGCACTCCAGCCTGGGTGACAGAAGGAGACCCTGTCTTAAAAAAAAAAAAAAAAAAGGGGAGGAACTTCTGTCCAACAGCCAAAGTCTGGGCACCTTCTCTATGATTCCATTTGGTTTTTCAACTCTGCCTTCAAAAAAAAAAACGGCCAGGCACAGTGGCTCATGCCTGTAATCCCAGCGCTTTGAGAGGCCAAGGTGGGTGGATCACAAGGTCAGGAGATGGAGACCATCCTGGCTAATATGGTGAAACCCCGTCTTTACTAAAAATACAAAAAATTAGCCAGGCGTGGTGGCAGGCGCCTGTAGTCCCAGCTACTTGGAAGGCTGAGGCAGGAGAATCACTTGAACCCAGGAGGCAGAGGTTTCAGTGAGCCGAGATTGTGCCACTGCACTCCAGCCTGGGTGACAGAGCAAGACTCCATCTAAAGAATAAAAATTTAAAAAATTTAAAAAAGAAAGGAAGAAAAGAAAAGAAAAGATGCTGGAAGCAAAACCATTTAGAAAGCAATGTCAAGTGTTGATCCAGTTAGAAAACTGGGAGGGCCTTGGTCAGCCAGTCCAGGAGCGGGGCAGAGAGTACTACCTCACTTACCCCGAAGGGCCCATGCAAAAAACAGAGGGCACATTCAAACTGGGTAACCTGAGAAGCATTTAATAAAATATATTTACAGCAAAGGCTGGATCGGCTGGATAATGCAACAGCAGGAAGCTGTTACCACCCAAACCTGAAGGAGTGAAGAGGAGAAGGTTCAGGCTCCACAGACACAGGGAGAATTGCAGAGAAGGCAGCCTGAAAGAGGGATGCACACAACCCATAGCAACCTGAAACAGAGGAAGTCAAGGAAATAAATTTAAATTCCCTCAACCGGCCGGGTACGGTGGCTCACGCCTGTAATCCCAACACTTTAGGAGACCGAGGGGTGTGGATCTCTGGAGGTCAGGAGTTCAAGACCAGCCTGGCCACCATGATGAAACCCCATCTCTACAAAAAATACAAAAATTATCCAGGTGTGGTGTCAGGCGCCTGTAATCCCAGCTACTCGGGAGGCTGAGGCAGGGAGAATCACTTGAACCCAGCAGGTGGAGGTTGCAGTGAGCCGAGATCGTGCCACTGCACTCCAGCCTGGGTGACAAAGTGAGACTCCGTCTCAAAAAATAAATAAATAAATAAGATAAAAGAAAATAAAATAAGTTCCCTCAACCTCATCCTTCTCACACTTTTTTTTTTTTTTTCTGCTCTGTCACCCAGGCTGGAGTGCAGTGATGGGATCATAGCTCACTGCAGCTTCGACCTCCTGGGCTTAAGCAATCCTCCTGCCTCAGCCTCCCAAGTAACTGGCACTACAAGTAGGTGCCACCACACTCAGCTAATTCCTTTCTTCCTTCCTTCCTTCCTCCCTCCCTCTTTCCTTCCTTCCTTCCTACCTTTCTTCCTTCATTCCTTCCTTCCTTTCTTCCTTCCTTCCTTCTTTCTTTTTTTCTCTTTCTTTTCCTTTCTTTTGAGAGATGGCGTCTCCCTATGCTGCCCAGGCTGGTCATGAACTCCCAGCCTCAAGCAATACTCCCCCCTCAGCCTCCCAAAGTGCTGGGATTACAGGCGTGAGCCATCACACCCGGCCCCTTCTCCCACTTTTCATCTGTGAGTAACTCCCATTGGCTGAGCCAACCAAAAGCCAGGGTCAGCCTCAGGAACAGAGGAGGGTAGAAGGTGAGGAAGAGTAGAGCTGGAAGGAAAAATAGGCTTTAACCACTTTCCCTTAACCAATTCTCAGCTGACAAAGCATCTTCAGCACTTTCTACATCCCTGCAATTCAGGTCATCTTTCTCAGCAGCCGGCTTGGCTGATCTGATTCTTTTTTCCTTCTCTGGCTACCAAAGGAAACAGATACAAAAGGGAAAACTGATTCTCCAGGGAAGCCTGCAGTAAGCCTCAAGGACAATCCCATTTATGCATTTATGTTCCTCGTGACATCTGGTTTTGAGCCAGCCCCACTGTGAGTGGAGTGCTGTTACTGTACTGTTTATGTTCTGATCGTATTTCTCTTGGCCCAAAGAGCAGGCAGCTGGCCAAACATATAATGCCCTCCATGGGGGCAGAGGTCTCTTTCTGAGCCCAACAGCTGAGCCCCACACACACAGCGCTACTGGGAAATTTGACACCATCCACCATCAGCAGAGTGAATGCCTTTGCCATTGGCCCAGGCGAGAAAATCGCTGCTTGCATATCCTGGGCAAAGTCTAGTCATGCATTAACAGCGAGGGAAGGACAATTAGGATACAGGAAACCAAGAAATAATATATGAGATAAAGTGTACACTCTCCTTGCCTGTGTGAGCCAATTATTTAAACTGTAAGAAGACACACAGTCTCTGAAATCAAATCCTTCTGTGCTCAGACCCCAACTTTATCACTTCCTGGAGCCGTGGTTTCTCTTCTTTTCCTTTCTTCCTTCCTTCTTTCCTTCTTTCCTCTGTGTCTCTCTCTCTCTTTTCCTTCCTTCCTTCCTCTCTCTCTTTTCCTTCCTTCTTGCCTTCTTTCCTTCCTTCCTTCTTCTCTCTCTCTCTTTTCCTTCCTTCCTTCGTTCCTTCCTCTCTCTCTCTCTCTCTCTGTGTTTGTGTATGTGTGTTCACCACCTATGTTCAAAATTCTCCTCCTTCTACGAGGATACCAGTCATATTGGATTAGGGATTGCTAGGGTTTGAACGTATGCGTGCACCCAAATTGAAATGTTGGACTCAAAACCCATGTGATAGTGTTAAGCAGTGGGGCCTTTAGAGGTGATTAAGTCAGGAGGACTCTGCCCCTCTAAATGGGATTAGTGCCTTAAAAAGGGGCTTGAGGGAACTAGCTTGGGCCTTTGCCCATCTGTTCTTTTAGAAAAAAAAAAACAAAAAACTTTTTTTGAGACAGGGTATTGCTATGTTGTCTGGGCTGGTCTTGAACTCCTGGGCTCAAGTGATCCTCCTGCCTCAGCCTCCCAAAGTGCTGGGATTAAAGGCACAAGCCACCATGCCTGGCTGCCCATTTGTTCTTCTGCCATGTAAGAACACAGCAACAAGATACCATCTCAAAGGCACATGACAAGCCCTCACCAGACACTGAATCTGCTGGTGCCCTGATCTTGGACTTCCCAGCCTCTAGGACCATAAGCAAGAAATATCAGTTGTTTACAAATTACCCACTCTGCGGTATTTTGTTATAGCAGCAGGAACGAACTAAGACTAGGCCTACCCCAATGACCTCATCTTAATGAATTATGTCTCTAATGACCCAAGTTCCAAATAAAGTCACATTCTAGGGTACCAGAAGTTAGGACTTCAACTTAGGAGCTTTTTTCTTTTTTAAGACACACAGCCTGGCTCTATCACCCAGGCTGGAGTGCAGTGGCGTGATCATAGCTCACTTCAGCCTCAAATTCCTGGACTCAAGCAGTCCTCCCACCTCAGTCTCCCGAGTAGCTGGGATTACAGGTATGTGCTGCCATGCCCAGCTCAACTTATGAACTTTCAAAGACATAATTCAACCCAAAATGGTAACTTAATCTGAGTCTCAGTCTCCCTGTAAAACAGGCTAAGAACCTTGAATGGACAAATAATCTTGATGAAATGATTGTAAAAAAGGGAGGCATTTAAAACAGTTTCTGGCACAGAGTGGGTCCTCAAAAAACCGTTAGGCTAGCAAAAGATGTACTAAAGACTTCCGGGGGTGGGGTGGTCCAGGGCTGTAGGAAACACAGAGAAAAGCCTACAGATAAATCAGTGAGTGACTCTAGGTATCATGTAACACTGTCATCAATTTTACTGAGATCACAGGCTGGGCATGGTGGCTCATGCCAGTAATCTCAGCACTTTGGGAGGCCAAGGCGGGTGGATCACCTAAGGTCAGGAGTTCAAGACCAGCCTGGCCAACATGGCAAAATTCCATTTCTACTAAAAATACAAACATTAGCCAGGAGTGGTGGTGCTATCCTGTAATCCCAGCTACTCGGGAGACTGAGGCAGGAGAATCACTTGAACCCAGGAGGCAGAGGTTGCAGTGCGCCGAGATCACACGACTGCACTCCAGCCTGGATGACACAGCAAGACTCCATCAAAAAAAAAAAAAAAAAAAAAAAAAAGCAGATATAAATTACTACAATAAAACATGCCTGAGCTGGGTGCAGTGGCTCACATCTGTAATCCCAAGGACTCAGGAGGCTGAGGCGGGAGGACTGCTTAAGCCCAGAAGTTGAAAACTGCAGTAAGCTGCAATCCTGCCACTGCACTCCAGCCTGGGTGACAGAGTAGGACCCTGTCTCTTAAAAAATGTCTGAGCACAGTGGCTCATGCCTGTAATCCCAGCACTTTGGGAGGCTGAGGCAGGTGGATCACTTGAAGTCAGAAGTTCCAGACCAGCCTTGCCAACATGGTGAAACCCCATCTCAACTAAAAATACAAAAATTAGCCAGGCAAGATGGTAGGCACCTGTAGTCCCAGCTACTCGGGAGGCTGAGGCAGGAGAATCACTTGAACTTGGGAGGCGGAGGTTGCAGTGAGCCAAGATCATGCCACTGCACTCTAGCCTGGGTGACAGAGCAAGACCTTGTCTCAAAAGAAAAGAAAAGAAAAGAAAAGAAAAAAGAAAAGAAAAGAAAAGGAATCATACAATCTACAGTCTGTCCTCGTTTATGATTGGCTTCTTTTACTCAACTTAACACTTGTGAGATGCATCCTTCTGATCTTTTTATCAGAATCTGTTCCTATTACACTCCAGTGTATGGGTGGACCACTGTTTGTCCTCTATCTTGTGAATGGGCATATGGTTTGTTTCCACTGTTTGGTTAGCATGAATAAAGCTGCTATGAACATCCATGTATAAAAGTCTTTGTGGGGGCCGGGCTCGGTGGCTCACGCCTGTAATCCCAGCACTTTGGGAGGCCGAGGTGGGAGGATCACCTGAGGTCAGAAGTTCAAGACGAGCCAGGCCAACATGGTGAAACACTGTCTCTACAAAAAATACACAAATGAGCCAGGCAGGGTGATGCATGCCTGTAACTCCAACTACTCAGGAGGCTGAGGTGGGAGAATTGCTTGAACCCGGGAGGTGAAGGTTGCAATGTGCTGAGATTGCACCACTGCACTCTAGGCTGGGCTACAGAGTGAGGCTCTGTCTCAAAAAAACCAAACAAACAAAAACATCTTTGTGGGGATCCTGGGTAAATACCAGAGAGCGGAATTGTTGAGTCACCTGGTGAGTGTCCATTTAACCCCATAAGAAGCTACCAGACTGTCATCCACCAACAGTGTGTGCATCACTCCACATCCTGGCCAGCACTTGGTATCGCCCGTCTTTTTGATTATAACTATTTTAGTGGATGTGTGGTGACATCTGCCTGGGGTTTTAATTTGCATTTCCCTAATGACTAATGATGTCGTGTGCATACACATGCATGAGTAAGCTTCAAAGAGATGAAGGGAAAGCCCGGGGGTCAGAGAAGACATTGCTGAGAGTCAGGAGGTGGGCATGTGAGATGGCACTGCAGAGATTTTTAGGGTGTGGGAGTGAGGGGGTGGATTGGAGGGGCATACTGGGCATACCACAGGGTGGGAGATGAGGCCTCAGGTCTTTGCAAGACGGTGACTAGGAACTGAGGCTCCCTGTATAAAGCAGGGATCCTGGTAGGACCACATCTAGGGACAGGGTACCAGGAAGACTCTCCGCTAGCCCAAGGTGAGCACAGGGGAGCTCATATATATATACATGTATACTTTTTTTTTTTTTTTGAGATGGAGTCTAGCTCTGTCGCCAAGCTGGAGTGCAGTGGCACAATCTGGGCTCACTGCAACCTCTGACTCCTGGGTTCAAGTGATTCTCCTGCCTCAGCCTCCCGAGTAGCTGGGACTACAGACATGTGGCACCACGTCTGGCTCATTTTTTTGTATTTTTAGTAGAGATGGGGTTTCACCATGTTGGCCAGGATGGTCTCCAACTCCATACCTCGTGATTTGCCCGCCTCAGCCTCCCAAAGTGCTGGGATTACAGGCGTGCACCACTGTACCCAGCCATCTCTTTTCTGAACATTGAAAACACATACATATAGGTAATAGCCAGCATGCTCTCAGACGTGGGAAACAGACATTAATTTACACTGTTGGGCCAGGTGCAGTGGCTCATGCCTACAATCCCAACACTTTAGGAGGCCAAGGCAGGCAGATCGCTCGAGCCCAGCAGTTCAAGACCAGCCTGGGCAACTTGGCAAAACCCCATTTAGGTCGGGCGTGGTGGCTCACTCCTGTAATCCCAGCACTTTGGGAGGTCGAGGCAGGTGGATGACTTGAGGTCAGGAGTTTGAGACCAGCCTGGGCAACATGGTAAAATCCCCACCTCTGCTAAAAATACAAAAATTAGCCAGGAGGCTGAGGCAGGAGGATCGCTTGAACCTGAGAGGCAGAAGTTGCAGTAAGCTGAGATCATGCCACTGCAGTCCAGCCTGGGTGACAGAGCGATACTCTGTCTCAAAAAAAAAAAACAAAAATCTGCCAAAAATACAAATATTAGCCAAGTGTGGTGGCAAGTGCCTGTAGTCACAGCTACTCGGGAGGCTGAGACAGGTGGGAGGATCATTTGAGCCTGGAAGGTTGAGGCCACGGTGAGCTATGATTGCACCACTGCACTCCAGCCTGGGTGATGGAGCAAGACCCTGCCTCAAAAAAAACCCAAAATTTACTCTGTTGTGGGTATATACATTGTTAAAAAATGTGGGGAGGCCAAAATTATATGAATCTTTTAATATTATCATTTTAATATTATATACTAATACTTTAATATATGATTATTTGTTTATTAATTAGGAATGTAGTATTAATATGAAATCTAATATGCACTTGTTAAATCATATTTAATATTACTAATATTCATATTCATTTTTATTTTTATTTTATATTTTGTAGAGACAGGATCTCCCTATGCAGCCCAGGCTGGTCTTGAGCTCTTGGCCTCAAGCAATCCTCCTGCCTCAGCCTCCCAAAAGGCTGGGATTAAATATTCATATCATTAATTTTGTTAAAATAAAAAATAAAATAAATAAAAGTATTAGTTTTATTATTTCACATTAGTAATAAAATAATTCATTTTATTTTAAATTTAAATTTATTTAAAATAAAATTCATTTACTTTTTTGTCGTTGTTGCTTTTTAGAGACGAGGTCTCACGTTGTGGCTTAGGCTGGTCTTGAACTCCTGAGCTCAAGTGATCTGCCTCAGCCTTCCAAAGTGCTAGGATTATAGGCATGAGCCACTATGCCCCGCCTAAAATTATTTTAAAATCAACACGCATACTTATATTTATTTGGATTTTTTTGGAAGTATGTAGCAGAAACTAAAGGTAGTCTATGCAAAATGATGCTGATGTTGATGATAAGAAGGAAAGAATGGGCCGTAGCTCCGATGATACAAGGTCAAGCATCAAATGGGTCTCTCATCAGAAAACCAGGCATCATAAAAGCATTTGAATGCAGTAGCTCCTCCATGTCTATGTGTCGATCTTTAATCCTCTCACTCTGCATCCATCCCTTTGTTCATCCTCAAATATTCATTGAGCTCCTACCACGTGATGGCAGAATATATAGCACTGTAGTTAATCATGTGAGAGGCAGACCTGGGTTCAAGTCTCGTTTCTGCTTCTTCCTGACTCCGTGCTCTTGTACAAGGTCTTTATTTACTATTATTATTATTATCATTATTATTATTTGATACAAGGTCTTGCTCTGCTGCCCAGCCTGGAGTGCAATGGCATGATCACAGCTTACTGCAGCCTCGAACTCCTGCATTCAAGTATTCCCCCTATGTCAGCCCCTGCAAGTAACTGGGAGTACAGGCCTGTGCTGGCACACCTGACTAATGTTTAAAATTTTCTGGCCGGGCGCAGTGGCTCACGCCTGTAATCCCAGCACTTTGGGAGGCTGAGGCAGGTGGATCACCTGAGGTCAGGAGTTTGAGACCAGCCTGGCCAACATGATGAAACCCCTGTCTCTACTAAAAATACAAAAATTCAGCCAGGTGTGGTGGTGGGTGCCTGTAATCCCAGCTACTCGGGAGGCTGAGACAGGAGAATCACTTGAACCCAGGAGGCGGAGGTTGCAGTGAGCCCAGATCACACCACTGCACTCCAGCCTGGGTGACAGAGAGAGACTCCAACACAAAAAAAAAAAAAAAAAAAATTCTTAGATATGGCATCTCACCCCGTTGCTGAGGCTGGAGTTCGTTGGCATGGTCAGAGTTCACGTGCAGCTGGGGTCAAGGGATCCTCCCACCTCAGTCTCCGGAGTAGCTGGGACTATAGAAGCATGCTACCACACCTGGTCCTGTACAAGGTCTTCAATCTCTCTGAGTCCCAGTTTTCTTATCTGTAAAATGAGGATAATCATGGGACTTGAATTCTAGGGCTGGTGTAAGGAAATGAGATAATACATGCCTAGCGCCTGGCACAGCTAGACACTCAATATGGGTTTGTTATTATTTTCTTGAACAGTGCCGGGCACTCAGTATGTTGGGAATGAAATGAAAACAATCCCTCCCGTGGTGCTTTCAATCAAGAAACCAATCTGGGAGAAACCAAAGAAGCTTTTAGTGCCAATTCCAAAAGAAAGTAAAGGTTCTGAAATAGCTGGTTTGGGTGAGATGCCCTCCCCAGTCCAATCAATTCTGCTGGGAAGAGGGTGAGAGGAGAGCAGGAGTGATGGCATTGTACCAACATAGCTTCCAGAACCTTCCCTTTGGATGGAGAATAATTTCCAAGGAGAGGGCTAAAGGTAATTGTGAGTTTGGTTAGATAGGGTGGTCATATCCTCCCTTAAAGGGAAACAAACTTGCTAAATATAGGAAGAGCAAACTACCCGACAGTGCACAAAACTCATCCTGGGCTCGTGGTTAGAGCATCCTGCAACAAGGAGATAGAAAAACAGAAGGGGCCGGGTGTGGTGGCTCACGCCTGTAATCCCAGCATTCTGGGAGGCCGAGGTGGTCAGATCACCTGAGGTCGGAGTTCGAGACCAGCCTGGCTAACATGGCGAAACCCAGTCTCTAACAAAGATACAAAAATTAGCCGGGTGTGGTGGTGCACACCTGCAATCCCAGCTACTCGGGAGGCTGAGGGGAGAGAATGGCTTGAACCCAGGAGGCGGAGGTTGTAGTGAGCTGAGAACGCATCACTGCACTCCAGCCTGGGTGACAGCAAGACTCCCTCTCAAGAGAGAAGGGAAGGGAAGAGAAGGGAAGTGGAAGGGAAGGGGAAGGGAATGGGAAAGGAGGGGGGAGAGAGAGAAAGGGAGGGGAAGCCGGGGAGGGGAGGGGAGGGGAGGGACAAAGAGTTGCCAAATTCGCACAAGCTCAGAAACCCATAATTAGTACCCTTGGACTGACCTATGCTCATTATGATAATAAAAGAAAATCACCCCTGGGTAGAGATTTAAGATACTAATGAGGCATGCAATATACACATTAGCATGTATGACAATAGTGCATAAAACACGCTTAACACCAACACCCCTTCCCACTCTATCATGAATAATCATGTAAGGCTCCCATAAAGGGAGGTTCCCCAGTGTCAGTCATCTCTGTCTCACTTTTGAGCAGCCCACCCTAATCAGCTGTCAGAGCGTACGTTCACGCTGCAATAAACTTTCTTGCTAACTTTTTTTTTTTCAAGATGGGGTCTCACTCTATCACCCAGGCTGGAGTGCAGTGGTGCGATCTCAGTTCACTGCAGCTCAGACCTCTCCAGGCTCAGGTGATCCTCTCACCTCAGCTTCCCAAGTAGCTGAGACCGCAGGCACGCACCGCCACACCTGACTAATTTTTGTATTTTTTTATGGAGACAGGGATCTCGCTGTGTTGCCCAGGCTGTTCTCAAATTCCTGGGCTAAAGTGATCTACCCGACTCAGCCTCCCAAAGTGCTGGCATTACAGGCATGAGCCACCATGCCTGGCCTCTTGCTTACATTTACTTAGGACTTGCTCTCAGATTCTTTTGTGTGGCAAAGTGTAAAACCTGGACTGGCTCACCAGCAAAAATTAGATTTTAGACAAGTAGACACTCCAAAAGATGCTCACTACAATAACAATTATCTCAGCACTTCATTTCTAACCTTAACTCTAACCTAGACAGACAATTGCACAAATGTTCAGAACAGCCTGTATCAGTTACCTAATGCCATGGTAATGCTGCGTAACAAATGCATACAACAACATCAGTGGCATGCCACATTAAGTTTATTGCTCATATATCTGGGGCACCCTCACTAATGGGGTGGAAAGGAGGTGATGAAAACATCCAGCCAGAACATCTGCTTCTCTTCCTCCTCCTTCCCTTTCCATTCTTCCTTTATCAACTCTAGCATTTACTGAACAATTCTTATGTTCCGGACACTGCTCAAAAAGCTTCACAGGTAACGAGATAAGTATCACTAACATATCCACTTAGCAAATGAGAAAACTGAGGCACAAAGAAGTTAAATAACTGGCCTGAAAGCCCATAGTTAGTGAGGGGTAGAATCAAAGAGTCCTTGCTTCTAAACCCTAAGTCCAGAGGGCAACAAACTTTTTACATAAAGGACCAGAAAAAAAATATTTCAGGCTTTGTGGGCCGTGTGGATTTGGGCTCCACGGCCGCTTTGCCGACCCCTTGCCTTAATCCAACAGCCTGAGAACTTTCAAAGTAAAGCTGACCGAGCTTTACCTTTCCATGAGATTTCCAACAAGCCCCTAAATCCAGTAAATTAGTAATTCACCGTGAATGAATTAGGCTGATCGCTGCATAATTCATGATTATCAAAATGATGTTTTAATGTCAGTCATCATCTTATTTTTTTTTTTTTTTGAGACGGAGTTCCTCGCCTGTCGCCCCAGGTTGGAGTGCAGTGGGCTGGATCTCGCTCACTGCAAGCTCCTCCGGCCCGGGTTCACGCCATTCTCCTGCCTCAGCCTCTCCGAGGCTGGGACTACAGGCTCAGCCACCACTCGCTAGTTTTTTGTATCTTTAGTAGAGACGGGGTTTCATCGTGTTAGCCAGGATGGTCTCGATCTCCTGACCTCGTGATCCGCCCGTCTCGGCCTCCCAAAGTGCTGGGATTACAGGCTTGAGCCACTGCGCCCGGCCATCTTAAGGTATTTTTTAAGACTTCTAGGCACTGTCCTATTGCAGGGTAAAATTTTTTTATACTTTTTTTTTTTTTTTTTTTTTTTGAAACAGGGTCTCCCTCTGTCACCCAGGCTGGAGTGCAGTGGCACAATCACAGTTCACTGCAACCTCAATCTCCCAAGCTCTTCCAATCCTCCCACCTCAGCCTCCCTACTAGCTGGGACTATAGGAGTGCACCACTGTGCTTGGCTAATTTTTTATTTAATTTTGTATTTATTTTTTGTCTCACTATGTTGTTCAGGCAGGTCTTGTACGCGTGGGCTAAAGTGATCCTCCTGCCTTGGCCTTCCAAAGTGCTGGGATTAGAGGCATGAGCCACCACGCCTGGCCACAGGAAAAATTCTGCTTCAGTGGAAATTAGACAGTGTCGAGAGCAGGGATTGGCAAATCACAGCCCAGAAACCAAATCCAACCACTCCTATTTGCTTATGTTTTCTACAGCTGTTTTCATGCTACAGCGGAAGAGTGGGGTAGTTGCCACGTAGACCATATGTCTAGCAAAGTCGAAGATATTTACTACCTGGCCCTTTACAAAAAAAAGCCTGGCAACCCATAGGGTAAAGAACACTCTTCTAAGTTATCTGATTCTAGCCTTTCCTTGCCTTTGACCTATTTTACAATTCTGTAAGTTCTCGATAACTGAGAGCCATGCAAAATAATCCTCTTTTTGTAGACAAGAAAAAGCTGTAATGACCACCGGAAGTTCAACCTACTTCCCTCCACCGCTATGGAAGAGCTCAATTTGCACAATCATTTCCATGTTTCTGATCCATAACTGTGTCTTTCATTTGAACGCTCCTTTGAATGAGTTGTAACATTGGTTCCGTCATTCACGAGGAAGATAAAATCTTTAACACATATTCACTTCACATATGTATGAAAGTCAGGATTTTTCTTCTTTCTTTAATTATTCTTGAACAATATGGTTTCATAAGAGTTCAGAGAGCTGCTCTCCAATGGACGTTACAAAATAACTACATCATTCTACTAGATCTTGTAATAGTAGCCCTGAGCTATAGATTTTGTCCCAGAAACTTTAGAAAAACTTTGGCTGATTTAATGGCATTTTGGGAGGCTGAAAAATCAACTGTTGCATATTAAACTGGAAATCCAAAACCAGGTGTGGTGGTTCATACCTGCAATCCCAGTGTTTTGGGAGGCCAAGGCAGGAGGATCTCTTAAGGCCAGGAGTTCAAGACCAGCCTGAGCAACATAGCAAGACCCCATCTCTACAAAAACAAATTAAAAATTAGTCAGTCATGGTGGTGTACACCTATAGTTCTAGCTACTTGGGAGGATCTCTTGAGCCCAGTAATTCGAGGCTGCAGTGAGTGAAGATCATGCCTCTTCACTCTAGCCTGGGTGGCAGGGTCACACCTTCTTTCTAAAAAACAAAATAAACTGGAAATCCAAATAACTACATAATGAGGAGATAAAACATAAAACACTCTTAGAAGTTACGAGTATATGATATGGCTTGAATGTGTCCCCAAATTTTATGTATTTGAAACTTAATCCCCAAATCTATATGTTAATTCAAAACAGGGCTTTGGGAAGGTATTTAGGATCAGATAAGGTCATCAGGGTGAAGCCCTCATGATGGGACTGGTGGCTTTACAAGAAAAGGAAGAGAGATCTGAGCTTACATGAACTCTCTTGCCCCCTCACTACAGGATGCCCTCTGCCATGTTATGACACAGCAAGAAGACCCTCACCAGATGTCGGTTCTTTAGTCTTGGCCTTCCCGGCCTCAGAACTGTAAGAAATACATTTCTTTTCTTTCTTTCTTTTCTTTCTTTCTTTTCTTTTCTTTTTTGGCAGAGTCTTGCTGTGTTACCCAGGCTGGAGTGCAATGGCACAATCTCAACTCACTGCAGCTTCTACTTCCTGAGTTTACGTGATTCTCATGTCTCGGCCTCCCACGTAACTGGGCTTCTTACAAGCATGTGCCAACATGTCCAGCTATTTTTTTTTTTTTTTTTTTTTTTTTTGAGACAAGTCTGCGCTCTGTCACCAGGCTGGAGTGCAGTGGCGGGGATCTCAGCTCACTGCAAGCCGCCTCGGGTTTCGCCATTCTCCTGCCTCAGCCTCCCGGGTAGCTGGGACTACAGGCCTGCCACCACACCCGGCTAATTTTTTTGTATTTATTTTTTTAGTAGAGGCGGGGTTTCACCGTGTTGGCGGATGGTCTTGATCTCCCTGACCTGCGTGATCCGCCCGTCTAGAAGGCCTCCCAAAGTGCTGGGATTACAGGTGACCTGCATGACCTTTTTTTTTTTTGTATTTTAAGTAGAGGCAGGTTTTGCCATGTTGGCCAGGCTGGTCTCAAACTCCTGGCCTCAAGCGATTCACCTGCCTCAGCCTCCCAAAGTGCTGGGATTACAGGCATGAGCCACTGTGCCCGACCACATTTATTTTCTTTGTAAACTACCCAGTTTGTGATATTTGCTTATAGTAATGCAAAATAGACTAAGTATATAAGTGATTGTTGATGCCAAAAGGATGGTTGAGATCCCCCAGGGAGTGTGGGGGGAAATATGAGAAGAGGAAAGGGCGGATAAATGGGGAAGGACAGGATAGAGGAGCAACTGAGGACAGCTAAAGTTAGTCTGGACAGAGCGGCATTGTGGGCTGCAACAGCCTGGGCCAAAGGAACTCCAAGGCAGATGTATCAACACCACCAAGTTGTTCATAAAGGTCAAGAAGGGCTGAAAAGTGGCCATTGGCTTGAGCAAATAACAGGTCATTAGTGGCCTTGGCAAAAACAATTTGATAGGAATGGTGGATTGAAAGGCAAACAACAGTGGGTTTGGAGTGAATGGAGAGAAGGAAGTGGAATTACAGTTGGCTGAATAAATGAAGAATAATGCCTGATTGCTGCAGGGTTGTTATGACAACCAAATAAGATAATGGTGGTGAATGCTCTTTAGGGAATTTTTTATTGAGGTATAATTTATATACAGTAAAATCTACTTTTTATTAGTACACAGTTCTGTAGGTTCAGACAAACCTACACAGTCGTGTAGCCACTGCAAAAATCAAGATATAGTACAGTTCCATCATCCACAGACAGTTCTCTTTTGGTCCTTTGTAATTAATCTCTTCCTGTAGCCTTAGCCCATAGCAATCATTGATCTATTTTCTGTCCCTATAGTCTTGCCTTCTCTAGAAGGTCACATAAATGAAAGTGTACACTACATAGACACTTGAGTCTGGCTTCTTTCACTCAGAGTAATACACTTGATATTCACCTATTGGTATTTTTTATTGCTGAATAATATTCCATTGTATGTGAATATTCCATCACTTTTTAAAAATAAAAGTGAAATGTTGTATAAAATTGTAAGGATTTATTATTCTTGGAAAATATATATACATGCAGGAAGGAAAGTCTGCCTTAGTTTGGGCTCCCTCAGAAGCTGACCTTGAGACATGATTCAAGTGAAAACTGTTTACTTTAGAGTCAGTTCCAGGAGACCCAGTATGGGAAAAGAAAGTGACACAGGGAAGGAAAACAACAAGCGTCAAGCAAGTTACCACTGTGGGCAAGTGACGCTCAATCTGCTGGGGACTTTTAGGAGACAACATAGAATACAGATCTCAGAATTGCCCACTTGAGGAGTGAGGGAGCTGCGATATTTATCCTCCACCTTCCTACCAGTCACTGATTGACAGCCACTCATGGAGGACATTAAATCTCTACCATTTCTGGCCCAACTGTGTAGATCATAATGTGTACCCCAAAGACCAGAGACGGTCCTCAAACAAAGGAATGCAGGTGCTGGCCACTGGAAATTAGGCCAGGGTGTGCTGACCGAGGATAAGCGGGGAAGGCCAGGGGCTGACCATTCCTTCTACAGAGTGGATACATAATCAGATCATAAACTATCTCCTAATTTTCATCTCTTTCTTAAGCTGTAAACATCAAGTATTTTTACAGCTCTTCAAGATGCACTGCATGGAGACCTTCTAAATCATCTCTATGTCCTCTAATTGGGCTTGTCACTCACAGCTAATATTGCTCTATTTATAGTTAATCTCTCCATATAGCGCCTTATGACTTATTTTTGGATTTGTGAGTCAGGCATGCATACTCCAATATGCATGCTCACGCTGCTGTTTATCTGTCTCTACAGAAAAACAGGATGTTGTGTTCCTTTTTTCCCTGCCTCACTATACCCACTCCTGACCCTTGTCTGACAGTCTTTGGCATATATTAACTTTCATAAATACCTTCTGTTGACTTCATAGTTTTCCAAATATTCAAAAATACTTTATTTCACTTAATCTGCAGGATAACACTAGGAGGCAAGCAGAGATCTCTTGCCTCTAATGCATTTTACACATGAGAAAACTGAGGCTTATGTCAATTAAAAATTAATTTAAGCTATTTCATTTAAGTTAAAAATTAGTTTCCACTGCGTCACATGGGATGCTTCTAATTGTGAATAACTAAAATCCCAAACGGAATTAAACATTAAAGAAAACTATCGGCTCACATGAAAAATATAATAAATAAAAAGTAGCATGCGCTTTCAAAAGAGGTTTGATGTGTTGGCTCACAAGATGGCTGCCAGGAGGAGCTCCTACAACTTCAGGCCCCATGTTCACAACTGGTGATGGATATAAATTACCTCCATTCTGAGATTCACTCTGATTGGCCCAGTCCATATCACATGACCACCTCTGAGCCAATGACTATAGCCAGGTAGATGGGGTATGCTGATCGCTAAACTGGGTCACATGGTCTACCCGGAAGCTAAGGAAAACTCACTTCCCTAGAAGTAGATGGAGTCCCAAGTGAAAAGCAGCAAGAAAGGGAAAATATTGGAAGACATGCATGGAAAGTGGGTTATTTAGGAATGTTGTCATCTGTAGGTTACCAATAAACTGAGTAAGAGTGGCTTAAATAAATAGGACTTTATTTTTCTCACAAAGCAAAAGTATGGAGGTAGATGATAGCCATTTTTTTTAAAGGCATTCTCAGGCCTCTGTCTGTGGCTTGCCTGTAATCCCAGCACTTTAGGAGGCCAAGGCGGTTGGATCACTTGAGGTCAGGAGTTCGAAGCCAGCCTGGCCAACATGGTGAAACCCTGTCTCCACCAAAAATACACAAATTAGCCAGGCGTGGTGGCGGGTGCCTGTAATCCCAGCTACTCAGGAGGCTGAGGCAGGAGAATCACTTGAACCCGGGAGGCGGAGGTTGCAGTGAGCCAAGATCACTCCACTGCACTCCAGCCTGGGCGACAGAGCCAGACTGTCTCAAAAAAATAAATAAATTAATTAAAAAGCCATTCTTCTCTCCTTTCACCCACCATCCTCACTATATTGCTTTTCCTCCTTAAATTTAATCACTTCATAGTCTCAAAGGTGGCTGCTACAGCTGGATAGGAGGAGTAAGTTCTAGTGTTCTATACCACTGTAGGATGACTATAGCTAACAATAATATACAGTTTCCAATAGCTAGAAGGAGGATAGTGACCGTTCCCAACACAAAGAAATGATAAATATTTGAAATGATCAGTATACTGATTATCACTGATCTAATCACTATACATTGTATGTATCATGTACAACTATTTGTTAATTAAAAATAAAACTTTTTAAAAAATTTTTGTTATTTTTATTTATTTATTTATTTATTTATTTGAGACGGAGTCTCGCTCTATCACCCAGGCTGGAGTGCAGTGGCCGGATCTCAGATCACTGCAAGCTCCGCCTCCCAGGTTTACGCCATTCTCCTGCCTCAGCCTCCCAAGTAGCTGGGACTACAGGTGCCTGCCACCTCGCCCAGCTAGTTTTTTGTATTTTTTAGTAGAGACAGGGTTTCACCGGGTTAGCCAGGATGGTCTCGATCTCCTGACCTCGTGATCCGCCCGTGTCGGCCTCCCAAAGTGCTGGGATTACAGGCTTGAGCCACCGCGCCCAGCCGTTATTTTTATTTTTTGAGACACAGTCTCACTCTGTCACCCAGACTGGAGTGCAGTGGTGCAATCTCGGCTCACTGCAACCTCCGCCTCCTGGGTTCATGTGATCCTCCTGCCTCAGACTCCTGAGTAGCTGGGATTACAGGTATGCACCACCACACCCATCTAATTTTTTGTATTTTTAGTAGAGACAGAGTTTTACCATGTTGGCCAGACTGGTCTCGAACTCCTGACCTCAAGAGATCTGCCCACCTCCGCCTCCCAAAGTGCTGGGATTACAGGCGGGCTGCCCGGTCAATTTTGTATTATTTATTTACTTTTTTTCTTCTTTTTTTTTTTTAATGAGACAGGGTCTCACTCTGTCACCTAGGCTGGAGTGAAGTGGCCGGATCTCAGCTCACTGCAGCCTCGACCTCCTCGGCTCAGGTGATTCTCCCACCTCAGGCTCCTGAGTAGCTGGCACTACAAGTACCCCCCATCAGGCCTGGCTAATTTTTTGTTTGTTTTTTTTTTTTTTTTTGTAGCGATGGGGGTTTCGCCATGTTGGCCAGGCTGGTACCGAACTCCTGGCCTCAAGCAATCCACCTGCCTTGGCATCCCAAAATGCTGGGATTACAGGCCTGAGCCACTGCATCCAGTCTGCTCTTGCCTTTTAACAAGGAATAAATCTGCATCTTCAAGAGCCCTACAGCAAACTTCCTTATCAGAGGCCACGTTCTCCCAGTGTAGAGTCTGAAATAACCATCTTGATGCAAAGGGTTTATTGAGAAGGTTTGCTCCAGGAGAAACCAGGAAGGGAATAAAGGAAGCAAAACAAGGAAAGGGAAGAAGCCAAGACATGGAGGGGACGTCCCAGCCGAACCCCTCCCCTACAAAGAGCTCCAGAGCTTAAATTCCATCTTGGAGACTGTCCCATTGTGTCTCGCGGTCAGAGAAGCAGAACCACTATGAGTGTGATCTAGAACAGGGAATTTATTATGGGATTTGACCTTGTGCAGTAGTGAGTTAGTGGAGCAGACTGTGGCCCTTTGTCTGGTACTGGGTCTGCAATCACTCTAGGTCAGCCAGCCCATCCTTCAGGAGAGAACACTAGCTGTGCACAAGAGCAGGGAGGAGCAGAACCCACGAGGGACTTGCGTCTGTCTCGCACCACCTGCAACCTCAATGTCATGAGTGACCCGCAAGTGAAGCTGTCATCCTTCACCTTGGAACTGTGTGTTCACTTGGCCCAGTTCTCAGGGAAGATGAAAGAGATTTGGTAAGAGCTGGAGAAGAGCCAACAGACCTGCAGCAATGTGTGTGTGTGTGTTGCCGCCATGCCTGACACCTCCAGGGAGACAAAAATTAGGGTCATTGCTTTACATCCATCTTTCAAATCTTATGCAGGTTATTCTTCTAGCCGACTCTAACCCAGAACTTTACAAGGAAGAGAGTAGGGGGAAATGTTCTTCCAGCTTGGCTAAATTGACATTATCCAAAGCCAAATATCCCACCTGGAGAAAAAGGAGTTAGCTACTGGCTATAGGTGCCCCCAGGGAAGATGCAAATACATAGACATTACCCAGTCTCTGTGCAGGCAAGAAGGTGCCCGTGTCCAAAGGCAACCCTGCGATGGCCACAGAAGCTGGACATCAGCAGCAAAACACATAGAACTGGTAAAGGGATCAGAGGGGATCTGGGCAGGGCATGACAATGGCCACTACATTTACTCTACATCTCAATGGCCAGAGTCAATATCACGTCCCTGCCCTGACTCATACAGGTCAAGGTTCCAGTCTACCCCAGAGGGTAACCACCCCACATCCACCAGTAGCATGAGAGCCAGGGCAAGGACAAAGTCATGTAATCCCCTTCCAGTGTCCTTACCACTGTTTTCAGTATTGACTGTTTTCAGAACATAATTAATCAAGATTAGATGTCTAGAAACCCTTGTTTAAAATGTGTTGGCCAGGCACAGTGGCTCACACCTGTAATCCCAGCACTTTGGGAGGCCAAGGCGGGCTAGTCACCTGAGGTCGGGAGTTCAAGACCAGCCTGGCCAACATAGTGAAACCCCATCTCTACTAAAAATACAAAAATTAGCCGGGCGTGGTGTTGCTCGCCTGTAATCTCAGCTGCTTGGGAAGCTGAGGCAGGGGAATCACTTGAACACAGGAGGCGGAGGTAGCAGTGAGCGGAGATTGTGCCATTGCACTGGAGCCTGGTGATAGAGCGAGACTCCATCTCAAAAAAAAAAATATATATATATATACACACACACAAACACACACGTATATATATATACAGATACGTGTGTGTATATATATACATATATAGAGAGATTCATTGTGTTAACATGCAATGGGTTTTCATTGTTATTTTAAGAGAATTAAAAACAAATATTTTAAATTCTCTCAAATGTTAATTTTTTTTATTGTTTTTTAGAGACAGAGTCTTGCCCTGGCACCCAGGCTGGAGTGCAGTGGTGCCATCATAGCTCACTGAGGCCACGAACTCCCAGGCTCAAACGATCCTTCTGCCTCAGCCTCCTGAGGAGCTAGGACTACAGGCAAGTACCACCATCACATGGTAGCTATTTTTTTTTTTTGTAGAGATGGGGCCTCACTGTGTTGCCCAGGCTGGTCTCAAGCTCCTGACCTCAAGCAGTCTTCCTGCCTCAGCCTCCCAAAGTGCTGGGATTACAAGTATGAACCACTGCACTTGGCTATGTGTTAATTTTTAAAACAAGAAATATTGACAGTTATAACCCCCATAGACACAAATTCTGTAGGGGCCTCAGTAATTTTAAGGGTGCAAAGGGGTTCTGAGACCAAAGAGCTCGAGAACCACTGCTCTAAATAATTATGTTTTTTTAAGTCTTAAAGCTTGGCTCTTTCCTCTTCAAAGACGTAACAAGAACAAAGACGTATTTTGACCTGTCTGTGTGTGCCACCCAGGATCATTCATACCTCAAATCCCCCTCAAACACGATACAATTAATGAGTTGGGGCCGGGCACGGTGGCTCGCACCTGTAATCCTAGTACTTTGGGAGGCCAAGGCAGGCGGATCACTTGAGGTCAGGAGTTCGAAACCAGCCTGGCCAACAGGGAGAAACCCCGTCTCTACTAAAAATATATTTTAAAAGTTAGCCGGGCACGGTGGTGGGTGTCTATAATCCCAGCTACTCGGGAGGCTGAGGCGGGAGAATTGCTAGGACCCAGGAGGCAGAGGTTGCAGTGAGCCAAGATTGTACCATTGCACTCCAGCCTGGGCAACAAGAGCAAAACTCCATCTCAAAAATAATAATAATAATAATGAGCTGAATGCAAACCACAGAGTGGCTTTGTCCGCAAGGCCAGTTGTTAAGAACTATTCAGCTGTTACTTGCATAATTGATTGTCAGAAGCAACTGAACCTATGAGAGAGGCCCTATCTTAACCAGAATAGCTGGCTTGGTCTCTACTCTTTCAAAAATACTTACCACTGGGAAAGTTGGACCCTGTCATCTCACTGTAGGATATCCTGCTTGAAATTCTTGCTGGGTCAAAATAATAGCTTTGCTGTGTAAACTGGGCCCATCCAAGTTTCCTGTTGGCTAACACCATAAGCCATGACCTTCAGCCAATGGTTGATAATGTCAGGAAGTTAAAACACAGTCCAATGAGTCCAAGAGATCTTTGTGTAGAACCAAAATTTCATTCATATAAACTCATGAACTCTTCTTCTAGGAGGAACAGAAAGGATTCTAAATGAATTTAGGCTCCAAAGATCTGCTGTCCAATACCAAGTATCATCAACTAGCAGCAGGACACAATCATGTAATCTCATCAAAAAAGGGGTCCCTATGGTTCCCTGAAACTATAGAATTCATTGAATGTACGATTCTAGGACCTGTGACCCACATGTATTCATTTGTTGGGGCCTCCAAAATACCATAAATTGGGTGGCTTACACAACAAGAATTCATTTTCCCACAGTGTTGGAGGCTGGAAGTTCAAGATCAACGTATCAGCAAGATTGGTTCCTTCTCAGACCTCTCTCCTCGGATTGCATAAATAATTTGTTTTGTTTTAAGTTTGAAAACTTGACTTTTTTCCCTTCAAGGGCCTAGAAAACACATAGGCATATTGTGACTTGTGTGTGTGTGCTAGGTAGGATCATTCATACTCCAAATCTCTCTCACATTACAGATTAATGTGTTGGATGCAAATGGTATGTATTGACCAACAGCCCCAGCCGAGGTCCAGTTGACAGTCAACATCAACCACCAGACATGGGAATGAGCAATCTTCAGATGATTTCAGCCTCCAGTTGTTGAGTCACCTCAACCTCCACCTTGAATGTTGAGTCACCTCAACCTTGAATGTTCCCAGTAAAGACCCAGGCATTACGCAGCAAAATCAAGGCATCTTTTTCTACATCCATTCTGAATTCCTGACCCACAGAATCTGATAGCACATAAACTGGTTTCTGTTTTATGCCCTAACTTGGGGCACGGTTGGGTTTTGTTTTTTGGATTTGGGGTTGGTTTTTGTTTTCTTTTGTTTTGTTTCGTTTGAGATATGGTATTGCTCTGTCAATCAGCCTGGAGTGCAGTAGCATGATGGTAGCCCACTGCAGCCTCAAATTCCTGGGCTCAAGCAATCCTCCCACCTCAGCCTCCCGAGTAGCTGGGACAACAGGCACACACCACCATGCCTGCCCCCAAAACTGTTCTCATATCGTTGCCCTTCCCTCTATCCCCACCTTTGGCTATATAACTTTGCAATACTCTTATTATGAGCAGAACATATGGTCTCACCTCTTGACTTTGGATTTCGTTATAGGACTTGCTTTGGACAATAATTTTAAAAACCACAAAACTGACTGTGTCATTTTTAAGCCTAGGTATATAGTCAGAGAAACAGAACCAGTAGTATAGTAGTATACGAGACAGAGACAGGGAGAGAGCCAGAGGGAAAGATAGATTTATTAGGAGGTATTGGCTCACATGATTACGGAGGCTGAGAAGTCCTACAATCTGCCATCTCCAAGCTGGAGATCCAGAAAAGTCAGTGGTGTCATTCAGTTTGAGTCTCAAAGGCCTGAGAACCAGTGTAGCCCATGATATAAATCCTAGTCTGGGGGCCAGAGAAGATGAGATGTCCCAGCTCAAGCAGTAAAGCAGTAAAAGAGGCAAAATTCTCCTTCCTCCATCATTTGTTCTACTCAGGCCCTCAACAGATTGGATGATGTCCACTCAATTGGGAATGATGGCAGCCTGCTTTACTGAGTCCAGTGATTCAAAGGCTAATGATACAGGAGTTAAAAAGAAATTATTTAGGCAGACAGTGAGGGTAAGAGAGTCCTCGGCAGAATTTCCCTTTTAACAGAAAGCCCCCAAATAATTTCTTTTCTAACAAAGAGCAATTGAGCTGCAAACATAGATAAGCAAGCTGGAAGCTTGCACAGGTGAATGCCAGCAGCTGTGCCAATAGAAAAGGACTGCCTGGAAGCCAGGTATGTTCAACGTGGAGTCTCCATCTTCCCTTTTCTTTGTCACCACATGTGCAGTAGAAAAACAGTCAACATGGTGCCAGTCAGGTAGAGAACCCATCTGCATAATAAAAGATTAGGGTGGGGAGGCCAGCTTCTTTGTGTACTATGCAAACGGCACCCCTAGTCCTAACCAGTTCTTCATGTGCTATGCAAATGGCATACATGGTCTGACCAATCCTTCATGCCCTATGTAAATCAGATATGACTTCCTCAAGCTCATCTATTAAACATCCTGTACTTTGCCACAAACAGGAAGCCCTGCTTGGGAGCCCCTCTCTCTCTACAGGAGAGAGAGCTTTTCTCTTTCCTTCACCTGTTAAACTTCTACTATTAACCTCACTCCTTGTGTGTCCACATCCTTGATTTCCTTGGTGTGAGGCAATGAACCTTGGGTATTACCCCAGACGAACAATGCCACTTCACTAATACTCTCAATCAGGCCAGGCATAGTGGCCCATGCCTGTAATCCCAATACCTTGGGAGGCTGAGGCATGAGGATCACTTGAACCAAGAAGTTTAAGACGAGACTGGGCAACATTGCAAGACCCCATCCCTACAAAAAATAAACACAAATTAGCCAGGCACAGTAGCACACACCTGTGGTCCCAGTTATTTGGGAGACTGAGGTGGGAGGATCGTTTAAACCCAGAAGGTCAAGGCTATAGTGAGTTATGATTATACAATTGCACTCCAGCCTGGGCAACAGAGTGAGACCCTGTCTCAAAAGAAAACAAAGGATAATGGCATTTTTTTTTCTTGAGACAGAGTTTCTCTCTTATTGCCCAGGCTGGAGTGCAATGGCACAATCTCAGCTCACTGCAACCTCCGCCTCCCAGGTTCAAGCAATTCTCCCACCTCAGCCCCCCGAGTAGCTGGGATTACAGGCATGCACAACCACGCCCATCTAATTTTGTATTTTTAGTAGAGATGAGGTTTCTCCATCTTGGTCAGGCTGGTCTTGAACTCCCAACCTCAGGTGATCCACCCACCTAGGCCTCCCAAAGTGCTGGTATTACAGGCGTGAACCACCACACCCAGCAGACTAATGCTATTAATGAGAAGCATTGTCACAGACACACTCAGAAATAATGTTTAATCTGGGTACCCCTTTGCCCAGTTAAGTTGACATAAAATTAACCATCACCCTGGGATTTGAGAAGCCTTGAATGTTACCACTTGCCCCTGCCATCATCATGAGGAGGACATGCCCAGACCAGCCCATTGGTCCTAGGAGGAGAATGAGACACATGTGCAACAAAACTCAGTTGCCCCAGCTGAGATCAGACAACACATAGAAGTAAATGAAAATACATGATTGTTGTTTTAAGCCCCTGAGTTTGGGGATGGTTTGTTACACAGCGTTTTTGTGGCAATAACTAACTGATACAGCAAGTAAGGCAGTGTTGGGACTCACAAACAATACCCCAAAATAACGGCCTCAGAAGCAAATGTTTTTCTCTGGTCTTCTCCTGACCACCTGTCTCTCAGTCCCATGCTCCCCTGAGGCTAGCCATAGAAACTAGAATCCCCCTTCCCCAAGGTGGGTCTTAGAACCACAACCCCTTTTTCCCCAAAGCTAACCGTAAGACCTAAAAATATGACTCTTTTTCTCTGCCTTTTTGTGTAAAAACTGGCCATAAAGAAATTATGCGACCCACCCTGTTTGACTGTAGGTCGTAAGACACCCATTCCAGAGAGGGTCCTACCCCATAGCCAGGATGCTGGGCAGGAAAGCCCCAAAACTAGGGCTTAGCCTGGGAGGGTTCTTGGATTCAGCCTGGAAAGGATACAAGGATGAGCCAGAGGTGTTAGTCACTTTTACTGAAGCAGCAGTGCACAGCAGCCGTGGAGAGCTCCTTGTGGAACAGGGCCACCCCATAGGCAGTGTGCCCAAAGTAGCAGCATAGAGGCAGTGCTGCAGGCATATTTATAACCCACTTTTAATTATGTGCAAATTAAGGAGTACATGATGCAAAAATTTCTAGAAAAGTGATGGTAAATTCCAGGTCATCGGATCATTGCTAAGGATAGGGATGGTAACGTCTAGGTGTTACCATGGCAATGGTAAGTTGACATGGCCCACTAGTGGGCGTGTCTCATGGAGAGGTGCTTTTGCCTCTTCCCTGTTTTAGCTAGTCTTCAACCTGGTCCAGTGTTCAAGTCCCACCTCCAGAGTTGAGTCGTGCCTCCTACCTTACCCAGAAGGAAGTAATGCTGCACAGAAAAGCCAATAGATAGACAGACCTTGCCAGATTTCTCCACTCAGTCTATTACCATTAGATCAAACCCTGTATGTCCAATCATTATTTCTGCACAGCTGTCCATACTCTGTGGAACCTAAGCATAAAAATAGACAGTTTCCATTGTATCTCTGGGTTTTCATTCTGAAGGCACCCGTGTCATGTAAAACTATGATCAAAGAAATGTGTATGTCTTTTCTCCGATTCACCTGCCTTCGTTGAGTTGATTTTTCAGTGAAACTTCAAAGGGTGAAGGGGAAATTTTCCCTGGCCCCTGCAGCAGACATCGCATGCATTGCTTCTGAACACATTCCAGTGGTGATAATCGTGGACTCACACCTTGTAACCATAATAAGCCCATTGGCTCATGAACACAGCAAGTGAATATGCCAAGACATTGGGTTGCAGCATGGAAAGAGGTTTAACTCTAGGGCAGTTGAATGAGGAGTTGGGAGGGAACCTCAAATCCATCTCCCCAAGGAGTCTGGGGCTAGGGCTTTTTTGGTTTTGTTTTGTTCGTTTTATTTTTTGTTTTTTTGCTTTTGTTTTTGTTTTTTGGTTTTTTTTTTGTGATGGAGTCTCGCTCTGTCACCCAGGCTGGAGTGCAATGGCGCGATCTCAGCTCACTACAGCCTCCACCTCCCAGGTTCAAGCAATTCTCCTGCCTCAGCCTCCCGAGTAGCTGGGATTACAGGCACGCGCCACTACGCCTGGCTAACTTTTGTATTTTTAGTAGAGACAGGGTTTCACCATGTTGGCCAGGCTGGTCTCAAACTCTTAACTAACCTCAGGTGATCCACCCACCTCGGCCTCCCAAAGTGCTGGGATTACAGGCGTGACCCACCGCACCCAGCCAGGGCTAGAGTTTTTATGCATGTTGGAGGGGGGCTGAAGTGTGGAAATCATTCATTGGTTGAAGAATGCAGCATGAAGTCATGTGACTGGAAGATGAAGACACGGTTGTCTTCTGCTGATCCTATTCCTTTGTGAGGGTCTTCAAACGGGTTGGCATCAGCTGTTTTGCTGGAAATCTCAATGAACAATGGAAGCTGGCGTGGTGGCTCACACCTGTAATCCTAGCACTTTGGGAGACTGAGGTGAGTGGGTCACTTGAGGTCAGGAGTTCAAGACTAGGCTGGCCAACATGGTGAAACCCCATCTCTACTAAAAATACAAAAATTAGTCAGGTGTGGTGGCGGGTGCCTGTAATCCCAGCTACTCGAGAGGCTGAGGCAGGAGAATCACTTGAACCCAGGAGATGGAGGTTGCAATGAGCCAAGATGCACCACTGCACTCCAGCCTGGGCGACAGAGCGAGACTCCATCTCCAATAAATAAATAAATAAAAACAAAAGAACAATGGAGATGCAAATAGTCAGTGTCTAGTTTAGCAACAAGGAAGCAGGCCAAAATGCAGCCTGATTCACATTTTATTATAACTATATTTCCATCCAGAACCTGGCATGCAATCCTTATCAACCCTGGAGAGAGGGGCATGGTTTCATTCTGGCCCCAAAAGGCTGGAAAATATAGTTGAGTAACCAGATGCCCAGTTTAACTATATTCTAGGGGAAAGGAAGATGGGATTTTGGAAGACAGCAATTGGTGCCAAGGGTAACTATAATACTTTTAACAGTGCATGATTCCTTCAAAAACAAAGCATCTTAGACATTGTGTCAATTAACAGTTTTTGTTGCAAGTAGCAACTGTGGTTGCAAAAGTGGAATTTATTAAGGATATTGGAGGTCGAAGAATTGACAAGAGTGGAAAACCAGCCTGGGGATGCAGGCAGGAGTGAAAAGTACTCCCACAATGCCAACAAGGAGACACACTACCATCTTTTTAAAATTTTGTATACATTGGCCATGCGTGGTGACTCACGCCTATAATTCCAGCACTTTGGGAGGCCAAGGAAGGCGGATCACGAGGTCAGGAGATCGAGACCATCCTGGCTAACCTGGTGAAACCCCGTCTCTACTAAAAAATACAAAAAACCAGCCGGGCGAGGTGGCGGGCGCCTGTAGTCCCAGCTACTCTGGAGGCTGAGTCAGGAGAATGGCGTGAACCCGGGAGGCGGAGCTTGCAGTGAGCTGAGATCCGGCCACTGCACTCCAGCCTGGGCGACAGAGCGAGACTCCGTCTCAGGACTTGAAATAAAAAAAAAAAAATTTGTATACATTGGCCATGCGTGGTGACTCACGCCTATAATTCCAGCACTTTGGGAGGCCAAGGAAGGCGGATCACGAGGTCAGGAGTTCGAGACCAGCCTAGCCAATATGGTGAAACCCTGTCTCTACTAAAAATACAAAAATTAGCTGGGTGTAGTGGCGGGCGCCTGTAATCCCAGCTACTGGGAGGCTGAGGCAGGAGAATCACTTGAACCTGGGAGGCGGAGGTTGCAGTGAGCCCAGATCGTGCCACTGCACTCCAGCCTGGGAGATAGAGTGAGATTCCTTGAACCCAGCAGGCAGAAGTTGCAATGAGCCAAGATCAAGCCACTGCACTCCAGCCTGGGAAACAGAGCGAGACGCCGTCTCAAAATAATAAATAAATAAATAAATAGGCCGGGCATATTGGCTCATGCCTGTAATCCCAGCACTTTGGGAGGCCGAGGCAGATGGATCATGAGGTCAAGAGATCAAGACCATCCTGGCCAACATGGTGAAACCCTGTCTCTACTAAAAATACAAAAATTAGCCGGGCATGGTGGCAAGCGCCTATAGTCCCAGCTACTCAGGAGGCTGAGGCAACCCGGGAGGCAGAGGTTGTGGTGAGCCGAGATCGCGCCATTGCACTCCAGCCTGGGCAACAAAAGCGAAACTCCATCTCAAAATAAAATAAAATAAAATAAAATAAAAATAAATTTATGGGGTACAAGTGCAATTTTGTTACATGCATAGATTGCATAGCAGTGCAGAGCTTTTAGGGTAACCATCACCTCAAAAACATACTTTGCACCCATTGATTTTTCATCATCCACCACCCTCCCACCCCTTCTGAGTCTCCCTTGCCCATCATCCCACTCTCTAAGTCCAAATGTTGGCATTATTTAGCTCCTACTTATGAGTGAGAATGTGTGGTATTTGTGTTTCTGTGTCTGACTTGTTTCACTTAACATAATGGCCTCTGGTTCCATCTATGTTCCTGCAAAAGACATGATTCCATTATTTTTTTTAATCATCAAATAGTATTCTATGGTATATATGTGCCATATTTTCATTATCGAGTTATCCATCGATGGATACTTATGTTGATTCCTCATCTTTGCTATTGTGAATAGTGCTTCAATAAACATACGGGTGCAGGGACCCTTTTAATATAATGATTTATTTTCCTTTGGGTAGATACTCAGTAGTGAGATTGCTGGATCACATGGTAGTTCTATTTTTAGTTCTTTGAGAAATCTCCATATTGTTTTCCATATGGATCTATCTATATGTGCCTTTAATTTTGTTATTTATTTAAAAGGAACTGTCAATCTGAAATAAGCAACAGAGAGATCAACTCTCCTTAAGAAATAATTTTTTTTTTTTTTCTGAGATGGAGTCTTGCTCTGTTGCCCATGCTGGAGTGCAGCGGCGCAATCTCGGCTCACTGCAACCTCCACCTCCCGGGTTCAAGTGATTCTCCTGCCTTAGTCTCCCAAGTAGCTGGGACTACAGGCGTGCGCCACCATGCCCAGCTAATTTTTGTATTTTTAGTAGAGATGGGGTTTCACTATGTTGGCCAGGCTGGTCTCAAACTCCTGACCTCGTGATCTACCCACCTCAGCCTCCCAAAGTGCTGGGATTATAGGCATCAACCACCACTGCCGGACAACAAATAATTTATTCGGGAATAGCAGGGGATTACAATCTGAGATCCGCATGCTATGGCCCACCGTAGGAGCATCCAAAGAGGTTAGGGCAGGGGAAAGCTTTCGAAAGAAAAAAAGAGCCAAGGGCAGTAGCTCAGGCCTTCAATCACAATGACTAGGGAGGCTGAGGTGGGAGGATTGCTTAAGCCCAGGAGGTCGAGGCTGCAGAGAGCTATGATCACGCTATGCACTCCAGTCAAGGTGACAGAAACCCTGTCTCTTTAAAAAATAAAAATAAAATTTAATTTAATTTTAATAAAAGAAAAATAGGAAAGGCCCACATAAGCTGTTTTGAAACAAAGACCATTGGTTACAGGAGCTTGTTGTGGGAGTTTGTTAGTTCATTGGTGGACACGGAAACACTTGTCACTCAGGCAGGTGTCCTTGCACAAGTAGCTTATCTGGGCCGGGCGTGGTGGCTCACGACTGTAATCCCAGCACTTTGGGAGGCCGAGGCGGGTGGATCGCAAGGTCAGGAGATTGAGACCATCCTGGCTAACACGGTGAAACCCCGTCTCTACTAAAAATACAAAAATTAGCCAGGCGTGGTGGCGGGCACCTGTAGTCCCAGCTACTTGGGAGGCTGAGGCAGGAGAATCGCTTGAACCCAGGAGGCGGAGATTGCAGTGAGCCGAAATTGTACCTCTGCCCTCCAACCTGGGTGACAGAGTGAGACTCCATCTCAAAATTTTATTTATTTATTTATTTATTTATTTATTTAGAAAAGCAAGTAGCTTATCTGGAATACCACAGCTCTGAAAAATTCTTTGGATAATCCTTAGCCTGGGCATACGTGCTCCAGGCTGCCTCTTCATGGCCTCCGGGCTCCATTGTATTAGGATTTGATGTAAGTAACTCCATTTTGATGCTGATCACTTCTGCAAAACCACACTCAGCCAATGGTTCTGCAACTTGTACATTTTCACATAGTAATATATAGTGGGGATCTTTCCAGAATATTACACTCTACGCAGGTCTATGTCTTTCTTCCTTTTTTTTTTTTTTTTTTTGAGATGGAGTCTCGCTCTGTCGCCCAGGCTGGAGCGCAGTGGTCGGATCTCAGCTCACTGCAAGCTCCACCTCCCAGGTTTACGCCATTCTCCTGCCTCAGCCTCTCGAGTAGCTGGGACTACAGGAGCCCGCCACCTCGCCTTTTTGTCTTTTTTAGTAGAGATGGGGTTTCACCGTGTTAGCCAGGATGGTCTCAATCTCCTGACCTCGTGATCCACCCATCTTGGCCTCCCAAAGTGCTGGGATTACAGGCTTAAGCCACTGCACCCGGCCGTTTCTTCTTAATAACTGCATTAGTGTTGCAATACTAACACTGCGTTAATTTGTTCAAATCAAACCCCAAATGAGGGACACTTTCCAATTTTGGGCTATTTCAAATAAGGCTACAGAAAATATCTTCAACCTGTTCAGGTGTGGTGGCACATGCCTGTAATCCTAGCACTTTGGGAGGCCGGGGCAGATGATCACCTGAGGTCAGGAGTTCGAGACCAGCCTGGCCAACATAACAAAAACCTGTCTCTACTAGAAAGACAAAAATTAGCCGGGCACATTGGCCTACACCAGTAATCCCAGCTACTCGGGAGGCTGAGGCAGGAGGACCGCTTGAACCCAGGAGGTGGAGGTTGCAGTGAGCCAAGACCGTACCAATGCACTCCAGCCTGAGTGACAGAGCAAGACTCCGTCACAAAAAAAAGAAAAGAAAAGAAAAAAGAAAATATCTTCAACCCTATATCTTGGCAAACTCTATCTGGAGAGTAAATACCTAGCAATAAGATTTCCAGGCCAAAGCCTATTAGTAGCTATCTCCAATTTGTCTCCAGGAAGATTGCATTAATTTATACTACGATGAATAATGTAGGAGCGTGTATATTTCTATATATGCTCAGTGAAGTAAGTCACAAAAAGACAAATGTTGTATTATTCCATGAGGTCTTAAAGCAGTCAAATTCATTGAGACAGAAAGTGGGATGGTGGTTGCCAGGGGCTGGGAATAAGAGGGATGCAGGCATGAGTATTTAATGGGGACAGAATTTCCGTTTTGCAAGAAGAAATGAGTTGTTTCCGTTTGTTGTTTGGTTTTTTTTTTTCTTTTTTTTCTTTTTCTCCTTTTTTTCTTTTTTTTTCTTTTTGAGATGGAGTCTCTCTCTGTCGCCAGGCTGGAGTGCAGTGTCACAATCACAGCTCACTGCAACCTCCACCTCCCGGGTTCAAGCAATTCTCCTGCCTCAGCCTCCTGAGTAGCTGGGACTACAGTCGCCTGCCACCATGCCCAGCTAATTTTTGTATTTTCAGTAGAGACAGAACTTAATATTAGGATAAATATTATGTCATGATATTTTTGTTTTGATTAGCTATGTGTGAACTGGGTTGCTATGTAAAATATATTTATTACCGTGAATCAGTCAAAAAGGCTAAAGTTGCTCATGTTGGCCAGGCTGGTCTCGAACTCCTGACCTCAGGTGATCCACTCGCCTCAGCCTCCCAAAGTGCTGGGATTACAGGCATGAGCCACCGTGCCTGGTGAGTTGTTTCAGTTTTACAAGAAGAAAAGAGCTCTGGAGACAGATGGCGTTCATGATTGCACAACACTGAGAATGTACTTAATGCCACTGAACTGTCCACTTTAAAATGGTGAGGGTGGTAAATTTTATTTATGTGTATTTTTACCATAGTTTTTTTTTTTGTTTTTTTTTAAATCCTAAATGGGTAGGCCGGGCATGGTTGCTTGTACCTGTAGTCTCAGGCTACTCAGGAGGATGAGGCCAGGAGTTGCCTGGGCAACATAGTGAGACACTATCTTTATAAATGGATTTAAAAACAAAAATTAGCCAGGCATAGTGGCTTGTGTCTGTAGTCTCAGCTACTCGGGAAGCTGTGGCGGGAGGATCCCTTGAGACCAGGGGTTTGAGGCTGCAGTGAGCTGTGATCGCACCACTGCATCCAACCTGGATGAAAGAGCAAGACCTTGTCTCTAAAACAATATTAAACAAAATTAAAAATTTTTTTAATTGTGCAAAAAAGGCCGGGTGCCTGTAATCCCAGCACTTTGGGAGGCCGAGGCAGGTGAATCACCTAAGGTCGGGAGTTGGAGATCAGCCTGGCCAACAGGGTGAAACCCCATCTCTACAAAAATACAAAAATTAGCCAGCATGGTGGCGGATGCCTGTAATCTCAGCTACTCGGGAGGCTGAGGTGGGAGAATCGCTTGAACCTGGGAGACCGAGGTTGCAGTGAGCCGAGATCGCGCCACTGCACTCCAGCCTAGGCAACAGAGCGAGACTCTGTCTCAAAAAATAATAATAATAAAATAAATAAATACGGCAAAAAAAAAAAATTCAAGCATCTCTAACAACTACCTCTGTAGAGCCCTTTGCTCTAAACATATTGCTTTCTTAATGTTTCCTGGGTAATTTCAGCATTGTGTTAGCCATTCGGAAAGTTATTAATAGACTCCGTCCTGATGCCCTGAACTCCCTCCTAACTCCATCAGGACAGTCGTCTCCTAATTCTAGTGCCTAGTAGTCTTTCCTGCCTGGAGAGGTCCCACGGCACCCACAGGGCATCACTGAGAATCATAGAGTTAGGTATCTTTCCAGCGGCAGATCACCACAGAATTTTGGCATCACACATGTTAAGAAATTAAAGAGCAAAAGTGCCTGGTTTAGAAACCTGTGATCCTTGGCCGGGCGCGGTGGCTCAAGCCTGTAATCCCAGCACTTTGGGAGGCCGAGGCGGGTGGATCACGAGATCAGAAGATCGAGACTATCCTGGCTAACATGGTGAAACCCCGTCTCTACTAAAAATACAAAAAAAAACTAGCCGGGTGTGGTGGCGGGCGCCTGTAGTCTCAGCTACTTGGGAGGCTGAGGCGGGAGAATGGTGTGAACCCGGGAGGCGGAGCTTGCAGTGAGCCGAGATCACGCCACTGCACTCCAGCCTGGGAGCACAGCGAGACTCCGTCTCAAAAAAAAAAAAAAGAAACCTGTGATCCGCACAGAAACGCATGTTTCCTCTAAAAGGCCCTTAATTCAGCCAGGCACAGTGGCTCACACCTGTAATCCCAGCACTTTGGGAGGCCGAGGTGGGTGGATCACCTGAGGTCAGGAGTTCGAGACCAGCCCAGCCAACATGGTGAAACCCTGTCTGCATTAAAAATACAAAAATTAGCCAGGTGTGGTGGCACATGCCTGTTATCCTAGCTACTCAGGAGGCTGAGGTAGGAGGATCGCTTGAACCTGGGAAGCAGAGGTTGCAGTGAGCCGAGATGGCGCCACTGTACTGCAGCCTGGGCAAAAGAGTGCGACTGTGTCTCAAAAAACAAAAACAACAAAAGGCCCACAATTCAAACATCTGGTGTCCATTTAGGAAGCCAGTTGCTCATAGCTGGGAAGGTTGTCTCCCATTCAATCGTAGGGTCTCTCCAAGTGCACATCCCCCACAAGGACGCAGCCATAAAGAATACACAAGCAAAGTAAAAGAGAATCCTGGGGAAAATCTTTCATTTTTAACAGTATTTATTTCATTATAGAAGTAACACATACCCATTGGTTAAAAACTTGAAGATGGGCAGGGCTTGGTGGCTCACGCCTGTAATCCCAGCACTTCAGGAGGCCGAGGCAGGTGGAACACATGAGGTCAGGAGTTCAAGACCAGTCTGGCCAACAGTGAAACCCTGTGTCTACTAAAAATACAAATATTAGCCCAGTGTGGTGGCACACACCTGTAGTCCCAGCTACTCAGGAGGGTGAGGTGGGAGAATCACTTGAACCTAGGAGGCAGAGGTTGCAGTGAGCCGAGATTGGGTCATTGCACTCCAACCTGGGCAACAGAACAAGACTCCATCTCAAAACAAGAAACAACTTGAAGACACAGACAAATAAAATCACCCATTGCGGTAAATAGATAGTTTGGGGTTTTTTTGGTTTTTATTGTTGTTGTTGTTGTTGTTGTTTCAGAGACAGGGTCTTGCTCTGTCACCCAGGCTGGAGTGCGATGGCACACTCTTGGCTCACTGTAACCCCCACCTCCTGGGCTCAAGAAATCATCCCACTTCAGCCCCCCAAGTAGCTGGGATTACAGGTGCACGCTACCATGCCTGGCTAATTTTTTTTTTTTGAGATGGAGTCTCGCTCTGTCACCCAGGCTGGAGTGCAGTGGCACGATCTCGGCTCACTGCAAGCTCCGCCTCCCGGGTTCACACCATTCTCCTGCCTCAGCCTCCTGAGTAGCTGGGACTACAGGTGCCCGCCACCACACCTGGCTAATTTTTTGTATTTTTAGTAGAGACGGGGTTTCACCGTGTTAGTCAGGATGGTCTCGATCTCCTGACCTCGTGATCCACCTGCCTCGGCCTCCCAAAGTGCTGGGATTACAGGCTTGAGCCACCACGCCCGGCCTTTTTTTTTTTTTTTTTTTTCTTTTCTAGTCCTACGGAACTAAACTCCAAACAAAGTGAAATAAAGTTGGAGAGAACTTTAACCTCGCTGCCATGGAAACCACATTTCTCACTCATGGGGCAAGGAGGCTTTATGTGAGGATTTCCTGAGTTGATAAGGTATCTGGACATTGGCAATTCCAGGTATGTGATTGACAAGCAGGAAATCATAAGGATTGACTAGCCGAGGAAGGGAAGCTTGGGATAAAAAAATTGCTTCTTTGAGGACAGGCATTTTCTACCCCTTCGTTCTAAACCAGGGCTCCTGGCTGGGCCCAGTGGCTCACGCCTGTAGTCCCAGCACTTTGGGAGGCTGAGGCAGGTGGACCACCTGGGGTCAGGAGTTCAAGACCACCCTGGCCAACATGGCAAAACCCTGTCTCTACTGAAAATACAAAAAATTAGCCAGGCGTGGTGGCAGGTGCCTATAATTTCAGCTACTTGGGAGGCTGAGGCAGGAGAATTGCTTGAACCCAGGAGGCAGAGGTTGTAGTGTGCCGAGATCGAGTCATTGCACTCCAGCCTGGGCAACAGAGCGAGACTCCATCTCAAAAAATGAAGAAACAAACAAACAAAAAAAGATTCTCATAAGGAGCACGCATCCTAGATCCCTCGCATGTGACGTTCACAACAGGATTCATGCTCCTATGAGAATCTAATGCTGCCGCTGATCTGACAGGAGGCGGAGCTCAGGCGGTGATGTAAGCAATGGGGAGCAGCTATAAATACAGATGAAGCTTCGCTCATTCGCCTGCCCCTCACCTCCTGCTGTGTGGCCCGGTTTCCAACAGGCCACTGGTACTGGATTGGGAACCCCTGGTGTACAGGTGGCAGTGACCACCTCTCAGCCACAGTGTGACCCCACAGAATTTGTGCTGCTTCCTCTAAACACAACAATTAGAACTCCCCAGGGGAAACGTTCTTGGGTAATGCCCTGAACCCCAATAAGGGCCTTGGCCTCCAGGTCCCCCCGCCTCACACTTCCCCATCTTCTGGTTGATCTGGCATGTCCCAAATGGCTCCCCTCTTCCGATCGCCCTGCAAGGCACTCTGTCCTCCTCTCTCTGGGATTTGTGAGTAATAAAACTGCTTCTGTTATCTGTTATTTCATGTGTTTTGTTGAGTTGCCTTTTTTTTTTTTTTTTTTTTTTTTGGAGACTGAGTCTCACTCCGTCATCCAGGCTGGAGTGCAGTGGCGCGATCTCGGCTCACGGCAACCTCCGCCTCCTGGGTTCAAGCGATTCTCGTGCTTCAGCCTCCTGAGTAGCTGGGATTATAGGTGCGCACCACCACGACGCCTGGGGGGCAAGATCATTCGAGAAACTTTACATCTTGTAGGGCTGGCCATGACTGCAGGAGGGTTTCCTTCCGCCAGTTTAGTTACGCAGCAGGAGGTGCTTGGTGTGTCTCCCCAATGTAGTCTTACCCTATGCCATCTGAGCCCCAAAGCAATGTGCCCTGGGCCTTTAGTCTCTCAAAGTCTTAAGAAAGCAGCTTTCTCGGCCGGGCGCGGTGGCTCACGCCTGTAATACCAGTACTTTGGGAGGCCAAGGCGGGCGGATCACGAGGTCAGGAGAACGAGACCATCCTGACTAACACGGTGAAACCCCGTCTCTACTAAAAATGCAAAAAATTAGCCGGGCATGGTGGTGGGCGCCTGTAGTCCCAGCTACTTGGGAGGCTGAGGCAGGAGAATGGCAGGAACCTGGGAGGTGGAGCTTGCAGTGAGCCAAGATTGCGCCACTGCACTCCAGCCTGGGTGACTGAGTGAGACTCCGTCTCAAAAAAAAAAAAAAAAAAGAAAGAAAGCAGCTTTCTCTTCATCTCTATGTAGTCTCCAAACTCGTTCAAAAATGCTGCTGGGCTACTCGGGAGGCTGAGTCAGGAGAATCACTTGAACCCAGGAGGCGGAGTTTGCAGCGAGCTGAGATGGCGCCATTGCACTCCAGCCTGGGTAACAGAGTAAGACTCTTTCTCAAAAAAAAAAAAAAAAAAAAAAAATGCGCCGGCACAAGCATCCAAACCAACCCTCCCTTTTCTCCATAGCCTACAGGATACAAGTACAAAATAACATCTCCCTCCACCTTCAAATGAAACCCAAAAGCCCTCGTGGGAAGACGCACAGCATGCGGGATTCCCACCACCAGGTGCCTAGCATCTGAGATCGATGAATGCTAAGGACAGAAATCACACTCATGTCCGGAGGCACCAACAAGTCTTGACAGCAGCGTTTGGTAAAACCAGGGGATGAGAACTTTCATTTTGCGAGTCTTCCTTTTTTCTGTGGATTGCATTGTCTTTACTGCCTTGTTTGCTTTCTCTCTACATCCTTGTGAAGCGAAGTTTCTTTAGAAAAATTCCAGCTGGCCGGGCACGGTGGTTCATGCCTGTAATCCCAGCACTTTGGGAGACCGAGGCGGGTGGATCATTTGAGGTCAGGAGTTTGAGACCACCCTGGCCAACATGGTGAAATCTCTGTCTCAATAAAAATACAAAACTTAGCAGGCATGGTAATCCCAGCTACTCAGGAGGCTGAGGTGTGAGGATCGCATGAGTCTGGGAGGTTGAGGCTGCCCTGAGCCAGATCACACCACTGCACTCCAGCCTGGGAAACAGAGGGAGACACTGTTCAAGGCCTACCTTTTTTTTTTTTTTTTTTTTTTTTTTGAGATGGAGTCTTGCTCTATCACCCAGGCTGGAGTTCAGTGGCAACCTCTGCCTCCCAGGTTCAAGCCATCCTCCCATCTCAGTCTCCCAAGTAGCTGGGACTACAGGTGACACCACCACGCCCCACTAATTTTTTTTTTCTTTTAATTTGTAGAGACAAGGTCTCACTATGTTACCCAGGCTGGTCTCAAACTCCTGGATTCAAGTGATTCAGCCTGCCTTGGCCTCCCAAAGTGCTGGATTTCAGGCGTGAGCCAGCACACCCTCCCCTGCTTTAGTTCTTAAAAGAGACTCTCACACATTGGCTTCAGGCTCAGCTGGATCCAGGTCCTTGAACAGTCTCAGGAATCTAGAACCTGTCTCTTTCATTTATATATTTATTAGAGACAGGGTCTCACTCTGTCACCCAAGCTGGAGTGCAGTGGCACAATCATGGTTCACTGAAACCTCGGTCTCCTGGGCTCAAGTGATCCTCCTACTTCAGCCTCCCAAGTAGCTGGGACCACAGGTGTGTGCCACCATGCCTGGCTTAATTTTTTATTTACTTATTTATTTACTTATTGTGAGACAGTCTCGCTCTGTCATTGCCCAGGCTGGAATGCAGTGGTGTGATCTCGGCTGACTGCAACCTCCGCCTCCCGGATGCAAGCAATTCTCCAGCCTCAGCCTCCCGAGTAGCTGGAATTACAGGTGCGCACCATCACACCCAGCTAATTTTTGTATATTTTTAGTAGAGACGGGGGTTTCACCATGTTGGCCAGGCTGGTCTTGAACTCCTGACCTCAGGTGATCCACCCACCTCAGCCTCAAAAAGTGCTGGGATTACAGGTAGCAGCCATCACGCCCGGCCTATTTTTTAATTTTTCAGACAGTCTCACTCTGTCACCCAGGCTGGAGTGCAGTGGCACAATCTTGGCTCACTGCAACCTCCGCCTCCCAGGTTCAAGTGATTGTCCTGCCTCAGGCTCCCAAGTAGCTAAGACTACAGACATGTGCCACCATGCCTAGCTAATTTTTTTTATATTTTTAGGGAGACAGAGTTTCACCATGTTGATTAGGCTAGTCTCAAACTCCTGACCTCAAATGATCCACCCACCTCAGTCTCCCAAAGTGCTGGGATTACAGGCATGAACCACTGTGCCCGGCTAATATTTTATTTTGGAGAGACACAGTCTCACTACATTGCCCACTAATCTCGAACTCCTGGCCTCAGGCGATCCTCCCGCCTTGGCTTCCCAAAGTGCTGGGATTACAGGCATAAAACACTCCGCCCAACCCCGGTCTCCTTTGTGTCAGCTTCATCAACTGTCAATGCCATTCTCCAAGGTTAGCAATTCTAACAGAAGTCCTGGTATGGCGTCTCATTGGCTTGTCTTGAGATATGTGCTTATGATTGAACTATGAGCAGAGGGATGAGATTGGCCAGTCTGGATCATGTGCTCCATTTTTCACTGGCGGCGGAGTCTTCCTCTGTTACTAGGCACGGTGTACAATGACGCCGATCTCGCTCGCGCGACTCTGAGTACAGTTCAGATTTCTGCACTCAGCCTGCGACATGAGGTTACGGGTGCCATCACGCCCGACTAGTTTTTTGGTTGTTGGTTTTTTTGTTTTTGTTTTTTTTTTTTTGAGACCTCTGTCGCCCAGGTTGAAGTGCAGTGGTGCAACCTCAGCTTACTGCAACATTCACCTCCCGGGTTCAAGCGATTCTCCCACCTCAGCCTCCCGAGTAGCTGGGACTACAGGCACCACCACACCTAGCTAATTTTTGTATTTTTAGTAGAGACGGGGTTTCACCATGTTGGCCAGGATGGTATCGATCTATTGACATCATGATCCACCTGCCTCGGCCTCAAGTGCTGGGATCACAGGCTTGAGCCACTGCACCCAGCCCACGCCCAGCTAATTTTTGTATTTTTGGTAGAGACAGGGTTTCACCATGTTGCCCAGGCTGGCCTCGAACTCCCGACCTCAGGTGATCTGCCCACCTCAGCCTTCCAAAGTGCTGGGATTCAGGCGTGAGCCACCGCGCCTGGCCCTACGTGCCCCATTCTAAAGCTGGCCCCTTTCCAAGCACAGAGATGCAAATGGAACCATAGCTCCCCCAGGGAAAATCAGAAGAAAGAGGCATGGATGCTGCACCCGCAAATGCAGCTGATACCCAATCCACCTACTCTAAGCAAGTCATTAAGGCTTACTGAAACATAGTGTTCATACATTAAGAATAGAAAGTTACTGTAATTTATGGAGCACTCTATTTTGGTATTCCACCTAGAAGCCTGGCAGACACACAATACCTTACAGCACTGCACACAAGTGTACACTGATAGTATAAATTTCCATCATTTCCTGGAGGAACATTTTGTCTTTGTGTTATCTTGAATTGGCCACGGTTTTCAACCGCTGTTCCTTTTGCCTAGCTAAGGATAAATCACTGTTTAGCTTGTTATTAGCAATTTAATTTGTTGTGGGTTGTGTGGCAAATTCTACAGTGTTTAATAATACTCATTTTCATCAGCAGTATTTTTGGCCTATAATTGTTCAATAAATAGACTTTAAGTCATGTATGCATCGAGCAGAAATAGAAATCATCTGTACTCTTATTGCTTAAGCAGATGTACCCACAATTCCTCAACTTTTAGAAGGCTTTTAGGATGACATTCCATTTTTATCAACTACTTGTTTTTCTGCTGGAAAGTGGGAATGGGGATGAAACCTTAATTCCCTCCTAATTGGGCTGTGGGAAAAAATTTAGAGCTGATAACTTAGAGAACTTGGCATACACTGGTTTCAGTACCTTGGAAAGTTTATGTGGTAGAATGGCAGAGTATATGTTTTAAAAACTAGTCTGAGGCCGGGGGCGATGGTTCATGTCTGGCACTTTGGGAGGCCGAGGCAGGTGGATCACGAGGTCAGGAGTTTGAGACCAGCCTGGCCAACATGGTGAAACCCTGTTTCTACTAAAAATATAAAAAATTAGCCGAATGTGGTGGTGTGTACCTGCAATCCCAGCTACTCAGGAGGCTGAGGCAGGAGAATTGTTTGAACCTGGGAGGTGGAGGTTGCAGTGAGCCGAGATCGTGCCATTGCACTCCAGCCTGGACAACAAGAGCAAGACTCCGTCTCAAAAAAAAAAAAAAAAAAGGTCTTAAATTGTGGACAGTCTTGAAAATTTGATCTAGGACAAAGGTTGGCAAATTTCTTCTAAAATGGACCAGATAATAAATCTTTTTGGTTTTGCAGGCTCTACTGTCTCTGTGACAATAACTCAACCCTGATGTTGCCGTACAAAAATAGCCAGAGGCAATACATACGCAAGTGGGCACGGCAGTATTCCAAAACATCTTTAATAACCAAAACAGGCAGCCAGCCAAATGTGGCCCGTGGGCCATAATTTGTCCAACCCTGGTCAAGGAGTTTGGACTTCCTTCCATTGGATCATTGAAGATGTTGCAGATATCAATTTCAGTTGCCAATTTAGAGACTTAAGAGATGGAATCTTATTTTTGTTTTGTGTGGGTTTTTTTTTTGTTTGTTTGTTTTGTTTTGTTTTGTTTTTGAGAACCTCGTACTGTGGCCCAGGCTGGAGTGCAGTGGTGCAATCTCGGCTCACTGCAACCTCCGCCTCCCGGGTTCAAGCGATTCTCCTGCCTCAGCCTCCCGAGCAACTGGGATTACAGATGCCTGCTACCATGCCCAGCTAATTTTTTTTGTATTTTTACTAGAGACGGGGTTTCACCATGTTGGCCAGGCTGTTCTCAAACTCCTGACCTCATGATCCACCCACCTCGGTCTCCCAAAGTGCTGGGAGTACAGGCGTGAGCCACCTCGCCTGGCCACCTTATTTTTCAAGAACTGAAAGTGATCACTAGTTCAACTCCTCATTCTTCAAGGGTGGTGAAAAGTTCATCTCAGGTCAACTCGGAGTGCTTTTACCCTTTTCCTTGGTATCTTAGTGCTGCATCTTATTTCCCTGGGGCTTGGATGGTACCTAGACGTGGGAGACAGAAGGGTGCAATAAATTGCCAAGTCATTGCCTCCTTACAATGGCCTCATGGAGGGGTTCCTCAAAATTGTGATGCTTGATTATTGTCTGCCATGAGTTGAACTGCATCCCCCAAAAAGGTATGTTTCACTCTTAACCCCTAGTACCTCAGAATATGACCTGATTAGGGTTATTACAGATGGAATTAGTTAAGATGAGGTTATATCGGAGTATGGCAGGCCCTTAATCCAATATAAATAATGTCCTTTTAAGAAAAGGAGGCTGGGTGCAGTGGCTCACGCCTGTAATCCCAGCACTTTGGGAGGCCGAGGAGGGTGGATCACCTGAGGTCAGGAGTTCAAGACCAGCCTGGCCAACATGGTGAAACCCCGTCTCTACTAAAATAAAAACATTAGGTGGGCTCGGTGGCATGCACCTATAGTCCCAGCTACTAGGGGCTGAGGCAGGAGAATCGCTTGAACTAGGGAGGCAGAAGTTGCAGTAAGCTGAGATCACATCACTACACTCCAGCTTGGGCGATAGCATGAGACTCTGTCTCAGAAAAAAGAAAAAGAGAAGAGACATAGAGACACAAGGGAGGAACACCGTGTAACAAGGCAGAGATCCACGTGCTGCAGCTGAAAGCCAAGGAATGCCAAGGTGAGCTGGTGGCAAACCACCAGAAGCCAGGAAGTGGCAAAGAAGCTATCTCTCCTACAGGTTTTAGAGAATGTAGCCCTACAACACCTTGATGTCAGACTTCTAGCCTTCAGAAGTGTGAGGTGATATATTTTGTTATTTTAAGCACCCAGTTTGTGCTACTTAGTTACAGCAGTCCTTGGAAATGAACACATTGCCCAGTGGTATTCACGGCTAGATCCACTCTTGTTCTCACCACTTCAGATCTCCTAGATGTCTGAGCCACATCCCTCGTCCTAAGTCCATTTTCTTCTTTCAAAGTAATAGAATGGTGACTGGGAACATGGCTGCCTAGATTGACATTTCCCAGCCTTCTCTGCAGTCATATGGAGTCACATGACTGAATTCTCACCAATGGGGTGTGAGAAGAAGTAACACGTTCCACTTCCTGGTCTGAGTCTTAGGATATCATAAGCACTTTCTTCATAGGCTCTTCCTCCTTCCTATTGGCTGGAATTGAGACTTAGTGGGGATCCAGCATTGACCAGGCAGACAAAGCAATGCCACACGACAGGGGATTGTAAACATGGCTACACATTAGAATCTCCTGGGAACTTTTTTTAAAAAAAGAAAAGAAAAAAGATAAAAACCATGTCCAAGTCCTACCCCAGACAAAATAAATCAAAATCTCTGAAGGTGGGGCCCAGGTATCAGTGGTTTTTTTTTACAGCTTCCACAGTGATTCCAAAATGTAGCTACATTGAAAACAATTGCCTTAGAGAAGCATAAATTGAGAACAGGAGACTGGAAACCTGAGTGACTTCCAGGAGCCAACTTGCTAACACGGACCGTCTGTACCAGGTGAGGAACTCTGGCTTCCCAAGAAAACAGACCACTCACATTTATAACATTAACTTCCAAAACAAAACCAACTTTGATAAACTCAAAAACTGCATATTAGTTTATCCACAACTAAGATGGGGAAGATTTCTTTCTTTTTTTTTTTCTTTTTGAAACAGAGTCTTGCTCTGTGGCACAGGCTAGAGTGCAATGGCACAATCTCGGCTCACTGCAACCTGCACCTCCCGGATTCAAGTGATTCTCCTGTCTGAGCCTCCCGAGTAGCTGGGATTACAGGCACACACCACCACACCCGGTTAATTTTTCCATTTTTAGCAGAGACAGGGTTTTACCATGTTGACCAGGGTGGTCTCGAACTCCTGACTTCAGGTGATCCACCTGCCTCTGCCTCCCAAAGTGCTGAGATGGGGAAGATTTCTGATGGAGCAGGGTTTTATTTCAGGGACTTGGAAGAACTTTTTTTTCTTTTTTTGAGACAGTTTCACTCTTGTTGCCCAGGCCAGAGTGCAATGGCGGGATCTCGGATCACCGCAACCTCCGATTCTCCTGCCTCAGCCTCCTGAGTGGCTGAGATTACAGGCATCTGCCACCACACCCGCCTAATTTTTTGTATTTTTAATAAGTTGGCCAGGCTGGTCTCCAACTGCTGACCTTAGGTGATTCACCTGCCTCGGCCTCCCAAAGTGCTAGGATTACAGGCGTGAGCCATCGCACCCAACTGGAAGAATTCTTAATCCCACCCCCGACCATTCCATTCCTCTTACAGTTCATAGAATCTCAGCTCCTCTGTCCTATCTACTTCCATTGCATTTCCAAACAAGTCATTCAATTGTCATTCTTTCTTTTTTTGTTTTTGTTTTGTTTTGTTTTGAGACAGAGTTTCACTCTGTTGCCCAGGCTGGAGTGCAGTGGTGGGATCTTGGCTCACTACAACCTCCGCCTCCTGGGTTCAAGTGATTCTCCTGCCTCAGCCTCCCGAGTAGCTGGGATTACAGGCGTGCGCCACCACACCCGGATAATTTTTTGTATCTGTAGTAGAGATGGGGTTTCACCATGTTGGCCAGGCTGGTCTCAAACTCCTGAGTTCGTGATTCGTCCACCTTGGCCTCCCAAAGTGCTGGGATTATAGGCATGAGCCACCACGCCCAGCCTCAATTTTCATTATTTCAAATAACATTTATTGAATGCTTACTGTGTACCAGGCATTGTACTGAGCATTTTCTTTGTAATAGTGGATTTAATCCTCACATACTGTGGTGCAGTGGGCATTGTCATTACTACATTCTACAGATAAGAAACTGTGGTTCAGAGGTACAATTTACCAAGTTCTATCTAGGTCATGGTCTACTGTGATATATTTGACCTATATTCAGCTGCGAATGTCATTAACAAATTTTGTTAATAAAATGTCACATTTTTTTCCTTAGAGGCAGGTCTCGATCCTGTTGCAGGCTGGAGTGCAGTGGTGTGATCATAGCTCACTGCCACCTCAAACTCCCAGGATCCCTGCCCTTCAGCACATCCCAAATGAAAACAGAGGTGCAGGCATGCACCACCATGCCAAGCTAATTTTTGAGCCGAGGTCACCAGCTCTGTCGCCCAGGCTGGAGTGCAGTGGCGGATCTCAGCTCACTGCAAACTCCACCTCCCGGGTTCCACGCCATTCTCCTGCCTCAGCCTCGAGTAGCTGGGACATGGGCCCGCCACCTCGCCCGGCTAGTTTTTTGTATTTTTAGTGGAGGCGAGGACACCCGTTAGCCCATGTTGGGATGATTTTCGATCTCCTGACCTCGTGATCCGCCCGTCTAGGCCTCCCAAAGTGCTGGAATTACAGGCTTGAGCTAGCCACTTGTGACCCGTAAGCTAATTTTTAAATTTTCTGTAGAGATGGGGTCTCACTGTCTTGCCCAGGTTGGTCTTAAACTCCTGGGCTCAAGCAATCCTCCAGCCTCAGCCTCCCAAGTGCCAGGATTACTGGCATGAACCACCACACCCAGCCAAAATGTCAAGTCACATTTTATGTCCCCAATATGCTTTCAGAAATGTTAGCTGCAGGACACATTAAGTATGGAAATCAATGAATTTAAGACTTTAAAAGACTATATAGATAATTTTTAATTTGGCTCCTTTTTTTTTTTTTTTTTTTTTGAGACAGGGTCTGGCTCTGTCACCCAGGCTGGAGTACAGTAGCATGATCTCAACTCACTGCAACCTACGCCTCCTGGGTTCAAACGATTCTCTTGCCTCAGCCTCCTGAGTAGCTGGGATTACAGGCATGTGCCACCATGCCTGGCTAATTTTTGTATTTTTAGTACAGATGGGGTTTTACTATGTTGGCGAGGCTGGTCTCGAACTCCTGACCTTGTGATCTTCCCGTCTTGGCCTCCCAAAGTGCTGGGGTTACAGGCGTGGGCTACTGCACCTGGCCAATTTGTCTCCTTTCTTAAAGGTGAGAAAACTGAGACTGCATTCACCTATTTGTCATTCATTCAACAAATGCTTACTGAATGTTGACAAGGGCTCGCCGTTATTGAGAGCTAACGATGTGTCAGGCACTGTTCTGGACCGTTTTTCAGATATTTATTCTTGAAACCCTCAAACACCCTTATGACGTAGCCAACTAATGGGTAATGTCACTCGTTACGCTATTTCACGGATGAGGAATCCAAGATACAGAAAAGTAAAATCCACACTAATAGTGGGTGGCAGAGAAAGAATTCAAACACAGGAATCTGATACCACAGGCACAATGCTAGATTAGCTCATAACTTAAGTCACCAAACATATGAGAAGCTGCTTTGACTGAAAGACAGAAGAAATAATCAAAAGAAGATGTAAATCCTCTTCTGTTGTCTGCAGATACTGGGATTGTCAGATACAGATGAAGAGTAGCCACAGGAGAAATGACTGGAGAAATGAAAGGTGGCTGGGCGTGGCGGCTCATGCCTGTAATCCCAGCAGGTGGGTCACCTGAGGTCAGGAGTTCGAGACCAGCCTGGCCAACATGATGAAACCCTGTCCCTACTAAAATTACAAACATTAGCCAGGTGTGGTGGTGCACGCCTGTAATCCCAGCTACTCAGGAAGCTGAGGCAGGAGAATTGCTTGAACCTGGAGGCAGAGGTTGCAGTGAGCCGAGATCATGCCACTGCACTTCAGCCTGGGCAACAGAGCGAGACTCTGTCTCAAAAAATAAAAAAGAAAAAAAAAAAGGAAAGAAAGAAAGAAATGAAAGATGCAGTCATAAAAGTGATCAAACAACAAGACACTTTGGGGAACAAATAGATGCTTTTCAATATAACTTATCCAAATGAAAAATATAGTCACTGAAATAAAAACTCGACTGACAAAAATCAGCTTAAACACAACCCAAGAGGAAATGAATGAACTCAAAGATGTAGCTGAAGAAATAACCTCGAATGTAACACAAAGAGACAAGAGATATAAAATATGAAACAGGCTGGGCACAGTGGCCCACGCCTATAATCTCAGCACTTTGAGAGGCTGAGGCAGGAGGATTGCTTGAGCCCAGGAGTTTGAGACCAGCCTGGGCAAAAAAGTAAGACCTCATTTCTACAAAAAACTAAAAAGAAAAAAAAAAAAGGTTGGGCATGGTTCATGCACCTATGGTCTCAGCTACACAGGAGGCTGAGGCAGGAGGATTGCTTGAGCCCAGGAGGTCAAGTCTGCAGTGGGCCAAGATCGCACCACTGCACTCCAGCCTGGGTAACAGGATGAGACCCTGTCTCAAAAAAAAAAAAAAAGTAAATAAAAATAAAAAATAAAATAAAATATGAAACAGTAAGAGAGATGAAGGATAAGAGTATTAAATTTGGCTGGGTATGGTGGCGCACACCTGTAATGCCAGCACTCTGGAAAGCAGGCCGAGGTGGGTAGATCACATGAGGCCAGGAGTTAGAGACCAGCCTGGCCAACATGGCGAAACCCCTGTCTCTACTAAAAATACAAAAATTAACTGGGCATGGTGGCACATGCCCATAATCTCAGCTACTAAGGAGGCTGAAGCAGGAGAATCACTTAAACCCGAGAGGCAGAGATTGCAGTGAGCCTAGAGCATGCCGCTGCGCTCCAGCCTGGGTAACAGAGCGAGACTCTATCAAAAAAAAAAAAAAAAAATTAAATTCAAGATGCACCTAATCAAACATCCCAAAGGATCAAATAGAGAAAATAGAGGCGAGACAAGATTTAAAGAGATAAGACCTGCAAATTTTCTAAAATTGATGACAAACTGAAGTCCACAACTGAAGATGAACAGATTGAAGATCCAACCAGGATAAATAAAAAGAAATATAGGCCTAGGCCCATCTTGGTGAAACGAAACACCAAAGATAGAAGATCTTAACAGCAGCCAGGAAGAAAGTTTACATCATCTACAAAGCCTGGCCATTTCAACCCAGCTGACTTTCCATCAGTAATAGTGGAAGATGGAAGGCATTGGAATGATACCTTGACATAATTGGAACAAAAGCCATTCTCCCTTCAAGACCCTTGACAGCTTTGGTGCCATGAGGGATGAGGAAGGTCACCAGTGAGGACCACTGGGCTCTGGCATCCAAAAAAGCAGGTCACTCATGGAAAGCACTAGAAGCAGAGACGATAGCAAGGAGACTGCCGTTGGGACTTTTTTTTTTTTTTATGTATTTATGTTTTGAGACAGGATCTCACTGTGTCACCCAGGCTGGAGTGCAGTGGCATAATCTCGGCTCACTGCAATCTCCACCTCCCAGGTTCAAGCGATTCTCCTGCCTCAGCCTCCCCAGTAGTGGGATTACAGGTGCCTGCCACCATGCTGGGTTAATTTTTGGTTTTTTGGGTTTTGTTTGTTTGTTTGTTTGTTTTTTGAGATGCAGTCTTGCTTTGTCACCCAGGCTGGACTACAATGGCACGATCTCAGCTCACTGCAGCCTCTGCCTCACAGGTTCAAGTGATTTTCCCCACTCAGCCTCCCGAGTAACTGGGATTACAGGCACCTGCAATCACGCCTGGCTAATTTTTGTATTTTTAGTAGAGACAGGGTTTCACCATGTTGGCCGGGCTGATCTCCAACTCCTGACCTCAAGTGATCTGCCCACCTCGGCCTCCCAGTGTGCTGGGATTACAGGCGTAAGTCACCGTGCCCAGTCTTGCCTCTGGGACTTTAAGAGCAGCAAATCTGTTATGAGCAAAGTTTTTCCTGGACACAAATGAAATATCCCCCTGAGAATCCTGCAACCTAGTGTAAGAAGCTTGTAGAGAGGAGATGCTGAGGTCCTCCATGTGGAAAATAATGAGTTATTGAAATTCAGGCATTAATGTTAATGTGACCCCATTTGTATTCAGTCTAATTGGGACTGGACTTTTTTGCTTTTAGGGTCGACTAACTGACCAATAAATTCTAAATTTTGTTTACAAACTTTGGCTCAGGTTAAGCACTGAATCCATTTGTCTCAGATACACTCTATTGCCCAGATAGTAAGTGAATGTATTAGCATATAAATGAGATTCTGAAACAAAGACGTCAAGATATTGAAGAAGCTGGGTGCAGTGGTGCATTCCTGTAGTTCCAGCTACTCAGAAGGCTGAGGTGGGAGGATCACTTGAGCCCAAGAGGTGGACGCTACAATGGGCCGTGACTGCACCACTGCACTTCAGCCTGGGGAACAGAGCCAGACCCTGTCTCAAAAAATAAATAAATAAGAAAAATAAAAACTAAACAAAGAGATTCAGAAAACCAATGGCTGAAATAAGAAACAAGTGTAATAATCTCTCTCACCTAAGAATCCAGAAGGAGGCAGATGGTCTGACACAAGCAGGGGGCTCCACGGCACAAAGTCACCCAGAAACCCAGTTCTTTCTATCTCGCTGATCCATTATCTCCAGGATATGCCTTCATCTGTATGCCAGCCTGGCTCACCACAGTGTCCTTATTCGAGTCATCATGAAATGGGTAAAGAGAAAAAGTAGACAGCAAGCATTTCTTTTTAAGGAAGCAACACAGAAGTTACATTGTTTTTCCACTCATACTCTATTGCTGGGACCTTGTTCACATGGCCTTATATAGCTGCAAGAGAAGCTGGGAAATGTAGTCTCTAACTGGGCAACCATGGGCCCTGCTGCTACTCAAGGGAGTTCTATTCCCAAAAGTAGGAAGCGGAGAGGGATTTCTGGGACAGATGACAATGTCTGCCGTGAAGGGACAGGAGATCAAAAAGAGGATGCTACAGTTAACTCACAATTATTTTTAAGAAATAGTAATAATAGCTACCACTTATGTACAATGTACCAGGCACTATCCTAAGCATTTGTATCAACTCCTTTAATCCTCAACTCTCTGAGGTAGTTACTATTATTAATCCCATTTTGTAAATGAGAAAAAGACATAGACTAAATAATGTGACACATGTCTAGTAAGTGGTACAACTAGACTGTTAAAACTCTTTAGTCAAAGCCTTAAGAAAATTCATTTTCAAACAGTGATTTTGGTCAGTGCACTGGCTTGCACCTGTAATCCCGGCTGTTCAGGAGGCTGAGGTGGGAGGATCACTTGAGGTCAGGAGTTTAAAACCATCCTGGGCAACTTAGCAAGACCCCATCTCTAAAAATAATCTTAAAAATTGGCTGGGTATGGTGACTTGCACCTGTTAGTCCTAGCTACTCAGTAGGCTGAGGCAGGAGGATCACTTTAGTGTAGGAGTTGGATGCTGCAATGAGTTATAATCATGTCACTGCACTCCAGCCTAGGCAATGGACCAAGACCTCATCTCTTAAAAAAAAAAAAAAAAAAAAAGTGACTTTGCATTCACCTATAAAGTAATTATTTGAGGAAATGCAAAGAACATTTCTAGGACTATGAAAAAGAAAGCTAGCAAAGTGACTGGTTTCTAGTTTAGTGCAAGGAAGGCAAACCATTTACCAAATAGAGAAAAAAAAATTCTCTCTAGTTATCTCTAAAAGTAACTGCTTTGAGAACATAATCTATTTGCCCTTAGGATGAATCAGAGCAGTTTCAATCTCAGGATCCAATCTTTCTGCCAAATATGGTCTCTATTACTAACTCCTTTGGCTAGAAATCTTTGGGAGCCAAAGAATATTCCTTTCCTTTCCCTAATATACAGATGCTGAGAGCAAACATTTGTCTCCTGGGAATCTTGGCAGGAAAAAAAATCTAAGATTTTTTTCTTTTTTTTTTTTTTTTTTTTTCCTTTTTACCATCAAAATAAAATGGAAAAAAAAATAATAAAAGACTAATAGCAGCTGCTACTTACTTAGCAAATGGAGCTAATCAGCCTTCCACACATGGGAAGTATCTAAATACACCACTGCTGCTAAATCCCAGTCTTGACTACGTTGATATCCATTCCCCTCCTGACCAGGTAATTAGAAAGAACTGGATAATCACTTTAGCCAAATAGCAGATGCAGTGATATATCACACCTGTCCACAAGCTGTGTAGCAGGATAAGAGGTGGAAAGTGCCTCTGGGCTGAGAAATATCATGATAAAAATGATGCATCATAGAAGCTGAAATTCACAGAGCCAGCCCCTGTGAGAAGCACCTGACACAGGAGCAGTGGAGACTCATAGAGTGGGCATGTTACAGACCCACCAGGTTTGTATGCCTGCTGTGCAGTAACATACGAATCCACCAAGACAACAGGGTTTGCAGCAGAGAAAAGAGTTTAATGATCACAGGGCAGCTGAGTGAGGAGAGAGGAGGAATCCCCAAATCTGTCTCCCCAAGGAGTTCTGAGCTGGGGTTTTAAGAGGATCATGGAGGGCAAGGACTGGAAAATTGGAGTCTGATTGGTTGGGGTAAGGAGGATGAAATCATCAAGATATGGAAACTCCATTCTTTGGTAAGTCAGCTCTTTGTGGGGTCCTTCAGACCAGTTGACATCAGTAGTTTCACTGGCCAGGTGCGGTGGCTCACACCTGTAATCCCAGCACTTTGGGAGGCCAAGGCATGCGGATCACCTGAGGGCAGGAGTTCGAGACCAGCCTGACCAACATGGAGAAACCCCATCTCTACTAAAAATACAAAATTAGCCAGGTGTGGTGGTGCGTACCTGTAGTCCCAGCTACTCAGGAGGCTGAGGCAGGAGAATCGCTTGAACCCGGGAGGCGGAGGCTGTGATGAGCCGAGATCACGCCATTGCACTCCAACCAGGGCAACAAGAGCAAAACTCCATCTCAAAAAAATAAGAGGTAGTAGTTTCACCAATATGCAGGGTCTGAAAAAAACATCTCAAATGGAAAATTTAATGCCTCACAATGCTTAGGATGACATCTATAGAGCAGTTAAGGGAAACTATAATCTTGTAACAGGGTCTACATGATTCTGATGCAATAGGAAGCAAACAGCTATAAGGAAGCAAACAGCTATAAGGAAGCAGGCCAGAGAGCAAGGTGACTTAATGGTTAACACTGAATGTGCTACAAGCTTGGCTTATTTTCACTTCTCCTCCTCCCTTTCTCCCTGATTAATTTTATAAAGTTTATAGGACGATTTCAGGCACAGGGATGCCTGATTGGAAACTATGTCTCCCAGCCTCTCTTGGGGCTGGGTGTAACCAGATGAGTAAGGTCTTGCTGATGCAGGGCAGGTTCTTGGCTTTGCTCAAGAAGGAATTCAAGATTGAGCCAGTGGTTGGAGAAAGCAGCTTTACTGAGGTAGCAGCAGTGTTGCAGCTCTGTGACTACTCCTGCTTACCATAGGCATTGTACCAAGAGTAGTAATGATTTGTGGTCATACATATACCCACTTTTAATACATGCTAGTTAAGAGCCAGATTATTCAGAAATAGCTAGGAAATGGACGGTAACTTTGGGTGTTGCCATGGCAAGCGGCGGTAGTTTGGGATGTTGCCATGGCGATGGTAAACTCTCATGGTGCTGGTGGAGGTGTCTTATGGTGATGGGCAACAAAGAGGTGCTTTTGGTGCCTTTAATCTGGTCCAGAGATGAGTCCTGCCTGTCTCCTTTCTTATTGCCAATGAAATGTGAGCCAAAGTGATGAGTTGCTTGCCCAAGTACTGGGACATAGATGTGCCTGAGACCCAGCATCAATCTGTTAGATGAGGACAATGCCCTAAGTAACGACCTAGCAACAAGATGAGAGGAAGCAGGATCCCCAAATGACTGTGTGTAAAACAGCTCCTCCCTGCCAACCTGGACTGCTCATGGCCAAATATTGTATGAAAGAGAGGTAATCATCTGTCCTCCATAAGCCACTGTATCTGGGAGTCCTTTTTGAGTTTTTTTTTTTTTGCTTGTTTGTTTGCTTGGTTTTTTTTTGTTTGTTTGTTTGTTTTTGAGACAGAGTCTCGCTCTGTTGCCCAGGCTGGAGTGCCGTGGTGCGATCTCAGCTCACTGCAACCTCTGCCTCCCGGGCTCAAGCGATTCTCCTGCCTCAGCCTCCCAAGTAGCTGAGATTACAGGCCTGCACCACCATACTCAGCTAGTTGTTGTATTTTTAGTAGAGACAAGGTTTCACCATGTTGGCCAGGCTGGCCTCGAACTCCTGACCTCAGGTGATCCACCCGCCTCAGCCTCCCAAAATGCTGGAATTACAGGCCTGAGCCACTGTGCCCGTGCTTGTTATAGCTTCTTAACCTTTGCCCTAACACAGTAGACTAGTTCATTTAATCTTCACAACAATCCAGTGGGCTGGTTACTATTATTATTCCCCTTTCACAAATAAGGTAACTGAGACTCAGAGGAAGTTAAATATTTCACCCCCTACCCCCATCCCAAAACCAACAAAGAATGCAGACAGAATTGGAAGCCAAGTTGCAAGCCCATGGAGAAGGTTCTGATTCAGTAGGTCCTAGACAGAGGCTGAAATTCTCCGTTCCTGGAAAGCTCCCAGCTGAGGCTGATGCTATTGGGCCATGGATTTGAGGAGCAAGGATTTAAACCACTCCACTCCCTTGTCTCCCCTAAGAGTTAGAAACTGATTGTCCAACCCTGAGCAACATAGTGAGACTCCATCTCAACAAATTTTTTTTTAATTAGCTGTACATGATGGTGCACTCCTGTAATCTCAGCTACTTAGGAGGCTGAGGTGGGAGGATCACTTGAGCCCAGGAAGTTGAGGCTACAGTGAGCCATGATCGTACCACTGCACTCCAGCCTAGCTAACAGAGTGAGACCCTACCTCAAAACAAAATATAAAGAAAAAGAAAGAAACTGGCTGGGCACGGTAGCTCACACCTGTAATTCCAGCACTTTGGGAGATCAACGTGGGTGGATCACCTGAGGTCAGGAGTTCGAGACCAGCCTGGCCAACATGGCGAAACTCCATCTCTACTAAAGATCCAAAATTAGCTGGGCGTGGTGGTGCACGCCTGTAGTCCCAGCTACTCGGGAGGCTAAGGCAGGAGTACTGCTTGAACCGGGGAGGCAGCAGTTGCAGTGAGCCAAGATCGTGCCACTGCACTCCAGCCTGGGTGACAGAGCAAGACTCTGTCTCAGAAAAAAAAGAAACTGTCCAGATTCCCAAGTTCTAATCTCAGATATCTCAATGACAACCAATAATAGCTTCCTAAAAGTGTTTTGCCCTTTCTGTACTGTTCCCTTCTGGAAATCAGTTGGATTCATATATTCAGTTTTCTTAATAGGCAAATTCTCTTTCAAGCTTTGAATTTCTCCTAGGCAGGTGTCTCGCTTCCAAGGAGCAGTTACCGTGAAATTGTGAAATATGATGCCACTTTCTGGAGACCTTGTGACAGCTGTGTCACCCTCTGTCTTTTCTTACTCTGGCTCTGTAACCCAAAATAACATTCAATGAGGCTGCTTGGGAAAGGCAACATGTCATTCTGTGCTGTTTCAACAGGAAACATCGACTACAATAAGACAGAAGCACCCTCAGCCTGGAGGGGTATTATAATCAACAGCAAAAATCCATTTCAGCACCCAAAACACTTGGGAAATGTATCCTTGTTGCAAACCCAACTTCAGCCTGAAAAATCATCACATTCTAAAAGTAAACCAAAGGCTGGTTCCGGTGGTTCATGCCTGTAGTCCCAGCAGTTTGGGAGGCCAAGGCAGGAAGATCACTTGAGGCCAGGAGTTTGAGACAACCCTAGACAACACAGGAAGACCCCGTCTCTGAAAGAAAAAAAAAAAAAAAAATTAAGGCCGGGCGCGGTGGCCCATGCCTGTAATCTGAGCACTTGGGAGGCTGAGGCAGGCAGACCACTTGAGGCCAGGAATTCGAGACCAGCCTGGCCAACATGGGGAAACCCTGTCTCTAATAAAAATACAAAAATTAGTCGGCATGGTAGTGCGCACCTGTAGCCTCAGCTACTCCGGAGGCTGAGGCAGAAGAATCGCTTGAGCCTAAGAAGCAGAGATTGCAGTGAGTTGAGATTGTGCCACTGCACTCCAGCCTGGGTGACAAAAAAAAACACCGTAAAAAAAAAAAAAAAAAAAAAAAAAAAAAAAAAAAACAATTAGCCTGGCATGGTGGCATATGCCTGTAGTCCTAACTATTCAAGGCAAGAGGATTGCTGGAGCCGAGGAGTTCAAAGTTACAGCAGGCTATGATCAAGCCACTGCACTCCAGCCTGGGCTGCAGAGCAAGACCCTGTCTCAAAAAAAAAAAAAAAGAAAGTGCCAGGGGAGCTTATTGGTGACTCTGGGATGTCCAAAGATAAATCTGGCTTCAAACATGGCTAGATCCAGGGCTGCCAAAGATAATATTAGGAGTCACATTCTCTCTCCATCTGTCAGTTCTGCCACCCACAGGATCTCCCCCTCTCCCGTAACCACCATGAGAGCTATAGTGGATAGGATTGCATTTTTATTTATGTATTTATGAGACAGAGACAGAGTCTTGCTCTGTCGCCCAGGCTGGAGTGCAGTGGTACTCTCTCGGCTCACTGTAACCTCCGCCTCCCGAATTTAAGCGATTCTCCTGCCTCAGCCTCCTGGATAGCTGGTATTACAGGCGCCTGCCACCATTCCTGGCTAATTTTTGTATTTTTAGTAGAGACGGAGTTTCACCATGTTGGCCAGGCTGGTCTTGAACTCCTAACCTCAAGTGATCCCCACCCGCCTTGGCCTCCCAAAGTGCTGAGATTACAGGTGTGAGCCACCAGCCTGGCCGGATTGCATTTTCAGAAACGCAGTACCTCTGCACTCTGCCTGTGACTGTGCCCTCTCACTGTGGGTAAAGTATATTTCCTCACCACACTGATACTGGGCTTGGTCATGTGACTTCCTCTGGCATATGGGATGTCAGCAGATGTGAACAACAGATGTAAACGTGCCCACAGGACTTAGCTGAGCTCTTTCGATCAAGTATTCTGCCAGGAGAAGAGCATGCCCCAGGGAATTGCTTACCCTTATCCTGAGTATTATCAAATGTGGAGCAGAGTAAACGCAGCCTTGGACTTGGCACCGACAGAACCCAACCAATCCAACAGCCTGAAGCAGAGTCATTTATCCAAGTCTTGAATGGAGGATCGGCTAAGCCAAACTGGACCTTTAGACCCATGAGCATAAAAATAAAGGCTTATTGTGAGTAAGCAAGCCTCTGAGTTTCGGGTGGTTTGTTACATGGCATTATTATAGTAACAACTGTAATCCCAGCATTTTGGGAGGCCAAGGCAGGAAGATCACTTGAGGCCAGGAATTTGAGACAAGCCTAGGCAACACAGGAAGACCCCATCTCTGAAAAAAAAAAAAAAAAAAAATTAAGGCCGGGTGGCCCATGCCTGTAATCCCAGCACTTGGGAGGCTGAGGCAGGCGGGTCACTTGAGGCCAGGAATTCCAGACCAGCCTGATCAACATGGGGAAACCCTGTCTCTACTAAAAATACAAAAATTAGCCAGCATGGTAGTGTGCATCTATAGTCTCAGCTACTCCGGAGGCTGAGGCAGAAGAATCGAGATTGTGCCACTGCACTCTAGCCTGAGTGACAGAGCAAGACTGACTCAAAAAAAAAAAGGCCGGGCGCTGCGGCTCAAGCCTGTAATCCCAGCACTTTGGGGAGGCCGAGACCGGTGGATCACGAGGTCAGGAGAGATCGACCATCCTGGCTAACACGTGAAACCCCGTTCTCTACTTTGAAAAAATACAAAAACTAGTCAGCGAGGTGGCGGGCGCCAGGGTCCCAGCTACTCGTGAGGCCGGAGGCAGGAGAGAATGGGCGAAACCCGGGAGGCTGAGCTTGCAGTGAGCTGAGATCTGGCCACTGCACTCCAGCCTGGGTGATAGAGCCAGACTGGCCTCCAAAAAAAAAAAAAAAAAAAAAAAAAAAGAACAACAACAACAAAAAAATTAAAGCAATTAGCCTGGCATGGTGGCATGTGCCCGTATTCCTGAGTCATTATCCACACACCACTCAACATTCACGTGCAAGAGTGTCATTCATCACCTGCACCCAGAACCAACACTAGCAAAAGAAATAAAATCTCATACAAAAATGCACCTACAGGGCCGGGCACAGTGGGTTTCAGGCTCATCCACTTTTGGGAGGCCGAGGGGGACCCTATGCTGAGCTTGAGACCAGCTCTGACTAACATGACCAACATAGAAACCTCACCACTAAAAATACAAAATTAGTCAGGTGTGGTGGAAAGATGCTAGGGGATCCCAGTTATTAGGAGGCTGAGGCAGGAGATTTGCTTGAACTGGTGAAGAGAAGGCAGTGAGCCGAGATTGCGCCATTGTACCCAGCCTGGGCAACAAGATGAAACTCTGTCTCAAAAAAAATAAATAAATAAAATAAAATAAAAGAAAAAGAAAAAGAAAATGCACCTAAAAGCTGGGTGTGGTGGCACATGCCTGTGGTCCCGGCTACGCGGGAGGCTGAGGCAGGAGGATTGCTTGAGCCCAGGAGGTTGAGGCTGCAGTGAGCCATGTTCGTGCCACTGCACTCCAGCCTGGGGAACAGAGTGAGACTCCGTTTCCAAAAAAAATTATTATCCTACTATTGATAGATATTTGAGTTTCAAGTTTTGGCTAAAAAGGCTGCCATAAACATTCTTCTCCATGTGTTTTGGTGCATATAACCACCCATTTCTATTGACATACACCTAGCTGTAGAATTGCTAGATTGTAAGATAAATGTATATTTAGCTTCAGTGGATCCTTCCAGTTTTCCAAAGTGGCTGTACTAATTTGCACTCCTATCAGTAATGTATGAGCCTTCCTTCCCGTCACTCTGCAGCTTCACCCACACTTAGTATTTATTGTCAGTCCTTTTATTTATTTATTTACTTATTTATTTATTTATTTGTTTTGAGACAGAGTCTCACTCTTGTCACCCAGGCTGGAGTGCAATGGTACGATCTCAGCTCACTGCAACCTCCACCTCCCGGATTCAAGCAATTCTCATGCCTCAGCCTCCCCAGTAGCTGGGATCACAGGTGTGAGTCACCACGGCCGGCTAATTTTTGTATTTTTAGTAGAGACAGGGTTTCACCATGTTGGTCAGGCTGGTCTCGAACTCCTGACCTCAGGTGATCCTCCCATCTCAGCCTCCCAAAGTGCTGGGATTATAGGCGTGAGCCACCGCGCCTAACTGGTCTTATTGTTTGTCTGTTTGCTTGCCTGTTTGTTTGTTTTTGAGACAGAGTTTTGCTCTATTACCCAGGTTGCAGTGCAGTGGCATGATCTCGGCTCACTGCAACCTTCGCCTCTTGGGTTCAAGCAATTCTCCTGCCTCAGCCTCCTGAGTAGCTGGGATTACAGGTACATGCCACCACATCCAGCTAATTTTTTATATTTTTAGTAGAGACAGGGTTTCTCCATGTTGGCCAGGCTGGTCTCAAACTCCTGATCTCAAGTGATCCACCTGCCTCGGCCTCACAAAGTGCTGGGATTACAGGTGTGAGCCACCATGCCCCACCTGTTTCTTTGTTTTGAAATGATCTCACTCTGTCACCAAGGCTGGAGGGGAGTGGTGCCATCATAGTTCACTGCAGCCTCAACCTCCCAGGCTCAAGCAATCCTCCCAACTCAGCCTCCCGAGCAGCTGGGACTACAAACAGACACTACTATGCCTGGCTAATTTTTTTTATTTTTTTGTGCATACGGGGTCTCACTATGTTGCCTAGGCTGGCCCTGAACTTCTGGGCTCATGCAATTCTCCCACCTCAGCCACCCAAAGTGTTGGAATTACAGTCTTGAGCCACGGCACCCAGCCTACAACTCTTGTATTAATGTTGCCTTCAAAGGCAGTTTGGGCCATGTGCAATTTTTGCCTCTGTCCCTGCCTTCCTAAACTACACCCTGTAGAAGGTGCAACTCCACTGTAAAAACAACTGCGGCCCCTCAAATATCCCATGTGCTGCCTACGTTTCCCAGTATCCCTTGTGCTTTGATTAGCATCATGTGATTAGTTTTGGCCAATGGGCTGTAAGCATAAATGATGCATGCCATTTCCAGACTGAGGCAGTGAAAAACTGGCATTCCTCCTCTCTCCCTCTTCCCCCTGCCCAATAACCTTGGAAACCATATGTTCTAGATGGGAGAAGAGGGCTGGCCAACCTGTCTCAGACTGTGCATGAGTGAGAAATAAGCCTTTGTTTTACTAAGCCACTAGATTTCAGGACTTAACTATTGCAGCAGCTGGCATTCCTTAGTCTAACTAATACCCAGAGAGAAGCAGAACAGCCATTAATAGGAACTACCAAGGCTCTGCAAGTTGCATGCATGTCCTGACAGTTCCTTTGTCCTCAGCTCAGTACTGAGGTTATCTTTGGCAAAGTTCTCCATCACTGACTTTCTTAGGTCAGATTCTCCCAAAAGCAGTCCTTCAGACAAGGATCTAGGTGCAAATCATTTATTAAGAAGTGTTCCCGGCCGGGCACGGTGGCTCACGCCTGTAATCCTAGCACTTTGAGAGGCCAAGACGGGCGGATCATCTGCGGTCAGGAGTTTGAGACCAGCCTGGCCAACATGGCGAAACTTCGTATGTACTAAAAATACAAAAATTAGCCCGGTGTGGTGGTGGGTGCCTGTAATCCCAGCTACTTAGAAGGCTGAGGCAGGAGAATCACCTGAACCCATAAGGCGGAGATTGCAGTTAGCCAAGATCACACCACTGCACTCCAGCCTGGGTTCTCCGCCTCCTGGGTGCCCACAGAGAGGCTCTCTGGTGCCCACAGAGAGGCTGTGACTCAGGAGGGCAGGTGGCACTCCACGATCCCCCAAAGCAGCCACTCCAGGTGGGATGCCAGAGTGAGACATGGTCTCAAAAAAAAAAAAGAAGTGTTCCCAGGGTAATCAATAAGGGGGTGGTGGGGAAAGCAGGAGGATAGGGAAAACAAAGAAGCAAAACAAATATTCAACGCCAGTTGAAGTCTCATACCCAGACTTTTCTAGCCAGGGACCCCTGGGGCACAAATTATACCTCAAAGCTGGTCCCACCTAGAGACAAAGGAGAAGGGCTTTGGACCCTGTATTCATCAGCTTGGGCTGCTACAACAAAATGCCACAGATTTAGTGACTTAAGAGAAATTTATCTTCTCCCAGTTTTGGAGGCTGAGAAGTTCAAGTCCAAGGTGCCAGCAAAGTCAGTGTCTGCAGAAGGCTCTCCCCTTGGGCTACAGACAACTACCTTCTCATGTGTCCCCACGTGGCCTTTCTCTCATGCATGAAGAGAGAGACAGAAGCAGAAAGAACTCTCTGGTGTCTCTCTCTCTCTAGTTTTGTTTGTTTGTTTGTTTTGAGACAGAGTCTCACTCTGTCGCCCAGGTTGAAGTGCAATAGCGCAATCTCAGTTCACTGCAACCTCTGCCTCCCAAGTTCAAGCGATTCTCCTGCCTCAGCCTCCCAAGTAGCTGGGATTACAAGCATGCACCACCGCGCCTGGCTAATTCTTCTATTTTTAGTGGAGACGGGGTTTCACCATCTTGGCCAGGCTGGTCTCAAACTCCTGACCTCAAGTGATCCGTCCCCCTCAGCCCCTCAAAGTGCTGGGATTACAGGCATGAGCCACTGCACCCGGCCTCTCTCTCTCTTTTTAAGAGACAGGGTCTTGCTCTATTGCCCAAGCTGGAGTGCAATGGCAGAATCATAGCTCACTGCAGCCTTTCATTCCTGGACTCAAGGAATTCTCCCACCTCAGCGTCTCTAGTAGCTATGATTACAGATGTACACTACCACACCTGGATAGTTATTTTTTCATGTATTTTTGTGGAGATGGTCTCGCTATGTTGCCCAGGCTGGGTCTCAAACTCCTGGGCTCAAGCAATCCTTCCACCTCAGCCTCCCAAAGCATTGGGATTACATGTGCCAGCCACAGCACCTTGGCCTGCTGCCTCTTTTTATAAGGACGCTAATGCTATCGGGCCCCACCCTGAATACTTCATTTAACCTTAATTGCCTCCTAAAGGTCTTATCTCTGAATACAGTCACATCGCAGGGCACAGGGATTTGGAGGGCACACAAACATTTAGTCCATAACTGACCCCTAAACCTATTGACGACTGGCTGCCCAGGAAGGTTGAGTGAGGTAGCTCCAAGGCACTCTGGCCCTCCATATGGGCAGGGCAGCTCCAGGGCCCAAGAATAACTTCTGAAGGTCACAGGTGTGAGCAGGTAGCAGGTAAGCATTAAGAAACCAGGAGATGGGCGTGCCAAGGTGGGGTGAGGTCTGTGTGTAGCCGCCCACACTGCCTGCTACTCTAATGCTGTATCAGCAAGAAACAGCTTATAAATTCCTGTTGTAATGGGGGAAGCAAACTTTAATCATACATCTGCAGATTTCTCTCACTCTACGCCAGCCTGCACATGTCTTCTGCTAGAGTTAAAAATTTCCACGGAATTATCTCCAGTCTCCTCTCACAGTCTGGTAATTTGGCCAAAAGAAATCCCAGATGTTTCAAAAAAATCCCTAATAGTGACTGCAGGGCTTTGATTTCTCCTCATCCAGTTGGCCCCAGGGCAATGCCAAGCCCTAGTTGGTGTCCTTGTCAAATTGCTCCGAGACTGAGCAAAAAAAACGGAGAAACTTGTGCCCAAAGCCCAATCAAGCATTTGTCTTAAAAAGCGCACTTGCCTTGAAAGCCAGCCAACTTCTGTGAAATAGAAAAGATTCCATTTTCTGCTTCTATTTCTTGGCCCTTGAACAGGCAGTGACTCAAGACTCAAGTCAGTGGTTGGTGCAGCTGCAATGAGACATCCGTCAGTGAGCTGGCATCTCTGACAATGGCGTGTGCCCACAGAGAGGCTGTGACTCAGGAGGGCAGGTGGCACTCCACGATCCCCCAAAGCAGCCAAGCCAGGTGGGGTGCCAAGCATCCCAGGTGCTCCTGAGCTGGAAGACCGACAGTTTTCTACCAGTTGAAGTCGTGTTTGGCAAAGAAACCATTCAGCCCTTTAACAGATATTGACAGCCTGCTAGTTTGCAAAATGGGGTCAAAAGATGGAGATTCTCCTTTGACGGTGTCAGCGGGTGCATAATGGATGTGTTCTTTGTGCTCAGAAACGTCTGCAGTTCTATCCAGTTGCATGTTGAAGGGAGGTGGGGAGTTGCCAACTCCTCCACGACCCATTTCAAAATATTAAAAGAATTGTTAGCAATTCTAGGTTGCTGGCAAAAATGTTTCCTTGGTTTTCTTCCCCCCACTTCAAATCACAAACCAACCCAACCATTTCTAGGATACACAGCTCTGCTGGGATCCTATTCCATGTGCTATAGGAGACTGCAAAACAAAGTCTTTTCTTTTTTTCTTTTTTTTTGAGTCAGGATCTCACTCTGTCCCCCAGACGGCGGGAGTGTGACGGTGCAAACATGGCTCACTGCAGCCTTGACTTCCTGGGCTCAAGCAATCCTCCTACCTCAGCCTCTCCTGAGTAAGACAAAATTTTACTGGGGCAACTTGAACTCTTTGTAAGGTTTTACCTTTTCAACTTGTGCTTTCTTTCTTTTTTCTTTTCTTTTCTTCTTTTTTTGTTTTGTTTTGAGATGGAGTTTCACTCTTGTTGCCCAGGCTGGAGTGCAGTGGCACAATCTCGACTCACTGCAACCTCCGCCTCCCTGCTTCAAGCGATTCTCCTGCCTCAGCCTCCTGAGTAGCTAGGATTACAGGCAGCCATCACCAAGCCCGGCTAATTTTTGTATTTTTAGTAGAGACGGGGTTTCACCATGTTGGCCAGGCTGGTCTCGAACTCCTGACCTCAGATGATCCACCCACCTCGACCTCCCAAAGTGCTGGGATACAGGCGTAAGCCACCATGCCCAGCCTTAAGCCACCGCGCCCAGCCTGCTTTCTTTTTTATTGTTATTGTTATTATTATTATTATTTTGAGAGACAAGGTCCCACTCTGTTGCCCAGGCTAGAGTGCAGTGGCACAATCATAGCTCATTGTAACCTCAAACTCCTGGGCTCAAGTGATCCTCCCACCTCAGCCTCCAGAGGAGTTGGGACTACAAGCACACACTACCTCACTGGGCTAATTTATTTTTTATTTTTTAGAGATAGGGTCTTGCTATGTTGCCCAAGCTGGTCTTGGACTCCTGACCTCAAGCAATCCTCCTGCCTTGACCTCTAAAAGTGCTGGGATTATAGGCATGAGCCACTGCACCCAGCTTAAATTATACTTTCTACACACACAAACACACACACACAAATAATCAAGTTCGAGTTGCATAGACTTAAGATTCTCAATCTACTTATCTACTTTGAGAATGTCTTAATTTGAATTCCCCCAGGAGCCAAGCCTGAGACAAGGATTTGAGGATAAGCAGACTATTTAGGAAATAGCCCCCAGGAAGCATTGGTAGAGAATAAGTAAGAAAGATGGGGAAGAGAAGGCAGCCAGCAAAGGATATATCCTTAGTGAGTTACTGCTGTGGGCAATAAGGGGTGAATCCCCTGGGAAATGGGAGGTGAAAATGCACTTGACAGTTATCCCACTAGAGGGGCAAGGGAGCCGGGGAATGGATCTGTGACTTCTGTCAGTCATTAGCAGAAGATGGCTCCTGGGGGACTTAGATTCCCCAGCACTTCTGGCTGCCACAGTGAAAACAAAACAGACTCTGGCTGCAAGAGAAAGCCCCCAGGGAAAGACAGGCAGGTGCTCAGAGCAGGTCTTGGGGAGCTGGAAATGAAGCCACTGTCTGCTAAAGTGATGAGGGTGAGGGGATAGGTGTGACCTCGAGTTCCTGGGGAGCAGAATCTTGCTACATCAGCAGTACTAGGTTTTTGTGACGCCACAATAGAGAAATAGAAACCAAAAGGCTCCACGGATCAGGTAGAGTTAACTTACAGAGAAAAAAAATCCTTTTTTTTCGTTTTGAGACGGAGTTTCGCTCTTTTTTTTTTTTTTTGCCCAGGCCGGAGTGCAATGGCGCGATCTTGGCTCACCGCAACCTCCGCCTCCCGGGTTCAAGCGATTCTCCTGCCTCAGCCTCCCGAGTAGCTGGGATTACAGGCATGCGCCACCACCCCAGCTAATTTTGTATTTTTAGTAGAGACGGGGTGTCTCCATGTTGGTCAGGCTAGTCTTGAACTCCCGACCTCAGGTGATCCACCTGCCTCGGCCTCCCAAAGGGTACTGGAATTACAGGCATTAGTCACAGCGCCCAGCTTTTAATGGGCCAGAGTTTCGCTCTTGTTGCCCAACCTGGAATGCAGCGTCGCGATCTCAACTCACTGCAAGCCCCGCCTCCCGGGTTCAAGAAACTCTCCTGCCTCAGCCTCCCAAGTAACTAGGATTACAGGTGCCCGCCACCATGCCTGGTAATTTTTTGTATTTTTAGTAGAGATGGGGTTTCACCATGTTGGCCAGGCTGGTCTCGAACTCCTGACCTCAGGTCATCCACCCACCTGGGCCTCCCAAAGTGCTGGGATTACAGACATAAGCCACCCATGCGGTATAAAAGCCTGTTTAAAATGTTTTAGGCTGGGCCGCGGTGGCAGCCCTACTGGCACTTTGGAAAGAACTGAGTGGTGGATCACTAAGGTCAGGGTTGAGTTTCAACCTGGCAAACCCGTCTCTACTAAAATACAAAGTGTGAGCCTGGGGCAGGTGCCTGCTGTCAGGGAGGCTGAGACAGAAAATACCAGCTGAACCCGGGAGGTGAAGAATGAGCTGAGATCGTGCCACTGCACTCCAGCCTGGACGACAAAATGAAACTCCATCTCAAAAATAAATAAATGAATAAAAATAAAAATAAAAATGATTATCCAGGTGTGGTGGCGCATGCCTGTAGTCCTTGCTACTTGGGAGACTGAGGTGGGAGGATTGCTTGAGCCCAGGAATTCAAGGCTGTAGCGAGCTACGATTGTGCCATTGCACTCCAGCCTTGGCAACAGAACGAGACTCTGTTTCTAAAAACAACAATAATACAATAAAAATAAAAAGGAACAGCCTGTAAGTGACCTTCAGGGTAGTCTAAGGGGGTAGGAGCAGGGACACTTACAGCATCTGCTATAGCAGGATACTTTTTTTTTTCCCCCTCCCTCTGGAAAATCTGTAAATGCAACAAAGAAATCATGAAGGTGACAAGCCCTCCTTCCCCTTGGGTAGCTGACATTGGCTATATTTCTGGCTATACCGCACCTTCCCATTAGCACCCAGACTTCCCTTTTGAGGGGGAATTGTCTAGCTGAAAGTTGTCTTAACACAAGGACTGTTCCCAACACTAGGCTCCCAGGGCAAGCCTGTGACACACACGTGGCCAACCCAAAGCTCATTGTTTTGGCTCCTGGATGAGTGTCCCAGTGTCATTTGAGAATGTTTGTAGGAAAATGGCAGAGATGGCATGTAGCCAGAGCTGTTTGCCGTGTGACCTTGGCTCTGAACTCTCTAGCTGGGCTCCAAGGAGGAAGATTTATCTAACACAGACATGCCAAGGATGAACTTCCTATGAACTTTTTATCCAGCGTGAACGCATGAATGTTTGGCAGTAACACACAAGTGACCAGGAGAAGGGATGTGCTGAGCTCTGTTGAAGGCTTCCACAATATCAAGGAAGGAAACTGAACAGAGCTGGCTTTCAGACCTAGAGACCTCCACTCTACCTGCCTCCTATCTTGGGAGAATACTGTCCCCAAGTGACTGGGAGAATTCTGAGGAACCTCTAGGTGCTAATATTGACACCTAACTTCGTGGGTCTGCGGGCTTTTGCCATGGAATGCAATTGTCTTCATTTAGGTTCTCCTAGAAGTAGACAATGACCCAAGGACTCATGGGCAAGTAGTTTGTTTAAGAGAGACGCCAGGCAATACCAGTAGGGGAACAGGGGTGTGACACAGAGAAGAGAGGGCAGTCCATAAACGTGCATGATGAGCAAGTTACCTCTGTGGGCAACAAGGGTTCAGTCCTGCTGGAAAATCCTGGGGACTGAGGGGAATACATACCTTAGAGTCATCCCACTTGAGGGGAGAGGGAGCTGGGGTATTTATCCACCAGCTCCCATTGGTCACCGATTAGGAGGGCTTATTAGGGGATGAAGAATGTGGCTGTTAATTCTCAGATACTTCCAGTCTGCTATTCAGTCTTTAGCAGCTTTAAAGAAAGCCCTTAGGGGCCAAGCACAGTGACTCACACCTGTAATCCCAGCACTTTGAGAGACTGAGGCAGGAGGATCACTTGAGCCTAGCAGTTTGAGACCAGCCTGGGCAACATAACAAGACCCCATCTCTACTAAAAATGAAAAAAAAAAAAAAAATAGCCAGGCATAGCCCAGGCATGGTGGCTCACACCTATAATCCCAGCACTTTGGGAGGCTGAGGTAGGCAGATAACCTGAGGTCAGGAGTTCAAGACCAGCCTGGCCATTATGAAAGAAAGCTGTTGGGGGCCGAGTAGAGTGACTCACATCTATAATCCCAGCACTTTGGGAGGTTGAGGTGGGAGGATCGCTTGAGCCCAGGAGGTTGAGGCTGCAATGAGCTATGATCACACCACTGTACTGAGCCTGGATGACAGAGCAAGATCCTGTCTCAAAAAAACAAAAACAAAAAAAAAGCCCTTGGGCAAGAAGATACAAATACTGGTAGCTGGTAGCATCTTCCCAGGGTTAGGGCAATTCAACATTAGTATCAGCTACAACAATTTATAACCTTCATGGTATTCGTTAGACCCCCAGAGCTCCCAGAATTTCTGCCCTTCCTCCAAGCCTGTTTTTGCAGCTTCTTGTCTATTCTGTGAACATCTGCACTTGTTTCCATAAAACCCATTCCTTAAATTGAAGATCCACAGAACCCATTCCTGTTGCATGCAAACAAAAACCTTGACTGATATACCCTGCCATCTGAAATTTGGAGTGAAATAATCTGTAAATAACATAACTGGGCGTTAACAAGGCTTTTCCAGGAGACAATTTTCAAGGTAACCATAATGAATGTATTTATTTATTTATTATTTTATTTATTGAGACAGGGTCTTGATCTGTCACCCCGGCTGGAGCGCAGTGGTGCAATCTCGGCTCACTGTAACCTCCGCCTCCCAGGTTTAAGTGACTCTCCTGCCTCAGCCTCCCAAGTAGCTGGGACTACAGGCACATGCCACTATACCTAGCTAATTGCACTTGGAGATCGCACCATTGCTCTCCAGCCTGGGCAACAAGAGCAAAACTCCATCTCAAAAAATAAAATAAAACCTGAGTTTTTTGAGGGCCAGGAGTGGTGGCTCACGCCTGTAATCCCAGCACTTTAGGAGGCCGAGGCAGGTGAATAGCTTGAGCTTAGGAGTTCAAGATCAGCCTGGGCAACATGGTGAAACCTCGTCTCTACCAAAAAAATACAAAAAATTAGCCAGGCATTGGTGGTGCAGCACCTGTGGTCCCAGCTACTCGGGAGGCTGAGGTGGGAGGATCACTGGAGTCCAGGAGGTGGAGGATTCAGTGAGCAGAGATCGCACCACTGCACTCTGGCCTGGGTGACAGAATGAGACCCTGCCTCAAAAAAATAACAAACAAAAAATAAGTTGTATTATTATTCATGTATGGTGAGGCCAACAGATCAGGATATGACTGCCACTAGAAAACACAAAATCTGTGTTCCCAAGAGGACAGGGCACCCCATGCCATATAGGGCCAAATGGGGAAGCACCAGGGTTGATCAGGAGGCAGAGGTAGTGGGGAAAACATAGGCAAAGGTCTTTATTGTGATTTCCAAAGAAAGAAGCAGGCAAGGGGCGGGCGTGGAGGCTCACGCCTGTAATCCCAGCACTTTGGGAGGCCGAAGTGGGTGGATCATGAGGTCAGGAGTTCGAGATCAGCCTGGCTAACATGGTGAAACCCCATCTCTACTAAAAATACAAAAATTAGCAGGGTGTGGTGGTGGGTACCTGTAGTCCCAGCTACTCAGGAGGCTGAGACAGGAGAATTGCTTGAGCCCGGGGGAGGTGGAGGTTGCAATGAGCCAAGGTCGAGCCACTGCACTCCAGCCTGGGCGACAGAGTGACACTCCATCTCAATAAAATAAAATATGATAAAATAAAAATAAAGTATACAGACGGAGGCCAGGCGCCGTGGCTCATGCCTGTAATCCCAGCACTTTGGGAGGCCAAAGTGGGTGGATCACCTGAGGTCAGGAGTTCAAGACCAGCCTAGCCGACGTGGTGAAACCCTGTGTCTACTAAAAATACAAAAAAATTAGCTGGACGTGGTGGCGGGCGCCTGTAATCCCAGCTACTCAGGAGGCTGAGGCAGGAGAATCACTTGAACCCGGGAGGCAGAAGTTGCAGTGAGCTGAGATCGCACCATTGCACTCCAGCCTGGGCGACAAGAGCAAAACTCCGTCTCAAAAAAAAAAAGTATGTAGACGGATATGCATAGGTGATATGCAAATACTATGCTGTTTTATGTCAGGGACTTGAGCATCCACAGATTTTGGTATCTGTAGGGGTCCTGGAACTAATCCTCCTTGGACACCAAGGGACAACTGTATTCCCTGAGTTATCCAATAACAACTGCTCAGTGGTTGGTAATAAAAGTTCAGAGTCTACATAGAATCTTAGTGGCTTCTCTGATTTGACTCTGCAACATTGTTTCCTTTCATCTCCAGCAGCGCAGGCCAGCTGCCCAGCAGGCATTCAAAATCCAGAATTCAGGGATACCATACCGTGTGATCATCTACTTCATGGATTTGAGTCTTTCCCAGATGTGGCCATTTCTGGATGGTGGAAGGAGATGTTCCTCTCTGGCAGTGACCCTCAGTCACATTTATCCCTCATCCTTTCCTCTACCCTAAAAATAGCCAGGATGCTGGGAGCTGTCAAGGCTGCATTGAGGTATTTTTAGCCTTAGGATCCTGGAGTTGGGGCCCAGCTGGACTGAGCTGAAAGGAAGGGACATCGGGTGGCAGGTGGCACCTCAGAGAGCCTTTGGAGTGGCCCAGTAACATCCAAGTTCTGATTTCTGACTTAATCAATGATGAAAATTGAGTTATGGGGGAAGAAGCAGAGGAAGGAGTGAAATGCAAAAATTCATTCATTCATTCATTCATTCATTCATTCATTCATTTATTCAGTGTCAGGCTCTGTTCTCAGCCCTGAAACTACAAGAACGACCAAAACAAAAATCTGTGCCCTGGAAATGAACAGGCAGAGTTCAGAATATCTACTTGTATCAGAAAGCAAGGAAAACGCCTTTAAAGTCTAAAGGAGTGTTTTTGTCAAATGAACATGGGAACGAACTGAAAGAGGCTCCCCCTGGTCAAAATGGGGACAATAACATTCTCCTCTGTGAGTCAAAAGCCTGTGTCATAAAAACCTTGCTTACAGATGTTCAACGCAGTTTCTTACAGCTCCAATCAGGGCAATTAAATAAGCAGACCATCTAGGGGTGTCACATAACAAGAATAAATAGCCAAATGCCAGGGATGTTTGAAAAGCAAAATATGGTTCATTATTTCCCCTGGGAGAGTCACGCTGAGCCACGGATTAATCAAAATACGGAGCATAGCGCACTGAAAAGTATTCCATTACCAGGAAGTGTAATTTCTGACTTATTCTACTTTAGAATAGTAAGTACTGCTAATTTCTGGGTCCTTTCTAGGTACTAGGCATTATTCCATGTGCCCCAAGACCATTGCCTTACTTGATCCTAGCCACAACCCAGCCAGGAGTATCCAGACCCTTTTTGTGTTTATTTTTTGTTTGTTTTGAGACAGAATTTCACTCTTGTCGCCCATGCTGGAGTACATTGGCTCCATCTCAGCTCATTGCAACCTCTGCCTCCAAGGTTCAAGTAATTCTTCTGCCTCAGCCTCCCAAGCAGCTGGGATTACAAGATTACAAGCATGTGCCACCAGGCCTGGCTAATTTTTTGCATTTTTAGCAGAGATGGGGTTTCACCATGTGGGCCAGGCTAGTCTCGAACTCCTGGTCTCAAGTGATCCGCTCACCTCAGCCTCCCAAAGTGCTGGGATTACAGGCGTGAGCCGCCATGCCCGGCTGGAATATCCAGACCCTTTAAGCACATTTTAGCAAAGAAGAAAGAAGAGGAGGAAAAGAATAGAAGGAGGAGGAGAGAAAAGGAGGGCAGAGGAAGTATTTCAGTAATAGTCATTTTTTTCCCTTTTGGTATGTGAATACATGTATCAGTTAGAATTCAATTCTGCTGCATAGAAGAGAAAAATAACAGCGGCTTAAACAGAGCAGAAGTATATTTTTCTCCCATGTAGGTGTACCACAGTAGGCAGTTCATGGCTGGCAAGGCAGCTCCACAATTATCAAGGACCTAAAGGCCTTCTAACTTTCTGCTGTCATTCTTGGCTTCCATCCGCAAGGTTGCCTCATGACCACAAAATGGCTGCAAGAGCACCAGGCATCATGTCCATGTTCCAGGCAATATTAAGAGGAAAGGGGTTAGGGCTAAAGGGTACTCAACTGAGCCATCATCATTAAAGAGTTTACTAAAAGCCTCATTCAATAACTTCCACTTACAGCTCATTAGGCCACTGCTATCTGCATTAAGTTAGGAAATGTAGTCTTTTAGCTGAGCACATTGTTACCCCCAGTAAATATGAGGGTAGGGGTTCTGTTAAAAAGAAGTATAGAGCCAGGCACAGTGGCTCACACCTGTAATCCCAACACTTTGGGAGGCTGAGGCAGCACGATCGCTTAAGCCCAGGAGTTTGAGACCAGCCTGGGTACCGTAGTAAGACCCCTTCTTTACAAAACAATAAAAACCAGCAGGGCATAGTGGTGCATACCTGTGATCGCAGCTACTCAGGAGGTTCAGGTGGGAAGATCACTGGAGCTGGGGAGGTGAAAGCTGCAGTGAGCCAAGATCACGCCACTGCACTCCAGCCTGGGTAACAAAGTGAGGCCCTGTCTCAAAACAAAAAAGAAAAAAAGGAAGGAAGGGAGGGAGGGAAGGAGGGAGGGAAGGAAGGAAGGAAGGAAGGAAGGAGAAAAAGAAGAATGAAAGATGAATACTGAGACTGCAATTAGCAGTCTCTGCCACAATAACCATGCTGCATTTTCCATCTGGTTTTTACTAATTGCACAGGAATTCTAGTCATGCCCCCTTGCCCTTAGCTCTTCACAGTCTGCAAACCAGACTGCTTCCCAAGTGCCAAAACTGGAGCCTTTTGTTTGCTATTGAGACCTGCCTTGCCACATGTAGGCCACAGAATGAATGCCCCTGAGAGCAACTTTCAACTAGTAACTGACAAAAGTTGGTGGATAAATACCCCAGCTCTCTCACCTTCCAATGAGGAACTTCAGCCTACAACACATGGAACAGAAGAACTGCCGAGCTGAGCTCAGCCAATCATAGAGTCATGAGAAATCATCATCATTGTTCTCAGCCCCTGAGTTCTGGGACAGTTTGTTACTCAGCAATAGATAACTGAAATGGGTGGAATGGGTTAGAAATAAATCTTTGTTGTTTTAACACCCCTAAAATTTAGCCTATCCCGACTGACTCACCCTCATTGTATTCACCCTCTGCTGAAAGCCAGGGGTTTAAATCTCTGAGCAGGACGTCACCCTCAAACAAATATAGTTTACTTGGTCTTGTGGAAGACACAGGATTTGCCAGCTATGTACAGTCAAGATCAATAGCATGTCTAAATGGCTGTGCCTAAGGGGAAACATGTTCTGTGGCTGGGTGTGGTGGCTCAAGCCTGCAATACCAACATTTTGGGAGGCCAAGGCAGGAGGATTGCTTGAACCCAGGAGTTCCAGACCAGCCTGGGCAACATGATGAAACCCTGTCTGTACAAAAAAAAAAAAAAAAATTATTTACCGGGGCAGTGGTCCTTATCTGTAATCCCAACTCCTCAGGAGGCTGAGGCGGGAGGATTGCTTGAGCCCAGGAGTTCGAGTTTGCAGTGAGCCAGGATTGTGCCACTGCATTCCAACCTGGGTGACAGAGTGAGACCCTGCTCAAAGGAAACAAAGAAAAGTGTTCTGCCCTTTTATTATGCTGGTGATATCCAAACGTAATTATCTTGCCATATTCTAGGTCCTAAAAGGCAAGTCTCTCTCTACTTTCCAATAGGAATAATAAGCCATGTGTTGGTGCTCACCTGTATGTTCCCCTACATTTCCCAGAATCCCTTGCAGATGAGACAGACCCATGTGACTCATTCCAGCCAATGGATTATCGCTACTGGGATGAGGCAGTTAAGAGCTGATACATTCCTCTGTCCTTCTCTTTCCCCCGAGGTGGCTTTGGAAGCCATGTGAGAGATGGCGCTGTCTCAAAATGGAGGAAGACTGGATCTCTGCATCACTGCTTGGAGGCGAGCCCTGCTAACTAGCTTACAGGAATAAGAAACAAACTTGTGCTGTATAAAGCCACTGAAGTTTCTGATTTGTTTGTTATTGCTACTGAATATAGCCTTATGCTGTCTAGCAAGCATCATTTCTGGAAAAATGATGAATTCTCAGGGAATCTTGCAAACATTACATGTCATTATCCCCAGCTACAATTTACATAATTCATTTGCTGAGAGGAACTCACAGAACTTAGCAAAGAACTACCAAAGATAGGTAGGCAGCACTTTGCTGATCCCATTTATTTGAAAAGAAAAAAAATTTGAGACAGAGTCTCACTCTGTTGCCCAGGCTGGAGTGCAGTGGTGTAATCACAGCCCACTGCAGCCCCGACCTCCTGGGCTCAAGCAATCCTCCCCGCTCAGCCTCCTGAGTAGCTGGGACTACAGGAACACACCACCACACCCAGCTAATTTTTTTTGTATTTTTATAGAGACAGGGTTTCACCATGTTGCCCAGGCTGGTCTTGAACTCCTGGGCTCAAGTGATCTGCTCACCTCAGCCTCCCCAAATGCTGGGATTACAGGAATAAGCCACCTTGCCAAGTGGAAAATTTATTTATTATGTGATGAATATCAAGCTTCTTTGTAAAGAGGATATAGCTAAGAGCCTCTCCTAGCAGTGATGTACATCAGTCACTTCGCCCATGTGAACCTCAGTTCCCTCATTTGGAAGGCTGGATGGAAAGGTCTCTGCAATCTATCTCCTCATCAAAAAAAATTTTTGGCCAGGCAAGGTGGCTCATGCCTATAATCCCAACACTTTGGGAAGCCAAGGTGAGAGGATCGCTTGGGGCCAGGAGTTCAAGACCAGCCTAGGCAACATAGTGAGACACCCATCTCTACTAAAAAGAATGTTTTTCATTAGCCCAGTGTGACAGAGCATGCCTGTAGTCCCAGCTACTCAGGAGGCTGAGGCGAGAGGATCCCTTGAATGCAGGAGTTCAAGGCTGCAGTGAGCTATGATCACACCATGGCACTCTAGTGTGGGCAACAGAGTGAGACCCTCTCTTTAAAAAAAAAAAAAAAAAAAAATCGGGCCAGGTGCAGTGACTCATTACTGTAATCCCAGCACTTTGGGAGGCTGAGGCTGGTGGATCACCTGAGGTCAGGAGTTTGAGACCAGCCTGGCCAGCATGGTGAAACCCCATCTCTACTAAAAACAGAAAAATTAGCCGGGCATGGTGGCAGACACCTGTAATCCCAGCTATTTGGGAGACTGAGGCAGGAGAATCACTTGAACCCGGGAGGCCGAGGTTGCAGTGAGCCGAGATCATGCCGCTGCACTCCAGCCTGGGCGACAGAGCAAGACTCTGTCTCAAAAATAAATAAATAAATAATTTTTTTAAAAAACACGCTAATTCTAGTTTCAGTCTGGATGATAATTTGGGGAAGAGAAGCAGAGAGGGAAATTTGGAATTAATTCCCTCCATGTGGCAACCCTGAAGATCACAAAAAAGTTAGAGTGAGAATGGGAGCAAGGATTCTAAAACTTCCCCACTCCTGGGGAACCTGCTGTCCTAAATTTAAACTTGGAAGAGATTTTGGCAACACCCTCCTGCCTCTTTCTGCCAACAAACTCACTGAAATTAACAAATGGCCTGTTTGCTTATGTTTGGTCTGTCCTTAGCACGGAAACAGTTCTCTGCGCCCACAACTGATTATATCCAAATTTACTTCCAGTTTTTCCTCTCCTCTCCCCTGTTGTGTTGTGTCCTCAGTTTGAAAGGTCACATTCATCAAATTAGAACATGAAAGGTTGGCACACAGACATTTCGTGTGAATGCCTAAATGCCTGGAGCAGGATAAGAAGTTAAAAGAAAAAAAAAAAAACTTTTGCAAAAGAAAAATAATTATCATAACAGCTCAGGCAGTCCTAGAAGTTTACATGTATTAAATTTAGCAACATTGGACTTTTTTAACAGCCTAATTTTCTCTGCCGTGCATGATTTCCTTTGCCCAAACAAACCATTGCAACAAATTTGTAATGCATAGAAATGCAGCTATCGGCCAGACACAGTGGCTTATGCCTATAATCCCAGCACTTTGGGAGACCAAGGCGAGCAGATCACCTGAGGTCAGGAGTTCAAGACCAGCCTGACCAGCATGGCAAAACTCCATCTCTACTAAAAATACAAAAAATTAGCCGGGCATGGTGGTGGGTGCCTGTAGTCCCAGCTACTCAGGAGGCTGAGGCAGGAGAATCACTTGAACCCAGGAGGCAGAGGCTGCAGTGAGCGGAGATCTCGCCATTGCACTCCAGTCTAGGTGACAAGAGCAAAAATCCATCTCATAAAAAATAATAATAATATTTTTAAAAATAAAATAAAATAAAAATGCAGCTATCATCCTAAAATGTAAAATGTGTGAAGTGGTTACCAAAAATAACAAAAACAAGCCAGATGCAGTGGTTCATACCTGTAATCCCGGCACTTTGGGAGGCCAAGGTGAGGAGTTCAAGACCACCCTAGGCAACATAAGGAGGCCTCATCTCTACAAAAAATTTAAAAATTAGCCAGGCATGATGGCACACACCTGTGGTCCCAGCTACTTGGGAGACTGAGGTGGAAGGATCATTTGAACCCCGGGGCTGCAGTGAGCCATGATTGTACCATTGCACTGCCACCCAGGCAACAGAGCAAGACCCCCACCACTTGTTTTGGAATATCAAACTTTTAGAACTTTTGGAGGATCTGACTTTGAAATACCTCAGTTTGACCTTGGGGGTAGGTTTTCATTTCTTTCTTCCTTTCTGAGATATCCTAGTTGGGTTCAAATTCCATTCCTCAGCCTCTAGAATTCTCTCCATCCACAGATCTTAAAGTCTCCATGCCCCAATCTTCTGGATGTTGACATCAATTTCATGGAACGCACCAGTCCCCCCACCACCAACTTATCTGCGCTTTCACTTTTGTAGCTTCAGCTACCCGCGGTTAACTGCAGTCCAAAAATAGGTGAATACCGTACAATAAGGTATTTTGACAGAGAGAGAGAGAGAGACCACGTTCACATAACTGTAATTATTTGCTACAATGGTTCTATTGTATTTTCAATCATCGCTGTTAATTTTCTTACAGGGCCTAATTTATAAGTTAAACTTTATTCTAAGTATGTATGCATAGGAAAGAACACAGTATGTATATAGGGTCTGGCATTATCTGTAGTTTCAGGCACCCACTGGGGCTCTTGGAATAAATATATTGTCCCTCAGATAACGGGGAGCCGCTACAGTCCTAATACCAGGGCTTTGCTGAGGGGCTGTGCAGGTTTGGTTTGTTTGGGTTTTTTTGTTTGTTTGTTTGTTTGTTTTGAGACGGAGCCTTACTCTGCCACTGCTGGAATGCAGTGGTGTGATCTCGGCTCACTGCAACCTCCGCCTTCCAGGTTCAAGCAATTCTCCCACCTCAGCCTCCCAAGTAGCTGGGATTACAGGCACCTGCAACCATGCCTAGCTAATTTTTTAATTTTTAGTAGAGTCAGAGTTTCACCATGTTGGCCAGGCTGGTCTCGAACTCCTAACCTCAAGTGATCCACCCACCTCGGCCTCCCAAAGTGCTGGGATTACAGGCGTGAGTCACCGTGCCCAGCCAGAGAATGTTCTGATTCTTAAGAGATGCACACTAAAGTATTTGAGAGTGAAGGATCAGTATGTCTGCAACTAACTCTCACAATATTCAGGAAAATAATAATAATGTATGTGTATGTATATATCCGTGTATGTATCTGTAGAGACAGAAACAGATGAACCTACATGGCAAACGTTACCAACTAAGGAGTCTAGGTGAAGGGTTTATGGGTGTTCATTGTATTGTAATTTTTCTACAGATTTGAACATCTTCAAAATAAAATATTGAAAAAATAAGTCACAGCCGGGCATGGTGGCTCATGCCTGTAATCCCATCACTTTGGGAGACCGAGGCAGGTGGATCACCTGAGGTCAGGAGTTGGAGACCAGCCTGGCCAACACAGCAAAACCCTATTTCTACTAAAAACACAAAAATTAGCTGGGCATAGTGGCAGGTGCCTGTAATCCCAGCTGCTCGGGAGGCTGAGGCAGGAGAATTGCTTGAACCCGGGAGGCGGAGGTTGCAGTGATCCAAGATCGCACCACTGCACTCCAGCCTGGGTGACAGAGCAAGACCCTGTCAAAAAAAAAAAAAAAAAAAAAAAAGGGCCAGGCACAGGGGCTCACACGGGTAATCGTAGCACTTTGGGAGGCCGAGGTGGGCAGATCACCTGAGGTCAGGAGTTCAAGACCAGCCTGACCAACCTAGTGAAACCCCGTCTCTACAAAATACAAAAAATTAGCCAGGCGTGGTGGCCCATGCCTGTAATCTCAGCTACTTGGAGGCTGAGGCAGGAGAATTGCTTGAACTGGGGAGGCAGAGGTTGCAGTGAGCCAAAATCGCACCAGTGCACTCCAGCCTGGGCGACAGAGCAAGACCCTATCTTGAAAAAAAGAAAAGAAGCCATCTAGTCTATCGCCAGTGTTTTGATTATTTCAAGCATGGACTCTGGGTATCCAAACATCCTCCTCGTGAGAGCCTAATGAAGGAAACAGAGGAAGATTTGAGAATCTCAGAAACAGCTTGGTTGCCGCTTAGACATTAACCCCAGATGCTGCTCCCTATTTCCAACTCTACCTGCAAGTGTGTTTTCAACAGCATCGTGGAGTCCAGATTAAAGAGCCGTTTTCCTCCTCAGAAAGTACAGACTCCTTCAAGATTTGCATAAGCCATTTAGGAGCCAGGGAACCTTGGGATAGATGTGAATCTTGGAATGTGGGTTGTTAGAATATTTTAAAGCTGGTGAGAAAAAAATTGAAGTAAAACAAGGATGTCCAGGCAGAGGCATCTGCAAGACAAATTAGCACCATCGCCACCACCCCACCCCCCTCCCCAACCCAGTCAACAAACAGGACAAGTAACACTTCTCTGCCCTCGTGGGAACAGATTGAGTGGAAGGAGTTGATGGGTGGGGAGGTGACGTTGCCAAAATCCCGAAATAGAGCTGTTCAAAACACCCTTTCACAGCATGTCAGACAAATGCCAGAGTGATTAAATGTTGAGTGGAGACTTTGAGAAGCTGAAAGAGGAGGGCAGAAACTAGGCATGAAAACATACTCCTTTCATCTCCTTCCAAATCTGGGTCAGCACTCAACTGCGGCATCAGGACACTTTCTCAGCATCTGAGAAGCAACCTCACCTAATCCAAGTCTGTCAGGGCGCCAAAATACTCTGGCTTCCGGTGATTAACTGATTTGTGCAGTATGCATTCATGAAGCGCTTATGTTCCAAGCTCTGGAAAACACAGTAGCTTCTCCCAGTTCCTGCCATTGCGAGTTTGTCGTCCAGCGAGGGAAATGGAGAAGTAGTGACAATACGCTTGATTGAATTTTTTTTTTTTTTTGAGACGGGGTCTTGCTGTGCTGCCCAGGCTGGAGTGCAGTGGTGCGGTCATCGCCCACAGCAGCCTCAAACTCCTGGGCTCAAGAGATCCTCCCACTTCAGCCTCCCAAGTAGCTGGGGTTACAAGGCACTGCTTGAATTATTGTTCCAGTTTTTTCAGCCCTCTGTAGATCCACACGCTGTGTGCCATGGGACTTTGCTGTTATTCTCACCAAAGGCAGAACTCTTGCCTCTTGACTTTGGGTTCTTTGGGCTGTGGGACCAGCTTTCCTCAACAGGTAGCCAGTTCCAAGTATCCCTCAAGAAGCCTCCCATGTCTCCACTTGCCTTCTTATCACTGTCATCATCATGAGGGAAGCTTCCTCCCAAGAATGACTATTCCTTTGGCCAAGGTCTCAGAATGAATACGTGCCAGCCAGTCACGGTGGCTCACGCCTGTAAATCCAGCACTTTGCGAGGCCGAGGCAGGCAGATCACCTGAGGTCAGGAGTGCGAGACCAGCCTGGCCAACATGGAGAAATCTCATCTATACAAAAAAAAAAAAAAGTCGGGTGTGGTGGCAAGTGCCTGTAATCCCAGCTACTCAGGAGGCTGAGGCGGGAGAATCACTTGAATCCAGGAGGTGGAGGTTGCAGTCAGCCGAGATCACACCACTGCACTCCAGCCTGGGCAGCAGGGTGAGACTATGTCTCAAAAAAAAAAAAAAAAGAATGAATACATGCAGAATTGATCTAAACCCAACCTGCAGAGAGAGGCCAAAGCATGCATCAAAACTGTTCAGCTGGTCCCCACCCACATCAGCCAAGTCCTCAGACATGTGGGCAAAAATAAATGATTGCTACTTTTGGAATAGCCACCACAATAGCCCATATGCTAGGCTGTCAAGCAAGTCTCAACAAATTTTGAAGAACTGAGATCCTACAAAGTATGAGCACAGTGGAATTAAACTAGAAGTCAACAACAAAAAAGATAACTCGAAATTTACGATTGTTTGGAGATTTAACCACACATCTCTAAATAACTCCTAGGTCAGAGAAAAAAAAAAAATCAGAGTGGAAATTAGAAAATATTTTGAACCGAGTGCTAATGAACATACCTGAAAAAATGTTGTGGGATGCAGCTAAAGCAGTGCTGAGAGGGAAAGGCATAGCTTTGAATGCCTATATGAAAAATGAAAAAAAGCTTAAGGTATTGTTATTTCAGATGCTGAGTTTTGGGGTCTCTTTTCTTGTGCAGCAATAGCTGATTGCTATGATAAGTAGCATTTATATTGCATTCACTATGTGGCAGACCCAAGTAAACAGAACCACACAGGTTATGTGAAGAGCCAGTAAGGAGTAAAGTCAGAATTCAAATCCAGATTGACTCCGGAGTTAGGTTCTCAGCACCGTGCTCTACTTCTCCTAGAGGAGAAGCCTAAAGATCACGACATTGTGATAAATGCTATTAATTCACAGAAGTGGGTGGACCTAACTGTGAGGATTGGAAAACACTTCCAGAAAGAAGTGATGCTTGACCTGACAGTTAAGAGAAAGTGAAGGCTGTTGGAAAGGTTACGCAGAGGCCCATGGGCATGAACGACATAGCCCATAGTTCAGTGTGGCTGGCCCATACAGTGAGCATGAGTTGTGTCAAAAAATGAGAATGAAGACGTAGTGCAGATCTGATTCAAGCCTGGCTAAAGAGGGAGATGATCTGATTATATTTGTACCTCAGCAAGATCCATCTGTAGTATGTGGAGGATTGGAAGGGGGATACAATGCAAAAATTCCAGTTAAGAGGCCATGAAAGGGCTGGGCACTGTGGCTTACACCTATAATACCAGCACTTTTGAGGGCTGAGACAGGCTGAGACAGGCCACTTGAGGTCAGGAGTTTGAGACCAGCCTGGCCAACATGGTGAAATCCCATCTCTACTAAAAATACAAAAATTAGCCGGGTATGGTGGTGCACACCTGTAGTCCCAGCTACTTGGGAGGCTGAGGCAGGAGAATTGCTTGAACCCGAGAGGCAGAGGTTGCAGTGAGGTGAGATTGTGCCACTGCACTCCAGCCTGGGCAACAAAGTGAGACCTTGTCTCAAAAAAAAAGGTAGGGATTGGTGGCTCACGCCCGTAATCACAGCACTTTGGGAGGCCGAGGCGGGTGGATCATGAGGTCAGGAGATCGAAACCATCCTGGCGAACACGGTAAAACCCCGTCTCTAGTAAAAATAGAAAACAATCAGCCAGGCATGGTGGCGGGCACCTGTAGTCCCAGCTACTTAGGAGGTTGAGGCAGGAGAATGGCATGAACCTGGAAGGCGGAGCTTGCAGTGAGCGGAGATCATGCCACTGCACTCCAGTCTGGGTGACAGAGCCAGACTCCATCTAAAAAAAAAAAAAAAAAAAAAAAAAAAAAAAGAGGCCGTGAAAGCACTGATAGACTCTTTTTCTTTTTGGAAACAAGGTCTCGCTCTGTCACCCAGGCTAGAGTGCAGCGGTGATCACAGCTCACTGTAACCTCAACCACCAGAGTTGAAGCGATCCTCTTGGCTCAGCCTCTTGGGTAGCTGGGACCACAGGCATGCACTACTATGCCCGCCTAATTTTTAAAATTTTTTTTTGTAAAGATGGGGACTCTCTATGTTGGCTAGGCTGGTCTTGAACTCCTGGGCTCAAGCAAGCCTCACACTAGCCTCCCCAAGTGCTAGGACTGCAGGCATGAGCCACCGTGCCTGACCCCTCTTTTCAACTAGGCATCATTCTTGGGTCCTGTCCTTAGCCTGCTTCTGTCAGTCTTGGCAAAGAATCCTGCTAAATTACACCCCAACCCTTAGTATTTTATCACCCTGGCCAGCCTTCAGCAAGAATCCTTTTAAGTTAGCATCTTAATCCATTTGGGCTACTCTAACAAAATAACATAGACTGAGTGGTTTAAAAGCAACAGAAATTCATTTCCCACAATTCTGGAGGCTGGGAAGTCCAAGAGCAAGGCACCAGCACATTCAGTGCCTGCTGAGAATCTGCTTCTTGGTTCATAGATGGCCATTTTTTCACTGTCTCCTCACATGGTGGGAAGGTTGAGGGACCTCTCTGGGGTCTCTTTGATAGAGGCACTAAACCCATTCTTGAGGGCTCCAGTCCCATAACTTTATCACCTCCCAAAGGCCCTGCCTCCAACACCATCACATTGCAGATTAGGTTTCAACACATGAATTTGGGCTGGGCACAGTGGCTCACGCCTGTAATCTCAGCATTTTGGGAGGCCAAGGTAGATAGATCACCTGAGGTCAAGAGTTCGAGACCAACCTGGCCAATGTGGAAAAACCCTGTCTCTACTAAAAATACAAAAATTAGCCAAGTGCGGTGACATGTGCCTGTAATTCCAGCTACTTGGGAGGCTGAGGCAGGAGAATCACTTGAACCCGGGAGGCAGAGAGAGGTTGCAGTGAGCCAAGAATCATGCCACTGCACTCCAGCCTGGGCAACAGAGCAAGATTCCATAAAATTAAAAACAAAAAAAACAAAAACAACAACAACAACAAAAACAACCCATGAATTTGAAGGAGACACAAACATTGTCTACAGCAATTGGTTTGGCAAGAATCCCCCTATCTGCCGAGTGCAGTGGCTCATGCCTGCAATCCCAGCACTTTGGGAGGGAGAAGCAGAAAGATTGCTGGAGGCCAGGAGTTCAAGACCAGTCTGGGCAACATAGTAAGACCCTGTGTCTATTAAAAATAAAAAAGAATCCCCCTATGCTTGATGCTTCCTCTTAGTCATTTTTCATCCACTAAACCCCTCACTCTGCTCATCGGCTGTAAATGCCAATCTGTCTTTGCTGTTTTGGAAATTGAGCTCATTTCTCTGCTGAAGTCTCTTTTCCCCTATTACAATAGTACTGAATAAAACTATCTTTACCACTTTTAACTGGTGTCCAGCTCTGTCTCTTCGACAGCATCCAGATGAGTCACGAAGACTTGAACTAAAGCATTAGCAGTTAGGATCTATCAAGCATTTCTTTAGGATTTATTGTATTAAGTCCTCAGATTTTGTCTAAGGCAATGGGAATGTGTCAGTAAACACAACAGGGAAAAATCCCTGCCCTGGGCCGGGTGAGGTGGCTCATGCCTGTAGAAGTGGCAAAAGTTCCATGTACCCAGACTGCCTCCCACCTCAAGTATTAGCCACAGTAACTCATTTTACTCATTTTTCTGCCTCGGAGCTTTTTTGCAGCTATTGAAGGCTGCCTGCGTGCAGACGCTGCCAGAAGTTAAGAAGAGATAAAGCCCCCAGGAGGTAACTCTCAACCAGTGCAGAATGAGAGTCAATAAATGAATGTCACTCCCCACCCTCATCCGCTAGAGGCACCATTCTGACGTTTTTTCTGCACTATTTACTTGCAGGAGTAGCTCAATAATGCACGCTTTATTGGCTTTTCCTCCTAACCTGTCTGCCTCTCCCAATATCCCTGTTACTGCTTCCTGAAGCCATTTTCCAAATAAACTATCAGAAAAGCAAAATGAAGACGCAATCGAAGAAAACACTTGGGGCTGGGTGCAGTGGCTCACGCCTGTAATCCCAGCACTTTGGGAGGCCGAGGCAGGGAGATCACAAGATCAGGAGTTCAAGACGAGCCTGGCCAACATGGTGAAACCCTGTCTCTACTAAAAATACAAAAATTAGCCAGGCGTGGTGGCGCACGCCTGTAATCCCAGCTACTCAGGATGCTGAGGCAGGAGAATTGCTTGAACCCAGGAGGCGGAGGTTGCAGTGAGCCGAGATCATGCCACTGCACTCCAGCCTGGGGGACAGAGCAAGACTCTTTCTCAGCAAAAAAAAAAAAAAGAGAGAACACTTGGAAAAACCAGGAGTGCACATGATGTCAAATAAAAGCAGACAGCCCATGAATAACAGAGTGAGACAGAGGCGGGGGGGCGGGAAAAAAAGAATTGAGACTTGGGGAAAGCCATTTCAAATCATTAACTACTTTCAGGACAAAAGGAGAAGTAATTGGAGAAGTGATTGGTTTAGTGATTTTTCTAAAAATAGTTTCTGTGTTAATTAAAATTTACAGAGAAAGCAAATCAACATGTTCCCATTTATCTCTGCCTAATTTCTGTCCTCCCAACTCATGAGTGGGGTTATTGAAGATATTAAAGAAAACAAAGTTCCTAAGGACATGAAAACCCATAGGAAACCATCCTTATATGAGTTAATGCCTAGAGAGCCAGCCAGTCCCACCTGTACCCATTCTAAGGCAAAGACTAAACATACAATTTATCCTCTAAAAAAATCCAGGTGGGCCGGGCGCGGTGGCTCACACCTGTAATCCCAACACTTTGGGACACCAAGAGGGGAAGATTACTTGAGTCCAGGAGTTCAAGGCCAGCCTGGGCAGCATAGCAAGACCTCATCTCTACAAAAAGTAAAAATAATTAGCCGGACATGGTGGTACGCACCCGGCTTGGATGCTGAGGGATGCTGAGGCAGAAGAATCGCTTGAACCTGGGAGGTGGAGGTTGCAGTGAGCCGAGATCGCGCCACTGGCCTCTAGCCTGGGGCAACAGAGCAAGACTCTATCTCAAAAAAAAAAAAAAAAAAAACTCCCCTTGAGGTGACGCCTAAAACCTAGATGTGATGACGGAACTCTTGTGCCCTCCCTTGGGCATCATGCCTCAGATCGGGAGAGCAGCTCTAGGCGCAGCTGGGAGAAGCTTGTCAGACACAAGCATGCATCCATCAGTGGAATTCCAGGCCCCAAGGCCAGCATTAGCATGCAAGCAAAATGCTGGAGGGTGTTATGCTAAGTGCAAAAGCCAGGCCCAGCAAGACCATGATCTCACTGCTTTTTGAGTTCTAACGAAGTTGAACTCAAAGATGTGAAGAGAAGAATGATGGTTACCAGGGGCTGAATGGGAAGTGGTGGCAAGTGGAGAGATTTTTGTCTGAGTATAAGTTGCAGTTAGACAGGAGGAATACTTTTTTTATTTGTGCAAATGATGGTGTACATGAGAAATGTTTTACATGTATATAATGCATAGTGATTAAATCAGGGTATTTAGGATATCCATCACCTGAGTCTCACTGTCATGCAGGCTGGAGTGCAGTGGTGTGATCTCAGCTCACTGCAACCTCCGCCTCCCAGGTTCAAGCAATTCTCGTACCTCAGCCTCCCAAGTGGCTGGGACTACAAGCACGTGCCACCACACCTGGCTAATTTTTGTATTTTTAGTACTGACAGGTATTTTTAGTAGCGACAGGGTTTCACCATGTTGGCCAGGCTGGTCTCGAAGTCCTGACCTCAAGTGATCCGCCCCTCCAGCCTCCCAAAGTGCTGGGATTACAGGCATGAGTCACCGCGTCTGGCCGAGAAGGAATACTTCTTTTATTTGTGCAAATTATGGCGTACATGAGAAATTTTTTACTTGTATATAATGCATAGTGATTAAATCAAGGTATTTAGGGTATCCAGGGTAGTCATCACCTAAGTACAATACATTTTTTTAAGTATAGTCATTCTACTCTGCTATCAAACATGGAATATGGCCAGGCACCGTGGATCGTGCCGGTAACCATAGCAGGCAAGGATTACTTTGCCTTCACCTTTGGGAAGCCAAAGCGTAAAAATCACTTGAGCCCAGGAGTTCAAGACCAGCCTGGACAACACAGCCGACAACCTTTTTTATTTTTTTGAGACGGAGTCTTACTCTGTCGCCCAGGCTGGAGTGCAATGACGCAATCTCGACTCACTACAACCTCCGCCTCCTGGCTTCAAGCAATTCTCCAGCCTCAGCCTCCCGAGTAGTCGAGATTACAGGCATGCACCACCACACCCAGCTAATTTTTGTATTTTTAGTAGAGATGGGGTTTCACCATGTTGACCAGACTGGTCTCGAACTCCTGACCTCAGGAGATCCACCCGCCTCAACCTCCCAAAGTGCCGGGATTACAAGCGTGAGCCACCATGCCCAGCCTTCTTTTTTTCCTCTTCTATCCAATGAAACTACCTTGAGTGTAAGGGCAAGTGATTCCATCCTTATAGCCTTACCATCTGGTCTAATGCCTGACACAAAATAAATGACCATCCATAAACAAATCAATGAGTGATTTAATTAATTGTTTACCCAACCCAGACCTAAAAAATAATTGCAATAATATATATGGGTGGGATGCCAGGTGATGTTTTGATAGATGTATACATTGTGGAATAATTAAACCAAGCTAGTTAACATATCCGTCACCTCACGTACTCTTGTGTGTGTGTGGGGGGGGGGGGGTAAGAACATTTGAAATTTACTCTGTTAGCAATTTTGAAATATATGTTATTATTAACTGCAGTCACCATGCTGTGAGATCTCAAAAATGTATTCCCTGGAAAAATTGATAACAGAAACTGGCAAGGGTGGGAGGAGGATGAAGGGAAGTGGGTTAAAGGGTACAAATATACAGTAAGATAGAAGGAATACATTAAATGTGTTTTTAAAATTTATTTTCATTTTGTATTAAACAAATAGAGATGGTGGCCGGGCGTGGTGACTCACACCTGTAATTCTAGCACTTTGGGAGGCCGAATCGGGCCGATCACCTGAGGTCAGAAGTTGGAAACCAGCCTGGCCAACATGGTGAAACCCCGTCTCTATTAAAAATACAAAACTGAGCTGGGCGTGGTGGCAGGCACCTGTAATCCCAGCTCCTCAAGAGGCTGAGGCAGAAGATTCGCTTGAACCCAGGAGACGGAGGTTGCAGTGAGCTGAGATTGCACTGCTGCACTCCAACCTGGGCGACAGAGCGAAACTCTGTCTCAAAAAAAAAAAAAGAAAGAAAGGAAAAGAAAAAGGTTGGATGTAGCACTCAAATGACAGCACAGTGTGCGTTAAACAAATGATTCCGAGAGACTTCTAGGGCTGAAAATGCCCTATCTCATTTTATTTATTTATCTATTTAACTATTTATTTATTTATAAATTATTATTATTATTTTATTTATTTATTTTTCTTTTTGAGATGGAGTCTCGCTCTGTCACCCAGGCTGGAGTGCAGTGGCTCGACCATGGCTCACTGCAGCCTCGACCTTCCGGGCTCAAGCAATCCTCCCCACTCAGCCACCCAGGTAGCTGGGACTACAAGCGCACATCACTGCAACCAGCTAATTCTTTTTTTTTTTTTTTTTTTTTTTTGCTAGGGACTGGACCCCACTGTGTTGCCCAGGCTGGTCTCTATCTCCTGGGCCTCAAGTGATCCTCCTGCCTCAACCTCCCAAAGTGCTGGGATTACAAGCATGAGTCACCTCACCTGGCCAAAATGTCTTATCTCTTGATACTGGTGGTGGTTACATGGCATATACATATGCAAAAAACCACTCATCAAGCCATATGCTTAAGGTTTATGCATTTATTTATCTAAGTTTTAGCACCAGCAAAACTTTTCTACCCTTGCAACTTTCCCCAACCCCAGCTATTAATGGACCCTCTCAGTCTCCAAAGCTTTCCATCCACACTTTAAATTTGCCTTAATTAGGCTGGGTACGGTGGCTCACGCCTGTAATCCCAGCACTTTGGGAGGCCAAGGTGGGTGGATCACGAGGTCAGGAGTTCGAGACCAGCCGAACCAACATGGTGAAGCCTGGTATCTACTAAAAATACGAAAATTAGCTGGGTGTGGTGGCGCATGCCTGTAATCCCAGCTACTCAGGAGGCTGAGGCAGGAGAATCACTTGAACCCGGGAGGTGGAGGTTGTGATAAGCCGAGATCACACCACTGCACTCCAGCCTGGGTGACAGAGCGAGACTCTATCTCAAAAAAAAATAAAAATAAAAAATTAAATTTGCCCTAATTATATATACCAGGGGTTAGCAAACCTTTTTCCTTAAAGGGCCAGGTAGTAAGTATTTTTAGTTTTGCAGGCCAGATGGTCTCTTCCCCAGCAACTCAACTCTGCCATAGCAGCGAGAAAGCCGCCATACACAACACGTAAACAAATGCTCAGGGCTGTTACCGGAAAGCGGTCCGGATCCAGACTCCCCCAGAGACGGGTCTTGGATCCCGTGCAAGAAAGAATTCAGGGCAAGTCCATGGAGTAAAGTGAAAGCAAGTTTATTAGGAAAGAGAAGGAATAAAAGAATGGCTACTCTGTAGACAAAGCAGCCTTGAGGACTGCTGGTTGCCCATTTTTACGGTTATTTCTTGATTATATGCTAAACAAGGGGTGCATTATTCATACCTCTCCTTTTTTTTTTTTTTTTTTTGGAGATGAAGTTTCGCTTTTGTTGCCCAGGCTGGAGTGCAATGGCGCAATCTCGGTTCACCGCAACCTCTGCCTTCCAGATTCAAGCAATTCTCCTGCCTCAGCCTCCCGAGTAGCTGGGATGACAGGCGTGCACTACCATGCCCGGCTAATTTTGTATTTTTAGTAGAAACGAGGTTTCTCCATGTTGGTCAGGCTGGTCTCCAACTCCCGACCTCAGGTGATCCGCCCGCCTCGGCCTCCCAAAGTGCTGGGATTGCAGGTGTAAGCCCCTGCGCCCGGCCCATACCTCCCCTTTTTAGAACTTATAGGGTAACTTCTTGACGTTGCCATGGCATTTGTAAACTGTCAGGGTGCCAGTGGGAGTGCAGCCGTGAGGACAACCAGAGGTCACTCTTGTCGCCCTCTTGGTTTTGGTGGATTTTGGCGGCTTCTTTACTGCAACTTGTTTTATCAGCAAGGTCTTTATGACCTGTATTTGTGCCAACCTCCTATCTCATCCTGTGACTTAGAATGCCTCAGTCTCCTGGGAATGCAGCCCAGTAGGTCTCAGCCTTATTTTACCCAGCCCCTATTCAAGATGGAGTTGCTCTGGTTCAAACACCTCTGACAGCTCTGTGCCAATAAAACTTTATTTACAAGGAAACACAGGGGGCCAGATTTGGCCCTCAGGCAATACTTTGCAGGCCTCTAATATATACCACTTTTTTTTTTTTTTTTTTTTTTTTGAGACAGGATCTTGCTCTGTCACCCAGGCTGGGGTGGCATGATCATAGAGCTCACTGCAGCCCCAACTTCCTGGGCTCAAGGGGTCCTCCTACCTCAGCCTCCCCAGTAGCTGGGACTATAAGCACGTACCACCATACCCAACTAATTTTTTTTTTTTTTTTTTTTTAGAGACAGGGGTCTCACTATATTGCCCAGGCTGGTCTCAAATTCCTGGCTTTCAGCAATCTTCCAACCTCAGGCTCCCAAAGCACTGGGATTACAGGCATGGGCCACCATGCTTGGCCTATACCACATATAATAGCGTGTTGTTTCATCTCTTCTATCAAATGAAACTACCTTGAGTGCAAGGGCAAGTGATTCCATCCTGGTAGCCTTACCATCTGGTCTAATGCCTGACACAAAATAAATGACCATCCATGAACAAATCAATGAGTGATTCAATTAATTGTTTACCCAGCTCAGACCTAAATGGGAAGAGGGGGAAAGCAAAGTAGGATAATATGAGGGCACAGTAAAGGATGCCCCCACAACATCATGCATAGAACACCTCCCCAAAAACCCCCATACTATAGGAATTCTGGCCATGGCCTTCAACACAAGTTTACTGACATCAGATTTGCTTTGGTGATGATGAAAATATTCTGAAACTAGAGGTGATCAGCTGCCTGTGATCTCAGCTACTTGGGAGGCCAAGGCGGGAGGATCACTAGAGCCCAGGAATTTGAGATCAGCCTCGGAACCATAGTGAGAACATGTCTCATTTTGAGTGTGTGTGTGTGTGTGTGTGTGTGTGTGTGTGTGTGTGTCGGTGTGTTTTTTTTTTTTTAATGTTGTAGCGGTTGCATAACATTGCAAACGTACTGCCACTGAACTGTTCCTTTTAAACTTAATTTATTTTCTTTTTTTTGACACAGAGTTTCGCTCTTGTCGCCCAGGCTGGAGTATAGTAGCACGATCTTGGCTCACTGCAACCTCCGTCTCCCAGGTTCAAGCAATTCTCCTGCCTCAGCCTCCCGAGTAGCTGGGATTACAGGCACCCGCCACTACGCCCAGCTAATTTTTTGTATTTTTAGTAGAGACAGGGTTTCACCATGTTGGCTGGGCTGGTCTCAAACTCCTGACCTCAGGCGATCCACCCGCCTCAGCCTCCTAAAGTGCTGGGATTACAGGCGTGAGCCACCGCACCCAGCCTAAAACTTAATTTTATGTTTTGTGAATTTCAGTTCAACTTTGTTTGTTTATTGAGACAGGGTCTCTCTCTGTCACCCAGGCTGGAGTGCAGTGGACTGGAGTGCAGTGGCGTGATCTTGGCTCACTACAGCCTCGAACTCCTGGGCACAAGTCATCCTCCCACCTCAGCCTCCTGAGCAGCCAGGATTACAGGCACGCACCTCCACTCCCAGCTAACATTTTGTATTTTTTGTAGAGATGAGGTCTCACTGTGTTTTCCAGGCTAGTATCGAACTCCCAGTCTCAAGTGATCCTACTGCCTTGGCCTCCCAAAGTGCTGAAATTATAGGAAAGAGCCACCCTGCCTAGTTCGATTTCTAAAAGAGAAAAACTGATATATAAATGTGAAAACTTTTGCTAAAAAGGAAAAACAAAGGCTCCCTCTGGCTGCAGTGTGGAGAATAGACCACACCATGAGGCAGAAGTGGATTGTGATGGTCATGAGAAAGCTGTAGGGTGTTCCTCAGTTCTTGAACTTCAGTTATTTTACTTCCCTTAGTTCTATGATTTATGAAATATTTCTCACCTGGGCGTGGTGGCTCACGCCTGTAATCTCAGCACTTTGGGAGGCCGAGGCAGGTGGATCACGAGGTCAGGAGTTCTAGACCATCCTGGTCAACATGGTGAAACCCCGTCTATACTAAAAATACAAATTAGCTGGGGGTGGTGGCACACGCCTATAGTCCCAGCTACTCAGGAGGCTGAGGCGGAAGAATCGCTTGAACCCGGGAGACGGAGGTTTCAGTGAGCCGAGATCACACCACTGCACTCCAGCCTGGCAACAGAGCTAGACTCTGTCTCAAAAAAAATAAATAAATAAAAGAAATATTTCTCTCTTTTTTTTTTGAGAAAAGATCTCCCTCTGCCACCCAGGCTGGAGTGCAGTGGTGCAATTATAGTTCACTGCAGCCTCTACTTCCCAGGCTCAAGTGATCCTCCCACGTCAGCCTCCCAAGTTGCTGGGACCACAGATGTGTGCCGTCATGCCTGGCTTTTTTTTTTTTTTTTTTTTTTTAGAGATAGGGTTTCGCTATATTGCTCAGGCTGGTCTCACACTCCTGGGCTCAAGCGATCCTCCCACCTTGGCCTCCCAAAGTGTTGAGATTACAGGCATGAGCCACCCTACCCTGTCCTATTTATGAAATATTTCTTGAGGGACACAGAATGTTTGGTCTCAGTGCCAGCAGGGCTGCTGAATTTCTCGAGTCTTGGGAAATGCCAAGAAATAAAGGTACTATTACCAGGCAAGCTGGAGTGGTGAGCAACTTGATAGTCTCAGCATGATATCGCCAGCTGTTGGAAATCTTCTAGAACGGGCTAACAGCCACTGCACACTTGCTACGTCCCAAGCACTGCATTAATGTATTTAATCCTGACAATAGCCTTGTGGGCTGATGGGCTGGGGTTTTGTTGTTGTTCTTGTTGTTGTTTTGATACGGAGTCTCGCTCTCTCACCCAGGCTGGAGTGCAATGGCGCGATATTGGCTCACTGCAGCCTCCATCTCCCAGGTTCAACCAATTCTCCTTCTTCAGCCTCCGGAGTAGCTGGGATTACAGGCATGCACTACCACGCCCGGCTAATTTTTGTATTTTTAGTAGAGATGGGATTTCACCATGTTGACCAGGCTGGTCTCGAACTCCTGACCTCAGGTAATCCACCCGCCTCGGCCTCCCAAAGTGCTGGGATAACAGGCGTGAGCCACCGTGCCTGGCCTGATGGGGTGTTTTATCACCACCTATGCAGCGGTCCCTCTGATGCCTCAAGTCCCCTCTCTGTATCTGCAGGAGATAGTTCCCTGAGAGACCTGACTTACCTGTCCCACCTCAAGCCTGGACCACACATCTTTTGGCTTTCTTCAGCCTTCTCCAACCCCTCAAGGCAGCCCAAAAGTTTGGGGCTAAAGACCCCAGGGTGAGCTGGACATGGTAGCTCATGACTGTAATCCCAGCATTTTGGGAGGCTGAGGCGGGAGGATCACTTGAGCCTAGGGGTTCAAGATCAGCCTGGGTAACATAGGCAGACCTTGTCTTTTTTTTTTTTTTTTTTGAGACAGAGTCTTGCTCTGTCGCCCAGGCTGGAGTGCAGTGGCCGGATCTCAGCTCACTATAAGCTCCGCCTCCCGGCTTCAAGCCATTCTCCTGCCTCAGCCTCCCAAGTAGCTGGGACTACAGGCGCCCGCCACCTCACCCGGCTAGTTTTTTGTATTTTTAGTAGAGACGGGGTTTCTCCGTGTTAGCCAGGATGGTCTCGATCTCCTGACCTCGTGATCCACCCATCTCGGCCTCCCAAAGTGCTGGGATTACAGGCTTGAGCCACCACGCCCGGCCTTTGTCTTTACTAAAAATACAAATTGTAAAAAGTCAGGTGTGGTAGCATGCACCTGTAGTCCCAGCTACTCAGGGGCTGAGGTGGAAGATTAAGGCTGCAATGAGCTATGATCACACCACTGCATTTCACCCTGGGCAACAGAGACCCTGTCTCAAAAAAAAAAAAAAAAGAAAAAAAAAAACCCAGGGTGTAATTGATCACAGTTAATATCAGCACATCGTATCACATGTGCCCTGATAGGCTATACTCAAAAGGACGCATCATTTCTGTGGAATTCCTGCCAGAAATGCATAACCTCATATGCAGAGTAGTCAAATCCACAGTGACCAAAAGGTAGAATAGTGCTTTCCAGGGACTGCGAGGAAGCAGGGAGTAGGAAATTATTGCTCAGTGGCTACAGAGCTTCAGTTTGGAAAGATGAAAAGATCCTGGAGCAGAATAGTGGTGATGGTTGCACAACAATGTGATGTAGTTAATGTCACTGAACTGTGCACTTAAAAATTGTTAAGACGGGCTGGAGGCGATGGTTCATGCCTGTAATCCCAGTGCTCTAGAAGGTCAAGGCTTTTCGAGGCCAGGAGTTTGAGACCGCCGTGGGCAACCCCATCTCCCAATAGTGAGACCCCATCTCCAAAAAAAAAAAAAAAAAGTTAAGATGGTACATTTTATATTGTGTGTATTTTGCCACAGTTAGAAAGAGGAAGAATTGTTGGGCCGGGCGTGGTGGCTCACGCCTGTAATCCCAGCACTTTGGGAAGCCAAGGCAGGCAGATCACCTGAGGTCAGGAGATTGAGACCATCCTGGCTAACACGGTGAAACCCCATCTCTACCAAAAATACAAAAAATTAGTCGGGTGTGGTGCCATGCACCTGTTGTCCCAGCTACTCAGGAGACTGAGGCAGGAGAATCACTTGAACCCAGAAGGCGGAGGTTGCAGTGAGCCGAGATCGTGCCACTGCACTCCAGCTCAGGCAACAGAGCGAGACTCTGCCTCAAGAAAAAAAAAAAAAATTAGCCAGGCATGGTGGCACATGCCTGTAATCCCCGCTATTTCGGAGGCTGAGGCATGAGAATTCCTTGAACCCAGGAGGCGGAGGATGCAGTGAGCCAAGACGTAAGACAAGCCCATGTAACAGATGAGGAGATGAGGCCCTGTATTAGTCCATTCTCGCGTTGCTATAAAGAATACCTGAGACTAGGTAATTTACAAAGAAAAGAGGTTTCATTGGCTCTTTTACCCGCAGTACAGCCATGGTTCCACAGGCTGTACAGGGAGCATGATACTGGCATCTACTCGGCTTCTGGGAAGACCTCAGGAAACTTACAATCATGGCAGAAGGGGAAGGGGAAGCAGGTACATCTTACATGGCCAAAGAAGGAGAAGAGAGAATGAGGTAGGAGGTGCTACACGCTTCCAAACAACCAGATCTCATGATAATCCACACACTATATAGCACCGGGGGGATGGTACTAAACCATGAGGACGTCACCCCCATGATCCGATCACCTCCCACCAGGACCCACCTCCAACACTGGGGATTATACTCTGACATGAGATTTGGAGAGGACACAGATCCAAACCATATCAGGACCAGAGAAGTTAAGGAGCTCTCCCAAGGTCACACAGCCAAGAAATGGCAGAGGTAAGGCTCCAACCAGACAACCCAGTGTCACAGTCTACCCTCTCAATCATTCCAGTCTGCTGCCTCTAACAGTTAAGCAACTTCCCATTTTAAATTTCACTAATTTAGACCCAGATTTATGTCCCCATACTTCCCTATTGTAAACCCAAACAACATTCTTCCACCAACTTATTTGAATAACGTGTGTAGGACAGAAAGAAGTGACAGCTTGAAACTACTCTAATTTTACTTACGAATAATTGAGGTTGATTCATGCTGCTTTCTAAAAAACTGGTAATCCTCTTGGTGTTCCAGGATGCCAAATTTGTCACATACGTCTCTTACAACTTCTACTATTCTCTCTCGAAAGCAGTACTCAAAAGCAGACAGTCACAAAGATAGGGTGCTCAACAAGGGATGTTCCAAGACAGGAGAAAGTTAACTTTCCCAAAACAGATGGAAAGAGCCAAAAAGGAAAAAGAAGGAAAATGAAGGAGGAGCTTCCGGGAGAAAGACACATTAGTGTTCAGTGTCACAAAGTCTATTAGTAGAGTATTAAAAAAAAAAAAAAAAAAAATAGGCCAGGTGCAGTGGCTCACGACTGTAATCCCAGCACTTTGGGAGGCCAAGGCAGGAGGATCACCTGAGGTCAGGAGTTCGAGACCAACCTGACCAACATGGCGAAACCCTGTCTCTACTAAAAATACAAAAATTAACTGGGTGTGGTGGTGGGTTCCTGTAATCCCAGCTACTCGGGAGGCTGAGGCAAGAGAATCTCTTGAACCTCGGAGGCGGAGGTTGCGGTAAGCCAAGATCGCACCATTGCACTCCAGCCTGGGCAACAAGAGCAAAACTCCATCTCAAAAGAAAACAATGATAATGATAATAATAAAGCTGACTAGGCACGGTGGCTCACATCTGTAATCTCAGCACTTTGCGAGAGCTAGGCAGGAGGATTGCGTGAAACCAGTTCAAGACAAACCTGAGAAATATGACAAGACGCCTATCTCTACGAAAAAAATTTTCTTTAAACTACCCAGGCATGGTGGTGCGCACCTGTGGTCCCAGCTATTTGGGAAGCTGAGGCAGGAGGATCACTTGAGCCCTGGAGGTTGAGGCTGCAGTGATCCATGATCGTGCCACTGCACTCCGGTATGGGTAACTGAGGAATAAGACTCTGTCTTAAAAAAAAAAAAAAAAAAAAAAACTAACCTAAACTAAACTAAGCTGCTATAACAGAGACTCTAAAAGGGAGAACATCCAAGCTTGACTCTTTCTCGGGTAACTACCTTGAGGTAAGTGGTACCAAAGGGCATGAAAGCTTCTCTTTTATTTCTCTTTCTTTGAGACAAAGTCTCACTCTGTTGCCCGTGCTGGAGTGCAGTGGCACAATCTCGGCTCATTGCAACCTCTGCCTCCCGGGTTCAAGTGATTCTCCTGCCTCAGCCTCCCGAGTAGCTGGGATTACAGGCGCCCGCCACCATGCCCAGCTAACTTTTGCATTTTTAGTAAAGACGGGGTTTCAACATGTTGGCCAGGCTGGTCTCAAACTCCTGACCTCAGGTGATGCACCCGCCTTAGCCTCCCACACTGCTGGGATTACAGGCGTGAGCCACCACGCCCGGCCCCAGGTAATTTTTGTATTTTTAGTAGAGACAGAATTTCACCATGTTGCCCAGGTTGGTCTCAAACTCCTGAGCCGAAGCAATTCACCCTCCTCGGCCTCCCAAAGTGCTGGGAATACAGGCATGAGCCACCTTGCCCGGCCAAGAGCGTCTTTCTGTTGGATCACTTGGGACGTAGCTTCTTGATATTTCTTGTTCTACCAAGGTTTTCATTGCCAAGGGCTGCCATAACAGTGTCACAAACTGGGTGGTTTAACACAACAGAAATGTATTCGCTTACAGTTCTTTGGACAATGCCGGCTTCCCCTAATCTGAGTGTCTTACATAACCGTGCCACATTTGTCAAAACTATGAAGTAGCCAGAAGTCAGAAATTAAGGTGTCGGCAGGGCCACACTCCCTCTGAAGGCTCTTTCTTACCTCTTCCAGCATCTGGTAGCCCCTGGTGTTCCTTGGCTTGCGGTTGCATCACTCTAATCTCTGCCTCCATCTTCACATGGCCATCTTCCCTTTATCTCTCTCTGTCATCTCTTCTTCTTGTAAAGTGGCCACTAGTCAGGTCAGGCATGGTGGATGGCACTTGTAACCCCGGCACTTTGGGAGGCCAAGGTAGGAGGATCCTGGCTTGAGGCCAGGAGTTCAAGACCAACCTGAGCAACATAGTGATACCCTGTCTCTACCAAAAATAAAAAATTAGCCAGGCATAGTAGTATGCATCTGTAGTCCCAGCTATTTGGGAGGCTGAAGCAGGAGGATCACTGGAGCCCAGGAGTTAGACTTCAGTAAGCCATGATCATGCCACTGCACTCCAAGCTGGGCAACAGGAGGGAAACCCTGTCTCTTTAAAAAGAATAATAATAATAAGGCCAGGTGCAGTGGCTCACGCCTATAATCCCAGCACTTTGGGAGGATGAGGCGGGTGGATCACGAGGTCAGGGGTTCGAGACCAGTCTGGCCAACACAGTAAAACCCCGTCTCTACTAAAAATTACAAAAAATTAGCTGGGCATGGTGGCAGGCACCTGTAATCCTAGTTACTCAGGAGGCTGAGGCAGAATTGTGTGAACCCGGGAGGCGGAGGTTGCAGTGAGCCGAGATCGCGCCATTGCACTCCGGCCTGAGCGACAGTGCGAGACTCTGTCTCCAAACAAACAAATAATAATAATAATAAAAAGACACTAGTCCAATATTTCCAAAAACAAATAAACAGAAACACTAAGCTATGGCTGGACGAGGTGGCTCACGCCTGTAATCTCAGCACTTTGGGAGGCCAAGGCGAGAGGAACACTTGAGGAGTTCAAGACCAGCCTGGCCAACATAGTGAAACCCTGTCTCTACTAAAAATACAAACATTAGCCAGACATGGTGGCAGGTGCCTGTAGTCCCAGCTACTCGGAAGGCTAAGGCAGGAGAATCGCTTGAACCCAGGAGGCGGAGGTTGCAGTGAGCCGAGATTGCACCATTGCACTCCAGCCTGGGCAACAGAGTGAGACTCCATCTCAAAAGATAAAAATAAAAAACAAATAAAAAATAAGCTGTTATATAATAGAGACCCAAGAATGTACCAATTTCAAGAATATCCAAGCATGAAGTCATTTTGGACTGGGGCCCACCTTACTGACATCATTTAACTTGGTAATATCTGCAAATAGATTTCCAAATCAGGTCTCATTCACAGACACTGAGGGTTAAGACTCTGACGTATCTTTGAGGGGACACAAGGTAACTCCGAACAGCCATCACCTCGAGCACTGTCCCCACTGCAGGGTTGGTGCTGGGTTGGAGGAATGTCCCTGTTTCCACTCCATAGAGGAGAAAGAGCAGAGAATAGCCCACACTAGGTGTTTGAAGGCCCATACCTGGAAATGCCATGTCTCATCACTATTCATTTTTCACTGCACAGACGGTGCCCTCCATGGCTACTACACCTGGCTGCCATGAAGGCTGGGACAAGTGACCCCTTAACTGGGCCACCAAGCAGAAACACCACCACTGCTATGGAAGCAAAAGAAAGCAAATTTTGGGCAAGGCACTGTGGCTCACACCTGTAATCCCAGCACTTTGGGAGGCCGAGGCGGGCAGATCACGAGGTCAGTAGCTTGAAACCAGCCTGACCAACATGGAGAAACCCCATCTCTACTAAAAATACAAAGGGCGTGGTGGCGTGCACCTGTAATCCCAGCTACTCAGGAGGCTAAGGCAGGAGAATCACTTGAACCCAGGAGGCACAGATTACAGTGAGCCGAGATCGTGCCATTCCATTGCACTCCAGCCTGGGCAACAAGAGTGAAACTCTGAAAGAAAGAAAATAAAGGAGGAAGGAAAGAAAGAAAGAAAGAAAGAAAGAGAGAGAGAGAGAGAGAGGGAGGGAGGGAGAGAGAGAGAGAGAGAGAGAGAGGGAGGGAGGGAGGAAGGAAGGGAAGGAAAGAAAGAAAGAAAGAAAGAAAGAAAGAAAGAAAGAAAGAAAGAAAGAAAGAAAAGAAAAGAAAAGAAAGAAAGAAAGAAAAGGAAGGAAGGAAGGAAGGAAGGAAGGAAGGAAGGAAGGAAGGAAGGAAGGAAGGAAGGAAGGAAGGAAAAGAAAGGGAAAGAAAGAAAGAAAGAAAGAGGAGAGAGGAAGAGAGAGAGAGGAAGGAAGGAAGGAAGGAAAGAAGGAAGGAAGGAAGGAAGGAAGGAAGGAAGGAAGGAAGGAAGGAAGGAAGGAAGGAAAGGAAGGAAAGCAAGCAAGCAAATATTGGACAATGCCGGCTTCCCCTAATCTGAGTGTCTTACATAACCACACCACATTTGTCAAAACTATGAAATTAACATTGGTACAATACTATTAAGTAGACTTCATTCAATATCACTGTCTTTTTTGCCCAGGCCCAGTGGCTCACGTCTGTAATCCCAACACTTTGGGAAGCCAAGGCGGGCAGATCACTTGAGGTCAGTTCGAGACCAGCCTGGCCAACACGGTGAAACGCCATCTCTACTAAAAATACAACAATTAGCTGGGCATGGTGGCTCAAGCCTTTAAGCCCAGCTACTCTGGAGGCTGAGACAGGAGAATCCCTTGAACCCAGGAGGCAGAGGTCACAGTGAGCCAAGATCGTGCCATTGCACTCCAGTCTGGGCGACAGAGCAAGACTCCATCTTAGGGAAAAAAATAATAGTAAATTTTTAAAAAATAAAATTAAGGGCAGGGAATGGTGGCTCCCGCCTGTAATCCGAACACTTTGGGAGGCCAAGGCGGGCGGATCATGAGGTCAGGAGTTTGAGACCAGCCTGGCCAATATGGCGAAACCCCCGTCTCTGCTAAAAATACAAAAATTAACCGGGCATGGTGGCGTGCACCTGTACTCCCAGGTACTCGGGAGGCTGAGGCAGAAGAATCACTTGAACCTGGGAGGCAGAGGTTGCAGGGAGCTGAGATCGTGCCACTGCACTCCAGTGTGGGCGACAGAGCGAGACTCCATCTCAAAAAGAAAAATAAATAAATAAAAAATAATAACAACAATAGTCAAATAAAATAAAAAATAATAACAACAATAGTCAAAATAAATTAAATTAAGTCTCTTGCTCACAAGAGGATAAATGATAGGCATGGTTTCAACATACTTTTCTAATAGCAATGAGATGGGGACATTTCAACACTTTAGCCTCTTTTCTCCTCGGCTATATATTTTTGTGCCACTTTCTGGAATTAAGAGCATATTGTGGGCCAGGCTTGGTGGCGCACACCTGTAATCCCAGCTACTGGGGAGGCTGAGGTACAAGAATCACTTGAACCTGGGAAGAGGAGGTTATTATAGTGAGCTGAGATCACACCACTGCACTCCAGCCTGGGAGACAGAGTGAGACTCAGTCTCAAAAAAAAAAAAAAAAAAAAAAAAAAAAACATTAAAATGAAGGCTGTAGTTTAGATTCATCCCCCCTACCCAAGGCCAACCACCCATAACCACACAATCAAAGTTTGTCATCCTGATTCCCCTGAAACGCTAGCTCTAATCATAAATGAAACACGAAAATGTAAGTTTTACATCCTTGTCAGCATGATTCAGTGAAATTAAACCAATCCGCTGTAGACAAATGAGCTTAAACGTCTCTATTTGCCTTAAAAAGAAGTTAATGTAAAACAGCCAATCACCAAAAAAAAGCTCAAAATACTTCTTCCTTTTTGCCTTATAAACTTGCCCTAACTTTTGTAAGAGAACTTACCACTTGATTTGACATCTCCTAGATCAAGACATGTACTTGCTGTATGACAAAGAACTTTTAAATTTTTTCTAACTATATCTGATTTTATATATATATATAAAATCACCGCGCCAGGCCTGATTACTTTTTTTTTTTTTTTTTTTTTTTTTTTTGAGATGGAGTCTCCCTCTATCGCCCAGGTTGGAGTGCAGTGGTCGGATCTCGGCTCACTGCAAGCTCCGCCTCCCGGGTTCACGCCATTCTCCTGCCTCAGCCTCCCAAGTAACTGGGACTACAGGCGCCCGCCACCTCGCCCGGCTAGTTTTTTTGTATTTTTTTAGTAGAGACGGGGTTTCACCGGGTTAGCCAGGATAGTCTCGATCTCCTGACCTCGTGATCCACCCGTCTCAGCCTCCCAAAGTGCTGGGATTACAGGCTTGAGCCACTGCGCCCGGCCGGCCTGATTACATTTTTGACACTAAAAGTATCGTGTGCAGAAAGACAGCTGGCACACACGGAAACTTCGTGCAAATAGAATAAAGTACCTGTCTAAAAGACAAATTAGAAGTAGGTGTCCTATACTCCAACTTGGAGAACACAGCCTAGGCTGGGCTTCAGCCCCATTCTCATGCTCTTAGCCAGGCACACTTGTTCAGGGCACAACGTGCACAACCGTACACAGTGGCCCTGACTAGGTCTGTACACAACTACAAAAACAACAATAGGCCGGGCGCAGTGGCTCACGCCTGTAATCCCAGTACTTTGGGGGGCCAAGGCAGGCGGATCAGAGTATCAGGAGTTCGAAAATAGCCTGGCCAATATGGTGAAACCCCGTCTCTACTAAAAGTACAAAAATTAGCTGGGCACGGTGGCAGGCACCTGTAGTCCCAGCTATTCAGGAGGCTGAGGCAGGAGAATCGCTTGAACTTGGGAGGCAGAGGTTGCAGTGAGCCGAGACCGCACCACTACACTCCAGCCTAGGCGACAGAGCAAGATTCAGTCTCAAAAAAAAGTGAAAGAGGATCCGGTATCCAAATGTGTTTTATATAAAATGAATCGTTTTCAGTGCACTGAGGAAGTTTTCTATTTAAAGAAATCCTGCTGTGAACTCTTTTGTGAAGAATGCTTTCCTAATGGAATTAGTCACCACTGAGTCATTTCTGCAAACTTCAGGTTTGCGGTTTTGCCTAAGCACGATCTGGCCGGAGAAGTAGATAAATTACAGATGTCGCTAATAAATTAGAGTACTCAAAGGCAAAAGAGGAAAGAAAAAAAAAATGACACGTGTATATGAACAGAATTGACACAGAGGTCTCCACCGGCGCTTAATCATGGCCGAGATCCTCCTGCTTGTGCTTGTCCTTCGGTCGACACACGCTACAAGTCAGCTTCTGTCCAACTGGGGAGGGAACGAACTGACAACAAAGAACAATTAAGAGAAGGTTGGCCCAGTGAAAGCAGGGGGCCATTGAAGAGCAAATAAAGGCGTGGCCATGTTCTGGCCCCGCCCCACCCCGGTCGCCCTGACAACAGCGCCGGCGTCTGGGCTGAGCTTCAGGCTCACAGTCAGCCTCCCACAGGCCACCGCGCGCGCTCCCTTGCGCTTGCGCCTCGGAACTGGCGTCAACCAGCGAAGGCTGAATCCGCCTCCGGGAGCCTCGCTGAGCGGAGAATTAAGCTCCGAAGGGCCCAGGAGGGATAAGAAAACTTGTCTGGGTGCCCACTTGGTACTGAGCGCCCTTGGGAGGGCTCTGGAGAAGACCATCGCCTTCCGGGGTAGCTCCTTCCCTCAAAAGTTTGAGATCATGGTCCAGTTCTCGCGTCTCCCAGCCTCAGTTTCCCCATTAGTAGGAAAGGGGTTCCCAGCCTCTACCTCAGAGGAGGCTTTGAGGATTCAGAAAACTCAGAAGAGGGTAGGCTTTGTGGTGAGCGCTGGGTAGGACTTCGGGCTGGGAGTGCTGGGCTGAAGAGTCCCGACAACAGCCCAAGGACGTATTATTATTGTTCTTATTTTACAGGGAAGGAAACTGAGGTCCAGAAAAGTTATGATTCGCCCCAAGGGGATCGCCTGGCAGGACGTGAAGGGGAAGGGGCCCGCCCTGGAGTAACCCTCACTGGAGAATCCAGAGGTAGGATGAGCTTTGTACCTATCTCAGCAGAGGGAGGCGGATAATATTTAAATATTATGAGTGAGGAGAAGGAATGAAGGCAAGAGATAGAATGCCCAAAATGCCCCAAACGCCATCCGGACCATAAAAGTGATGGCGATAGTGTTGGACTTAGGAGCTCAAAGATGCTAACCTTCACAGGCCTGGTGGCCCAAGTCTGTAGTCCCAGCTACCTGGAAGGCTGAGGCAGGAGGATCGCCGTAGCCCAGGGGTGCCAATCCATCCTGAGCAACAGAGTGAGATCCTTGTCTCCTTAAAAAAAAAGTGCATACTTTTTTTTTTTTTTTGAGACAGAGTCTCACTCTGTTGCCCAGGCTGGAGTACAGTGGCACGATCTTGGCTCACTGCAACCTTCACCTTCCGGGTTCAAGCAGCTCTCCTGCCTTAGCCTCCCAGTAGGTGGGACTACAGGCACGCGCCACCACACTCAGCTAATTTTTGTGTTTTCAGTAGAGACCGGTTTCACCGTGTTGGCCAGGCTGGTCTCAAACTCCTAACCTCAAGTGATCCACCTGCCTCTTCCTCCCAAAGTGCTGGGATTACAGGCATGAGCAACTGCACCCGGCCTAAAAAATGCATACTTTTTGAAACAGTACCTTTGCTGGAAAATTCTTAAACCCACCTGGCATCTCCATCTTAGTCAAACGGCCCACCAACTTCCTGTTCAAACTGAGCTCCTATTTTGATTTCTGAGTTTGTTAACCTTGGTACTACTGGCATTTGGGGCTAGATCATTCTTTGTAGTGCAAAGGCTGCCCTGTGCACTGTGAGAAGCTGAGCAGCATATCCAACCTCTACTCATTAGAAGCCATGGCCAGGCACAGTGGCTGACGTCTGCAATCCCAGCACTTTGGGAGGCCAAGGTGGGCAGAACACCTGAGGTCAGGAGTTCAAGACCAGCCTGACCAACATGGAGAAACCCTATCTCTACTAAAAATACAAAAGTAGCCAGGCGTGGTGGCGCGTACCTCTAATCCGGGCTACTCAGGAGGCTGAGGCAGGAGAATCGCTTGAACCCAGGAGGCAGAGGTCCTAGTGAGCCGAGATTGTGCCATTGCACTCCAACCTGGGCAACAAGAGCGAAACTCCTTCTCAAAAAACAAAAACAAATATTAGATGCCATGAACACTCCCTCCCAACCCAATTTGTCACAACCAAAAATGTCTCCAGACATTGCCCCTGGAGGGGTGAAGAGGGCGCCTGTTGAGAAACACTGGCCACGAGCCAAGAATTAAAAGGGAGAAATCTGCCGGGCGCGGTGGCTCAAGCCTGTAATCCCAGCACTTTGGGAGGCCGAGACGGGCGGATCACGAGGTCAGGAGATCGAGACCATCCTGGCTAACAAGGTGAAACCCCATCTCTACTAAAAAATACAAAAAATAACTAGCCGGGTGAGGTGGCGGGCGCCTGTAGTCCCAGCTACTCGGGAGGCTGAGGCAGGAGAATGGCGTAAACCCGGGAGGCGGAGCTTGCAGTGATCTGAGATCCGGCCACTGCATCCTAGCCTGGGCGACAGAGCGAGACTCCCTCTCAAAAAAAAAAAAAAAAAAAAAAAGGGAGAAATCTGTTAGTTTTCACTAAATAGATTTGAATTCTTTATTTTATTGTTTTTGTTTTATTTTATTTTGAGAGGCAGGATCTCACTTTGTCCCCCAGGCTGGAGTACAGTGGTGCAATCATGACTAACTGTAGCCTCCAAGTCCTGAGCTCAAGGGATCCTCCCACTTCAGCCTCCCTAGTAGCTGGGACTATAGGCATGCACCACCCTGCTTGGCTAATTTTTGTATCCTTTGTAGAGACACGGTCTCACTATGTTGCCCAGGCTAGTCTCAAACTCTTGGCCTCAAGAGACCCTCTCACCTCTGTCTCCCAAATTGTCGAGATTACAGGCGTGAGCCAGCACTCCTGGTCTTGAATTCTTTAACCATTGTCCTCTACCAGAAAGTGTATACTATATTAATTCTCTCACTGTAGAGATTCTTTTTTTTTTTTTTTTGAGATGGAGTCTCGTTCTGTCGCCCAGGCTGGAGTGCAATGGCACGATCTTCACTCACTGCAACCTCTGCCACTAGGTTCAAGTGATTTTCCTGCCTCACCCTCCTAAGTAGCTGGGATTACAGGGATGCACCACCACATCTGGCTATTTTTGTATTTTTAGTAGAGACAGAGTTTCACCATGTTTGCCCAGGCTGGTCTTGAACTCCTGGCCTCAAGTGATCCGCCTGCTTTGGCCTCCCAAAGTGCTGGGATTACAGGTGTGAGCCACCATGCCCAGCCCTTTTGTTTGTTTGCTTTAAGACAGATTCTTACTCTATCACCTAGCCTGGAGTGCAGTGCTGCAGTCATAGCTCACTGCAGCCTCAACCTCCTGGGCTCAAAGGGTCCTCTCACCTCAGCCTCCCAAGTAGCTGGGATTACAGGTGTGCTCCACCATGCACAGCTAATTGGTTTTTGGTTTTAGTTTTGGTTCTGTTTTGTAGAAGTGAGGCCCCACTTTGTTGCCCAGGCTGGTCTCAAACTCCCTGGGGCTCAAGTGATCCTCCCACCTCAGCCTCCCAAAGTGCTGGGATGACAGGCATAAGCCTCTGTACTCAGCCAAGATTCTTAAAACAGTCAGATTTTCTGGAAACTAGTTGACCCAGTTGGATTATATGAAACACAATGGATGAATGTAATCAACAGTTCAACTGAGTTGAACTAGCCCTGGCCAAGATTCAGGAGACCTCAGCGGGGCACAGTGGCTCATGCCTGTAATCCCAGCATTTTGGGAGGCCTAGACAGGCAGATCACCTGAGGTCAGGAGTTCAAGACCAGCCTGGCCAACATGGTGAAACCCCATCTCTACTAAAAATACAAAACATTAGCCGGGCATGGTGGTGGGCACCTGTAGTCCCAACTACTCCCAGCTGAGGCAGGAGAATCGCCTGAACCTCGGAGGCAGAGGTTGCAGTGAGCCGAGATCGTGCCACTGCACTCCAGCCTGGAAGACAGAGCGAGACTCTGTCTCAAACAATCAGGAGACTTGAGTCTGTTCCCAGTTCTGCCATTATAAGCTCTGTGACATTATCACTTAACTTTTCCCTGGACTTGTTTTCCCTTGTGTCGAATGAGGATGTTGAAGTGATTTCTTTTTTTTTTTTTTTTTTTTTGAGATGTAGTCTCGCTCTGTCACCTGGGCTAGAGTGCAGTGATGCAATCTCGGTTCACTGCAAGCTCCGCCTCCCAGGTTCACACCATTCTCCTGCCTCAGCCTCCCCAGCAGCTGGGACTACAGGCGCCCGCCACCACGCCCAGCTAATTTTTGTGTTTTTAGTAGAGACGGGGTTTCACCATGTTAGCCAGGATGGTCTTGATCTCCTGACCCCGTGATCCACCCACCTTGGCCTCCCAAAGTGCTGGGATTACAGGCGTGAGCCACCACGCCCGGCGGAGGTGATTTCTAAGGACTTATAAACACCCAGATTCTGACAGGATGCTCCCTCCCTGTCCCCTACCAGAAGTTGTTTAAGCCACCCAGCTGCCCCAGTGTCCTGTCTTTTTTTTCTTTTTCTCCAGCCCCCAGCCCGGTCCCGTAAACACATCTTTTGGAGTCAGCTCTTCCAAGCTGTTGTTACCACTCAAACTCATTGTTATTCCTGATGCTAACGAGTAAATTATGGTGGCGGTTAACACAGCAGTGGCAGGGGCTCCTTTGTGGGAAATTACGGTGTTTAAGCACAAGACACGCTGGGGTTTGCCTGAGGAAAAATAAAATTTAAAACTGGCCTCTTTCTCTATGTTGTGGTGCGTATTTCAGGAATATCCCAAGTCTGGAATATAGGAATATCCAAGTAAATTATAGGATATACCATTATCATTAGTTCTTCTGACCTGGCTAATATGCATACAAAAAGCCATAGCTCCTCCCTTTTATTAATTCTCTAGAGCCTCCACCTGCTTTTTTTTTTTTTTTTTTTTTTTTGAGATGGAGTTTCACTCTGTCGCTCAGGCTGGAGTACAGTGGTGCAATCTCGGCGCACTGCAGCCTCTGTCTCCTGGGTTCAAGTGATTCTCCTGCCTGAACCTCCCAAGTAGCTGCGATTACAGGCACCTGCCACCAAGCCCGGCTAATTTTTGTATTTTTTAGTAGAGACAGGGTTTCACCATGTTGGCCAGGCTGGTCTTGAACTCCAGACCTCAAGTGATCCACCTGCCTTGGCCTCCCAAAGTGCTGGGATTACAGGCGTGAGCCACCACACCCAGCCTAATTTTATTTCGTACTTACCCAAATCTTCTAAGTACTCCCTCATTCATTTATCAATTCATTCATTCAGTGTATTTACTGAGTGCTACTACATAGCTCTAAATGTTGGGGATGCAGTGATAAACAAAATAGGCAGTCTTTGCTCTCTTTTTTCCATTTTTTTAAGAGACAGGTCTCGGCCAGACGCGGTGGCTCACGCCTGTAGTGCCAGCACTTTGGGAGGCCGAGGCAAGTGGATCACCTGAGGTCAGGAGTTCAAGACCAGCCTGGCCAACAAGGTTAAATTCCGTCCCTACTAAAAATACAAAAATTAGCCAGGTGGTGGCCACCTGTAATTCTAGCTACTCGGGAGGCTAAGGCAGGAGAATTGCTTGAACCTAGGAGGCGGAGGTTGCAGTGAGCTGAGATTGCACCACTGTGCTCCAGCCTGAACAACAGAGCAAGACTCTTTCTAAAAAAACAAAAAAGAGAGAGAGAGGGTCTCACTCTGTCACCCATGCTGGAGTGCAGTGGCACAGTCATAGCTCACTGCTGCCTCGAACTCCAGGGCTCAAGTGATCCTCCTGCCTCAATCTCCACAGTATCTGTGACTACAAGCACATGAGAACACCTAGCCTAGTTTTTAAACTTTTTTTGAAGAGAGAGCATCTCGCTAGGTTTCACATGCTGGTCTTGAACTCCTGGGCTCAAGGGATCCTCCCACTGCAGCCTCCCAAAAATGCTGGGATTACAGGCATGATCCACCATGCCTGGCCACTTCTTTGCTTTCTTCAGCTTTTGTTCTAGTGTCTTCAGTGTGGATGATACTGGTCAGACCATTTTCTAGGAGCAGGATCCCAATTATTCAAGTTCCTGCTCTTCCCAGGTAGTTCATAGAAACTTCTGGCCCTTTGTCCCAATCCAGCAACTGCAGAGTACATAGAAAAGCAGGTGGGGTCGGGTGCGGTGGCTCACATCTGTAATCCCAGCACTTTGGGAGGCTGAGGCATATCACAAGGTTAGGAGTTCAAGACCAGCCTGACCAATATAGCGAAATCCTGTCTCTACTTAAAAATACAAAAATTAGCTGGGTGTGGTGGCACGTACCTGTAATCCCAGCTACTCAGGAGGCCAAGACAGGAGAATTGCTTGAACCCAGGAGGTGGAGGTTGCAGTGAGTCGAGATCACGCCACTGCACTCCAGCCTGGGCGACAGAGCGAGACTCCGTCTCAAAAAAAAAAAAAGCAGGTGGATGCTGGCGGGACACGGTGGCTTACACCTGTAATCCCAGCACTTTGAGAGGCTGAGGCAGGCAGATCACCTGGGGTCAGGAGTTCAAGACCAGCCTGGCAACATGGGGAAACCCCGTCTCTACTAAAAATACAAAAATTAGCCAGGCAAGGCGGCAAGTGCCTGTAATCCCAGCTACTCAGGAGACTGAGGCAGGGGAATCGCTGGAACCCGGGAGATGGAGGTTGCAGTGAGTCGAGATCGTGCCACTGCACTCCAGCCTGAGCGACAGAGCAAGACTCCATCTCAAAAAATAAATAAATAAATTTAAGTAGCCATATGTAGCTGGTGATTCTCCTGTTGGACAGTTCTAGAGCATATTCCATGCCCTTGGGAAATAATATAAATGAGACAGTTTTCCAAAGGTAAATAAGCTTCAGGAATGCCAACGAAGTGCTGCTAGCTCTTTGTATGGACGAATCTATCAGAATGATCACTCTTCTGGCCTTCCCTGTTTCGAAACAGGGCATCTGCCACTTGGTGTTGAGTATCCCAGTAGCCATTGGATTCTAGACAAAGCTGGCCACACTGATTCTTATGATTCAAATGTTCCTCCTCAACCAAAAAGGCTCAGGGTGTCTTTTGGACTGTCCCTCAACACCTAACTTTCCACTAATTAGTGAAGCATGACTTTTCCGTCATGTCTGTTCTGGGAAGTTTCCTCTTCATCGTGGCCTTTGGGCCCCCGGGAAATTTCAGTGGATGAACAGAAGAAGTGGAAAAGGGGATGAAAAGTCATGTGGAATGGCATCATCCATCATTATGACATCATCACAGCCATAACATCATTGCCATCATAGATCATCACTGTTACGGATTCATTTTCTCCTGAGTTCTTGGTACCCATTTCTTCACATGTGTTTAAAACTCTTTTGACTGACTGCTTACCTAACAGAAGTTTCTTGTGTTAAGTTCCTTTGCCAGATAAAAACAAAATAAGGCTGGGGGAGGTGACTCACACCTGTAATCCTAGCACTTTGGGAGGCCAAGGCGGGCGGATCACTTGAGATTAGGAGTTCGAAATCAGCCTGGCCAACGTGGTGAAACCCTGTCTCTATTAAAAATACAAAAAAAGCCGGGTGCAGTGGCTCACACCTGTAATCCCAGCACTTTGGGAGGCCGAGACAAGCGGATCATGAGGTCAGGAGATCGAGATCATCCTGGCTAACACGATGAAACCCCGTCTCTACTAAAAATACAAAAATTAGCCAGGCGTGGTGGCAGGCGCCTGTAGTCTCAGCTACTCGGGAGGCTGAGGCAGGAGAATGGTGTGAACCCGGGAGGCGGAACTTGCAGTGAGCTGAGATCGAGCCACTACTGTACTCTAGCCTGGGCAACAGAGCGAGCTCCATCTCAAAAAAAAAAGAAAAAAAAATTAGCTGTGCATGGTGGTGGGCACCTGTAATCCCAGCTACTTGGGAGGCTGAGACAGGATAATTGTTTGAACCGGGGAGGCAGAGGTTGCAGTGAGCCGAGATTGCACCACTGCACTCCAGCCTGGGCGACAGAGCAAGACTCCATCTCTAAATAAATAAACAAACAAATAAATGGATTTATAGTTATTTATATAAATCAGTTGCGCTCCAATACATATAGCTCTCCGTTGTCTTTAACTTTTTTAAGACACAGGGTCTCCCTGTCACCCATACTGAAGTACTGTGCTGCAATCATAGCTCACTGCAGCCTCAAACACCTGGGCTCGAGCAATCCTCCTGCCTCAGCCTCCTGAGTAGCTGGGACTGTAGTCCCAACACATGTGCCACCACGCCTGGCTAATTTTTATATTTTTAGTAGATATGGGGTTTCACCATATTGGTCAGGCTGGTCTTCAACTCCTGACCTTGCGATCTGCCTGCCTCGGGCTCCCAAAATGCTGAGATTACAGGCGTGAGCCACCGCGCCTGGCCTTAGACATTTTTATATTTGATTTGTGGCTGTGACCAAAGCCATTTGGGATGTCTGCCCAGCCCTACCCTCCTCTTTATATGAGAACATCCACCACCTCAATTGGCAGCCCTGTGCAGAGGATTCAGCTAAGCCACACCCAGACTCCTGACCCAAAGAAACAGTGAGATAATAAATGTTTTAGGCCTCTATACTTTGGGGTAATTTGTTATGCAACCAGAGATCACTAACATATTGTCAAAACCAGGTAGGCTTTAATTAGTCTTTCCAGATGTCTGTTTCTTTCTTTGTGCTGGCTGGAGGATTTTGGCTTTTATAGAGTTTTTGTTGTTGTTGTTGTTGTTGTTTTTCAGACGAAGTTTCGTTCTTATTACCCAGGCTGGAGTGCAATGGTGCGATCTCAGCTCACTGCAACATCTGCCTCCTGGGTTCAAGTGATTCTCCTGCCTCAGCCTCCCGAGTAGCTGGGATTTCAGGCACACGCCACCATGCCTGGCTAATTTTTGTATTTTTAGTAGAGACAGGGTTTCACCGTGTTGGTCAGGCTGGTCTCAAACCTCTGACCTCGTGATCCACCCGCCTTGGCTTCCCAAAGTGCTGGGACTACAGACGTGAGCCACCATGCCTGGCCAGAAATTTTTTTTTTTAAGAGGCGGGGTCTTGCTATGGTACCCAGGCTGGAGTGGTGGGAGGATGACCTGAGCACAGGAGCTCAAGAGTAGCCTGGGCAACATAGGAAGAACTCATTTCTACAAATTATAAAAAAAAAAAATTAGCCAGGCATGGTGGTACATGCCTGTGGTCCCAGCTACTCAGGAAGCTGAGGTATGAGGATGGCTTGAACCCGGGAGTTCAAGGTTACAGTGAGTTGTGATTGCACTACTGCACTTCAGCCTGGGTGACAGTGGAGACCCTGTCTCAAAAAAAACAAAGCAAGCAAAAACCAAAAATAAAAAAATAAAGGAAATTGGAAGGCCTTACAAGCTGCCTCAGAACCAAGGACTTCCTAACTTTCTCTTGTTTCTCCCCATCTCCCAAGCACAGGGAGGGGCTCTCTTTTTATAGTTCCCTTATGTGACTGATGAAAACTTCTTCCAAAAGAAATGCAGTTGTCTTAAGATGACCCCTCCCAGCCGGGCGCGGTGGCTCACGCCTGTAATCCCAGCACTTTGGGAGGCCGAGACGGACGGATCACGAGGTCAGGAGATCGAGACCATCCTGGCTAACACGGTGAAACCCCGTCTCTACTAAAAATACAAAAAATTAGCCGGGCGAGGTGGCGGCGCCTGTGGTCCCAGCTACTCGGGAGGCTGAGGCCGGAGAATGGCGTGAACCCGGGAGGCGGAGCTTGCAGTGAGCTGAGATCCGGCCACTGCACTCCAGCCTGGGTGACAGAGCAAGACTCCGTCTCAAAAAAAAAAAAAAAGATGACCCCTCCCTAAGAATCTCATCAAATATCCAGGAAATATTAACCACTGGCAAAGAGAAAAGACTAAATATTGTCAACAGACTTCATCTACTCTTCTGTGGGCAGCTTGGAGATTACATGGGAGACTTTATCTGTATAATAAGACAGCCTTTATTCAATATAAAGTTCTGCCCCTCACCTTTCTGTCGCCTCCCTCAGAGTTCAGAGGAATTTTGTCCCAGGCCATTGTCTGTTCATTGGGCTCCTACAATCCCCCTGAAAATCATTCATTTCCCCTCAAAGCTGCCTACACTCTCCATTTCTCTCTCCTCTAGGAAGAGAGTATTTAAGCCACAACCATCTGGCCCTTCTTTGAGTCTCAATTTATTTATTTATTTATTTATTTATTTTTTTTTTTTTTTGAGATGGAGTCTCACTCTGTCGCCAGGGCTGGAGTGCAGTGGTGCAATCTCTCTTGGCTCACTGCAACCTCCACCTCCCAGGTTCACGTGATTCTCCTGCCTCAGCTTCCCAAGTAGCTGGAATTACGAGTCTCACATTTTATATGGCTCCCACGATTATGCATGTTCATCGATTTCTATGCCCTTTCTCTTATTAATTTGTCTATCGTCATTTCATTTCAGTGAAACTTCAGAAGGTGAAAGGGAAGTTTTCCCTTCGCCCTATGCCTTCCCCTTCCTGTATCAATTCCTTTGGCCCCACCAGAACTGGCCTGCATTTGGCATCTTTATAGAACAGCCTCTTTGTATCCCAGGCTGATGTTCAGGCTCCATCACTTGCCCTGTGCATTAAGTAGTAACAGTGAGACTCTACACGCCAAGGCTTCTCACTCTCCCTGCGAAGTACTGCTCCAAAGATGACATCATTCTGTGCCTTTTCCGTCACTACCTCTTGGTTCAGGTACAAGACAAGGGCTCAATCAAAATCCAGATGGACTGAGTGAGATCATTGGGGTGAAATGCCATTCCTGGGGATCCACGAGCACGCCTCTCTACTGCACACCCCCCACCTGACTCATTCCGCCTCATCCAGGTCAGAGGTCCCTCCTTACAGGAGTTCTTACAGAACCCAACTGAGGTCTGCTCACCCAGCACAGTAAAACCAGATACCCACACTAAGATCTTTGCAGTGATAGAAAGGAAGGTGTTTATTGCAGGGCGCCATGCAAGGAGAATCGGAGCAGCTCATGCTTAAGACCTGAAATCACCAATAGCTTGCAGGTGGGAGTTGTTAAAAGCAGGTATAAATTTCAGGAAACCAGAAGCTACAAGCAAAATCATAAATCAATGCATGGAGATTACACATTGGCTTCCACTTAAAAAGGAAGGATATATTAAAGTGGGGGCTTACAGGTTTGTAGATAGATTTGAACATCTTCTAGGCAGGGCGCGGTGGCTCACGCCTGTAATCTCAACACTTTGGGAGGCCAAGGTGGGAGGATCATCTGAGGTCAGGAGTTCGAGACCAGCCTAACCAACATGATGAAACCCTGTCTCTACTAAAAATACAAAAATTAGCCAGGTGTGGTGGCACATGCCTGTGATCCTCACTACTCAGGAGGCTGAGGCAGGAGAATCATTTGAACCTGGGAGGTTGAGGTTGCAGTGAGCCGAGATCACGCCACTGCATTCCAGCCTGGGTGACAGCAAGACTCAGTCTCAGAAAAAAGAAAAAAAATATACATATATATAGAAAGGCCGGGTGCGGTGGCTCACGCCTGTAATCCCAACAGTTTGGGAGGCTGAGGCGGGTGGATCACGAGGTCAGAAGCTCAAGACCAGCCCGGCCAACATAGTGAAACCTCGTCTCTACTAAAAACACAAAAATTAGCTGGGCATGATGGCGGGTGCCTGTAATCCCAGCTACTCGGGAGGCTGAAGCAGGAGAATCACTTGAACCCAGGAGGTGAAGGTTGCAGTGAGCTGAGATCGTGCCACAGCACTCCAGCTTGGGCAACAGAGTGAGACTTAATCTCAAAAGAAAAAGATTTAAACATCTTCTGATTTGCAATGGATTAAGGAAGAGAAGCTTTATTTAAAAATTTCAAATTTTGAGTCAGTAGAAAAATGTCAACTGGTTAGGGGAAGTAATTTTCTCTAAGCCCCTCAGGAGGAAACTTGGAACAAAAGGGGCATAGCTAAAGTTTAGTCTTCACTTCCCCCCTTATCTGGGGTTTCCAAGACTCTGAAAGACAATGCAGGGACATATGTTAAGATGTTATCTTTAATTTCTATAGGGAAACCAAACATCTCTGGGACTCTAACTTCCTTAGCTTTTGTTTTAGGTCATTATGATTTTTTTGTTTAACAAGTTACTGATGTACTTCTCAGGGCTAGCTGGGGGCCTGGAATTTCCCTTGAAGGAACTTAGAAATTTCCTTGATTTCCATGCTTAGGGTCCTGTAAGGAAGGGGATCCCTGCTCTGTCTCAGGGTCTCACTGACCCTCACTCCCGCCCACTCCCAAACACCCTACCCTCGTTAAAGATTTCTCTGGCGTCTCATGGTCTTTAAGTCGAATGCACACAACCCAAAACAGTATAGCTCAGAGGATAAGGGAACAAGGTTTAGCATGAGCAGTTGCAGGTCAGCTCCTCCACCCTTCACTAACTGTGCGACTTAACCTCTCTAGGCCTGTTTCATCATCTGTAAAACAGAAATGATGAAAAGTATACCTTCTAGGGGGCATTCTATGAGATTATGCATGTAAGTGAGTACCGAGCATTGCTCAGTGGTGCCTAGTGGGTGGTGAGCACTCAGTATGCAGCACCATGATTACATAAGAATTCACTTGTTAGAGCCTGGCTTTAGAACAGAGATGGAACCTAGCGCCGAATAATATAGCATGAGGAGGCCGGGCGCGGTGGCTCACGCCTGTAATCCCAGCACTTTGGGAGACCGAGGTGGGCAGATCACCTGAGGTCAGGAGTTCAAGACCAGCCTGGCCAACATGGAGAAACCCCGTCTCTGCTAAAAATACTAGCTGGGTGTGGTGGCGCATGCCTGTAATCCCAGGGCTGAGGCAGAATTGCTTGAACCCGGAAGGAAGGTGGAGGTTGCAGTGAGCCGAGATCGCGCCTTTGCACTCCAGCCTGAGCAACAAGAGCAAAACTCCGTCTCAAAATATATATATACATCAGGAGGAATAGTAGTAATATTGTCATCACTTCTCACCCTGTCTTTGATAAATTGCCAATTGAAGTGTCTGCTTCATCACTGAGAAAAGGGTGTGCTCTTTCCTCTCTGAATCCCCAGGACTTGACGTATAGCAGGTGTCCAATGAACAGCTTAGCTGTTGAATGAACAAATATATTCTGTTAGGCCCTACAAGGCATACAAGTAAATTCAGTCTGGGCGCAGTGGCTCACACCTGTAATCCCAGCACTTTGGGAGGCCAAGGTGGGCAGTCGAGGTCAGGAGTTCGAGACTAGCCTGGCCAACATGGTGAAACTCCGTCTCTACTAAAAATACAAAAATTAGCCAGGCGTGGTGGTGGGCACCTGTAGTCCCAGCTACTTGGGAGGCTGAAGCAGGAGAATCACTTGAACCTGGGAGACGGAGGGTGTAGTGAGCCAAGACCACGCCACTGCACTCCAGCCTGAGTGACAGTGAGACTCCGTCTCAAAAAAATAAATAAATTCAAAAGCCATTCACCTGTGCAGAAGGCAGGGCCAGGCTAATCTGAAGGCTGTAAGAGAAGTGTCCACCCACTTCTTCTGTAAAAGGCCAGATGGTAAATATTTTAGACTCTTTGGGCTCTTACTCTGTGGCAACCATTGAATTCAGCCCTGTTGCAGCCACAGACAATATATAAATGAATGGGCCTGGCTGTTGTAGGTAGGTGAAAAATGGCTTCCCTTCACCTTTATAGGTTCTTTGGCTGGGCTACGAATTAAATTGACATGTAAACAGACAGGGCAAAAGCCATATTTAATTATGTACCTATGCAGGGGAGCCCCACAAAATACGAGACTCCAAAAAGGATCAGAGAGGCTGGGCCCAGTGGCTCACGCCTGTAATCCCAGCACTTTGGGAGGCAGGAGGATTGCTTGAGCCAATGAGTTCAAGACTAGCCAGGGCAACACAGTAAGACCTTGCCTGTGCAAATAATTTTGTTTTTTGAGACGGAGTCTCGCTCTTGTTGCCCAGGCTGGAGTGCAATGGCGCAATCTCGGCTCCTTGCAACCTCTGCCTCCCGGGTTCAAGCGATTCTCTTGCCTCAGCCTCCAGAGTAGCTGGGATTACAGGCGCCTGCCACCACAGCCGGTAATTTTCGTCTTTTTTTTAGTAGAGACAGGGTTTCACCGTTTTGGCCAGGCTGGTCTTGAACTCCTGACCTCAAGTGATCTGCCTGCCTCGGCCTCTCAAAGTGCTGGGATCAGAGGCGTGAGCCACCATGCTTGGCTGCAAATAATTTTAAAAATCGGCCGGGCGCCGTGGCTTAAGCCTGTATTCCCAGCACTTTGGGAGGCCGAGACGGGCGGATCACGAGGTCAGGAGATCGAGACTATCCTGGCGAACAGGGTGAAACCCCGTCTCTACTAAAAAAATACAAAAAACTAGCCGGGCGAGGTGGCGGGCGCCTGTAATCCCAGCTACTCGGGAGGCTGAGGCAGCAGAATGGCGTAAACCCGGAAAGGCGGAGCTTGCAGTGAGCTGAGATCCGGCCACTGCACTCCAGCCTGGGCGACAGAGCGAGACTCCGTCTCAAAACAAACAAACAAAAATCATTGGGGCGCGGTGGCTTGCGCCTGTAGTCCCAGCTACTTGGGAGACTGAGGTGGGAGGATCGCTTGAACCCAGGAGTTCGAGGCTGCAGTGAGCTATGATTGCGCCACCGCACTCCAGCCTGGGCGACAGAGAGAGACTCGGTCTCAAAAATAAAAAATAAACTGGAAAAGTAATTCTTAGCTCACTAGCCGTTCAAAAACACGGGCATAGTGTGCTTCGACCCGCGTACTGCAGTTTGCTCACCCTCGCAGACTGGCTGCAGCGCGCAGGACAGCACTCCTCGGAGGGCGGTGCCAGGAGCCGGGCCTCGGATTGGGCTTCTGGACAGAGGATGGAGCATCGCGGTTGGGCGGGGCATGCCCGGATTGGCCCACTTCGGCGTCGCAGAGCGCGCGGCGAATCGGCATTCAGCCAATCAGTGCAGCGCTGTTGCCTCGCCCCGCCTCACGCCAGCGTCCGGGTGGTGCGGAGAGGGCGCCCAGCTTCACTGCGCTCTAAGCGCGCACTTCCGGGCACGGTCGTGGCGTGACGTCGGGAGGAGGGCAGGTAAGTCCCCGCGGGCGGAGGAGCGGGGAGGGCCGGGGGTCCGGCAGCCGTCTCACCCTGGCCTCGTAGCCGCCCGACGCGCCCATCTGCGTCGGGGGACGCGGGGCTGAGGACCCGATCTGGATGCCTGGAGCCGGCCCAAGTCCCAGCCAGGACCAAAGTCCCTGAGGCCCCAGCTGAGACCCCTGACCCAAGTGCCTGGGACCCGGCCCCTTCCTAGCCCGGATCCATATTATGCCTGAAGGGCCCTGGCTTTTTGCATCGGGAAAATGGGACCAATAAGTCCCTACCTCACCAGATTTTATAAAAATGATTCTTGTAAAACCGTGAGCAGGAGAAATGACTAAAATGCCAGCATTTAACTCGGGAGTCAGGCGCTGCCCTAAATGCTTTAACCATTTTACACGTAAGGAAAATGAGGCTTAGAAAACAATTTGCCTCAAATCAAGCAGATAGGAAGCAGCAGGGTGGAGCTCCCAGCCCAAGCTTTACGCCCAGGACAAACAGGGTCGGTAATTACTTTTGCAGCAAGGACCGGAGATATCTACACGCCCACCCGATAGCCCCGTCTGCCATTTACCGGGTCAACAAAACCATCGTAAGACACACACACACACACACACCCTCAAGCTCCTGTAAACGGAGTATTTGCTCTTTGCAGGCTCTTCCCGTGTGTTAGTTGATTCACAGCATCCCCAGAAAGTCAGTCTTTTCGTCATCATTCGCCCTTTACCGGTGACGAAATACAAGCCCAGGGAAGCGCAGACACTGACCAAGGTCACCCAGCTGATGAGTGGAGCTGGGATTCAAGCCCAGGGAACCGTGACCCCTAACACCTCAAGGGGCACTTAGCTATTTTGTTGGCAAAAGTGTTTTTAGGTTGGAATGGACCTTGGAATAATCCAATCTAAGGGGCACACTTTATAGTTGCAGCATCCAAGACTAAGGTGAAGGTGGAACAGTTTATATCCGGGACTTTGCACCACGGCCTCACCACCTCACTACACCACCCCCACTCCATCAGAAGCTCTTCCATCAGCTTCTTTCTTTTTTTTTTTTTTTGAGACAGAATCTCACTCTTGTCACCTTGGCTGGAGTGCAGTGGCACCATCTTGGTTCACTGCAACCTCTGGCTCCCGGGTTCAAGCTATTCTCCTGCCTTAGCCTCTCCAGTAGCTGGGATTACAGATTACAGGCGTACACCACCAGGCCTGGCCAATTTTTGTATTTTTAGTAGAGATGGGGTTTCAACATGTTGGCCAGGCTGGCCTCGAACTCCTGACCTCAAGTGATCCACCTGCCTCAGCCTCCCAAAGTGCTGGGATTACAGGTGTGAGCCACCACATCCGGCCCCCAAGAATGGTTTTAAAGTTTTTAGTGGTTGGGGAAAAATCAGAATAATAATGCTTTGTGATAGATGACGATTATGTGAAATTCAAATTTCTGTGTCCATCAATAAAATTTATATTGGCATGCAGCTACGCCCGTTCATTTATATATTGTTTGGTGCTGATTTCTAGCTATGAAGGCAGAACTGAGTTGTTGGGGCAAAGATAATCTGGCCTAAAAAGCCAGAAATATTTACTCTCTGGCCCTCGACAGAGAAACTTTGCCAATCTCTGTTCTAGAATACGCTTCACTGCCTCGCAGAGTCTCTCTTTAGTGTAAACTAGAACTTCCTTCTTTTTTTTTTTTTTTTTTTTTTTTTGAGACGAGTCTCGCTCTGTCGCCCAGGCTGGAGTGCGGTGGCGCAATCTCTGCTCACTGCAAGCTCCGCCTCCCAGGTTCACGCCATTCTCCTGCCTGCCTCAGCCTCCCGAGTAGCTGAGACTACAGGTGCCCACCACCACGCCCAGCTAATTTTTTGTATTTTTTAGTAGATATGGGGTTTCACCATGTTAGCCAGGATGGTCTCGATCTCCTGACCTCATGATCCGCTTGCCTTGGCCTCCCAAAGTGCTGGGATTACAGGCGTGAATAAATTCCTTCTATATGACCTAAAAGCTTCCCTTCCAAACATGGGAGGGGGTCTCACCACCTCTAGTTCGAGGAGCCCCTGTATTTCCACTTGTGTCACCTGCACTGATGGTGACCCTTATGGAGCCTCTTTGAGTTATCTCAGTCGTTTACCCAGTTGACATTTATCTCGGCCTGGCACTGTCCTAGGTGTTGGGGATATGGCACAGTGTGACCTGCCCGGGGAGACACAGGGTGATGTGATCAGAATTCCAGGAACAAGTGACTATGGATTGGGTGGTCGGATGAGGTCGTTTTTTGTTTTTTGTTTTGTTTTGAGACACAGTCTCACTTTGTAGCTGGGGTGCAGTGGCGCCATCTTGGATCACTGCAACCTCCGCCTCCCGGTTCAAGCCATTCTCCTGCCTCAGCTTCCCAAGTAGCTGGGATTACAGGCATCTGCTACCATGCCTGGCTAAATTTTGTATTTTTAGTAGAAATGCGGTTTCACTATGTTGGCCAGGCTGGTCTTGAACTCCTGACCTCAGGCGATCCACCTGCCTCAGTCTCCCAAACCGCTGGGATTACAGGTGTGAGGCACCGCACCTGGCCGGATGAGGTATTTGATGGATATGATATGTAGGTCAAGACCTGTGACAAGGGGCTGGGTGCAATGGCTTGCGCCTGTGATCCCAGCACTTTGGGAGGCCCTAGGTGGGTGGATCACCTCAGGCCAGGAATTCCAGACTGGCCTGACCAACACAGTGAAACTCTGTCTCTACTAAAAATACAAAAAAATTAGCTAGGCTTGGTGGCGGGTACCTGTAATCCCCGCTACTCAGGAGGCTGAGGCATGAGAATCACTTAAACCTGGGAGGCAGAGGTAGTGAGCCAAGATCATGCCACCCCACTCCAGCCTGAGTGATACAGTGAGACTCCGTCTCACAAAAAAAAAAAAAAAAAAAACAACCTGTAACAAAGAGCTCGCAAACCTGAGGAACAGCAGGTGCAGGCCAGCTGCACTTGGCCTTTGAAGACAGCCAGGAAGCCAGTGTTGCTGGAACAGAGTGAGCGAGAGATAGAGGGATAAGAGTTGGGTTTGGAGATGCAGGCAGGGGCCCCACAGTCCGTGGGAAGGGGTTTGACTTGATTCTAAAAACAATATGAATCATGGGAGGGGTTTAAGCAGGAGAGTGACATGTTTGTTCATATTTTAAAAGATCCCAGCCAGGCGCGGTGGCTCACGCCTGTAATGCCAGCACTTTGGGAGGCTGAGGTGGGTGGATCACCAGGTCAAGAGATCAAGACCAAGGTCAAGAGATCAAGACCATCCTGGCTAACACGGTGAAACCCCGTCTCTACTAAAAATACAAAAAAATTAGCCGGGCTTGGTGGTGGGCGCCTGTATTCCCAGCTACTCGGGAGATTGAGGCAGGAGAATGGTGTGAACCCGGGAGGCAGAGATTGCAGTGAGCCAAGATTGCGCCACTGGACTCCAGCCTGGGCGACAGAGCGAGACTCCTCAAAAAAAAAAAAAAGATCCCAGCCAGGCGTGGTGGCTTATGCCTGTAATCCAAGCACTTTGGGTGGCTGAGGCGGGTGGATCACGAGGTCAAGAGATCGAGACCATCCTGGCCAACATGGTGAAGCCTCGCCTCTACTAAAAATACAAAATTAGCTGGGTGGGGTGGTACACGCTTGCAGTCCCAGCTACTCGGGAGGCTGAGGCAGGAGAATCACTTGAACCCAGGAGGCAGAGGTTGCAGTGAGCAGAGATCGCGCCACTGCACTCCAGCCTGGTGACGGAGCGAGACTCCGTCTCAAAAAAAAAAATAAGATCCCTCGGGCAGCTTGGGGTGAGCAAGTGTCAAGGGCAGAGTTAGGAGAGAGGAGAAGACTGTGCTGGCCCACGTGAGTGATGATGGGTGCTGGACCCGGTGGGGTCACAGAGGGAAGAAAGTGTCAGATGTGATCTGTATATTGGCTGTAGAGTGGACAGGACTCTCTCTTTCTAAACAGACACGCCGCTTTTTGGATGCCTCCTGTGCCTGGCGAGAGTCTTGTCTGAGCCGGCACCACCACACGGCCCACAACGTCTTCTCAGGGAAGCCTGTGGACCCTCTGCCAGGCACCGCAAGAGGTCAGGACAGGACAGTGTGTTCACAAGGCCAGTTTCTGATTGTCCGCCCTGAGGGTGAGGACCAGTAGGCAGTTCCCAAGATGGTGAGTAGACAGCCGCGTGTGCCTGGGTTTCTCTCCCAGTCTTTGTAGGACCCCGAAAGCAGCCCCTCCTCCCCTCCCAGAGCTCTAAGATGATGATTTCAATCTCTGGATCATCATCTTTTGGTGCAGTGGGTCTGAAATGTGGCTGTGCGCTAACATCACCCGGGGGCGCTTTTTCAATGTTTTTTTGTTTGGTTTTCTTTTGTTTTTGAGACAGTCTCACTTTGTCGCCCAGGCTGGAGTGCAGTGGGCACGCTCTCAGCTCACTGCAACCTCCGCCTTCTGGGTTCAAGTGAGCACGCCCCACTAATTTTTGTATTTTTAGTAGAGACGGGGTTTCAGCATGTTGCCCAGGCTGGTCTCAAACTCCTGACCTCAAGTGATCCGCTACACTCGACCTAAATTTCCCCTTCCCCCTTCCCCCTCCCCCTCCCTTTTCCCTTCCTTTCTCTTTCTTTCTTTCATTTTTTTTTAAGAAGGTGAAATTCATATAACATAAAATTAACCATTGCGAGGCTGGGTGCAGTGACTCACACCTGTAATCCCAGCAGTTTGGGATGTCAAGGCAGGCAAATCATTTGAGATCAGGAGTTTGAGAACAGCCTGGCCAACATGGCGAAACCCTGTCTCTACTAAAAATACAAAAATTAGGCTGGGTGCGGTGGCTCACGCCTGTTATCCCAGCACTTTGGGAGGCCAAGCTGGGCAGATCACCTGAGGTCAGGAGTTTGAAACCACCCTGGCCAACATGGTGAAACCCCATCTCTACTAAAAATACAAAAATTAGCCGGGTATGGTGGCGGGAGGCCATAGTCCTAGCTACTCGGGAGGCTGAGGTAGGAGAATCGCTTGAACCCAGGAGATGGAGGTTGCAGTGAGCTGAGACCATGCCACCATACTCCAGTCTGGGCAACAAAAGCGAAACTCCGTCTCAAAAAAAAAAAAATGCAAAAATTAGTTGGATGTGGTAGCACATTCCTATAGTCCCAGCTACTCAGGAGGCTAAAGCACGAGCATCGCTTGAACTCAGGAGGCAGAGGTTGCAGTGAGCCAAGATTGCAGCACTGCACCCAAGCCTGCGTGACAGAGCAAGACTCTGTCTCAAAAAAAAAAAAAAAAAAAGGGCTGGGCGCGGTAGCTCACACTTGTAATCCCAGCACTTTGGGAGGCCGAGGCGGGCAGATCACGAGGTCAGGAGATCGAGACCATCCTGGCTAACACGGTGAAACCCCGTCTCTACTAAAAATACAAAAAATTAGCCGGGCGTGGTGGTGGGCGCCTGTAGTCCCAACCAGCTACTCGGGAGGCTGAGGCAGGAGAATGGCGTGAACCTGGGAGGCGGAGCTTGCAGTGAGCTGATATCGCGCCACTGCACTCCAGCCTGGGTGACAGAGTGAGATTCTGTCTCAAAAAAAAAAAAAAAAGAAAAGAAAACAAGAGTGACTCCTCTTCAGCCAGGCTCAGTGTTCTTTCTTGAGACCTGTGTTCAACTGTACTACATGTGTGTCTGCCCAGTGACAATGTTCAATATTTCTTACTATCAATCACAGTCCCCAGAAGAGTGTGAAAGCCACCGTAGGAGCATCTGAACCTCATGAAATTTTCCAAAGCAATGACAATGGGTTTTTTGCCCAAGTAGCCTTTCCCCAATCAGACACTGAGCCCAGCACTGTCCTCTACAATGTCCCTGAGTCTCCCTTATCCAGGTCCTGCCCCCTGAGGCTGCACAAGTAGGTTTCCTGGAGGGAGCCTGTGTATTAGTCCATTCTCATGCTGCTAATAAAGACATACCCAAGGGCCAGGCGCGGTGGCTCACGCCTGTAATCCCAGCACTTTGGGAGGTCGAGGTGGGTGGATCACAAGGTCAGGAGTTCGAGGCCAGCCTGGCCAATATGGTGAAACCCCGTCTATTAAAAATACAAAAAAATTAGCCGGGCGTGGTGGCACATGCCTGTAATCCTAGCTACTCGGGAGGCTGAGGCAGGAAAATTGCTTGAATCAGGGAGGTGGAGGTTGCAGTGAGCCGAGATCACGCCATTGCACTCCAGCCTGGGCAACAAGAGTGAAACTCCGTCTGGAAAAAAAGAAAAAAAAATGACATACCCAAGACTGGGTAATTTATAAAGGAAAGAGGTTTAATTGACTCACAGTTCAGCATGGCTGGGGAGGCCTCAGGAAACTTACAATCATGGTGGAAGGGGAAGCAAACACGTCCTTCTTCACATGGCGGCAGCAAGGAGAAGAATGAGCAAGGGAAAAAGCTCCTTGTAAAACCATGAGGTCTCTCGAGAACTCATTCACTATCACGAGAACAGCATGGGGATAACCGCCCCCATGATTCGATTTGGTTACCTCCCACCGGGTCCCTTCCATGACACGTGGGGATTATGGGAACTACAATTCAAGATAAGATTTGGCCTATAATCCCAGCACTTTGGGAGGCCAAGGTGGGCACGTCGCTTGATGTCAGGAGTTTGAGACCAGCCTGGCCAACATGGTGAAACCCCATCTCTACTAAAAATACACAAATTAGCCGGGCATGGTAGTGCACACCTGTAATCCCAGCTACTCAGGAGGCTGAGGCAGGAGAACCACCTGAACCCAGGAGGCGGAGGTTACAGTGAGCCGAGATCGCACCACTGCACTCCAGCCTGGGTGACAGAGCAAGACTCTGTCTCTAAAAATTAATAGTAAAATAAGAAATGTTAAAAAATTGTTTTGAATGAGATTTGGGTAAGGACACAGCCAAACCATATCAGCCATTCTCTGAGTCATGTCTCTGTTCTGCTTTGCAGGGTGAAAGGAAAGGGGTCAACAAGTACTATCCTCCGGACTTCAACCCTGAGAAGGTAAGGAGCAGGCTCCCCGCTCCGGGTCCACAGTAGCAGAAAGACCCACGTCATCCCCTCCTGGGGTTGGGGTCACTGCTATGGAAGGATGGGAGGCCTCCGAGGTCTTTTTGTCTTCTGCTCGTCACCTGAGTCTCGAGGCTATCTTCACTTTTGGATGGTAACTGTGGCTCTCCTCAGGGACCTGTAACTCCATGTCCAGCATAGAGTATAGTGTGTTTACGGCAGGGGCCCCAGGATAAGGCAGAGTGCACGGATGAAGGGTCAGATCCCCTGGCTTCCCCAGCTCCAGCGCCTCTGGCATCCTGATTGTCCCCTCTACCTGGAATCTCTTCCTCCATTTGACCATACTCTCACTTCCTTAAGTGCTTTTCTCTCAGAGGTCCTCCCTGACCGCTGTCTCATTCTCTGTTGCATTGCTGAGCACTTTATATAACCTCATAGCCCTTGTAACTCCCTCACTTACTCATTTATTGGTGTCTTGTCCATCTCCCCCACTAGAACATTCTCTCCAGGAGGGCAAAGATGTTTGTCTGTCTTATTTATGGCTGTGTCCTCACACAGTAGGTGCTCAGTAAGGGCCCGAGTGTCCCAGCTGCCTCGTCCTGAGTATAGGATTTAGCCTCTCTATGCCAAAGTTTCTCCATATGTCAGAAGGCGGAAATAAATTGAGCTGACCTTACAGAATCATTGAGGGATAAATCCTAGCTACTCGGGAGGCTGAGGTGGGAGGATTGCTTGAGCCCAGGAGGTGGAGACTGCAGTGAGCCATAATCATGCCACTGCATCCTGGCCTGGGCTACAGAGCCAGACCCTGCCTCAAAAAAAAAAAAAAAAAAAAAAAAAAAACCGGGCGTGGTGGCTCACGCCTGTAATCCCAGCACTTTCGGAGGCCGTGGCAGGCAGATCACAAGGTCAGGAGTTCAAGACCACCCTGGCCAACATGGTAAACCCGATCGCTACTAAAAATAAAAAATTAGCTGGGCACAGTGGTCCACGCCTGTAGTCCCAGCTACTCGGGAGGCTGAGGCAGGAGACTCACTTGAACCCAGAAGGTGGAGGCTGCAGTGAGCTGAGATCACACCACTGCACTCCAGCCTAGTGACAGAGCAAGACTCTGTCTCAAAAAAATGAGGTGATGCACATGAAGTCCCCAGCGAATGTTTGCCAGTCTTGTCACCTCACCTCATCCTCCCCATAAAACCTGGAAGTAATAATGACCATTTTACATAGTTGACAGACAGGGGAAACTGAGGCTCAGGAAGGCAAAACGTGAGGTCACTTGCCCAGGGTCCCCTGGCTCTTTCAGCTCATAAATGGGAATGGGGCTGGGCACAGTGGCTAACACCTGTAATTCCAGCACTTTGGGAGGCCAAGGTGAATGGATCACCTGAGGTCAGAAGTTCAAGACCAGCCTGGGTGACATGGTGAAACCCCGTCTCTACTACAAATACAAAAAAATTAGCCAGGCGTGGTGGCAGGTGCCTGGAATCCCAGCTACTCCGGAGCCTGAGGAAGGAGAATCGCTTGAACCCGGGAGGCAGAGGTTGCAGTGAGCCAAGGTCATGCCATTGCATTCCAGCCTGGGCGAGAAGAGCAAAACTCCATCTCAAAAAATAAATAAATAGGAGAGGGACTGTTCAAACTCACATTCCTGGTTCCAAGCCTATGTGTTCCCGTAAGACCTGGATGCCTCCCATATTGCTGTGAACACCCTGTCCTGCAGGACGTAAGAATCAAGGCCCCTCCCACCCATGAGGCACTTGTCCCAAAGCAGTACGGGTGGCAGAAAAGCATGAGCTCCCCCAGCTCCACAGCACTAATCTGCTCCCTCATCCTCTCCACACAGCATGGCTCTCTCAACCGATACCACAACAGCCACCCGCTTCGGGAGCGGGCTCGGAAGCTGTCACAGGGCATCCTCATCATCCGGTAAGGCTCAGCATCACCTGAGGACCCCACCGTCCTGCCCCCATCCTTCAGTCTCAAGGAGAGTTCAGTGCCCTCGTTGGCCCAGTGCTGCAGGGTCTTCAGTCCATAAAGCAGAAAGTCACTGTATCAGTCAGTTATTGCCATGTAACAAAACAATAAGCATTTATTATTGCTCACATGTCTGCAGCTCAGCAAAATACCTCTGCTGGGCTGGGCTGGGCTGGGCTGGGCTGGCCTGATCTGGGCTGGGCTCCCATGTGTTTCCGAGATTTCTGGCTGGGGACTGGCGGGTCTAGCGGGGCCTTGACCTGTACAACTGGGCTCTGCACTGTGTTGTATCTCATCCAGTGGTAGGCCAACCTGGACTTGATCACACAGGACTCTCAAAAAATACAGTGATTGTGGCTGGGCGCAGTGGCTCACGACTGTAATCCCAGCACTATGGGAGGGTGAGGCGAGTGGATCACTTGAGGCCAGGAGTTCAAGAGCAGCCTGGCCAACACAGTGAAACCCTGTCTCTACTAAAAATAGAGAAAATTAGGCTGGGTGCGGTGGCTTACACCTGTAATCCCAGCTACTTAGGAGGCTGAGGCAGGAGAATCGCTTGAACCATGGAGTCAGAGGTTGCAGTCAGCCAAGATCGTGCCACTGCACTCCAGCCTGGCAACAGAGCGAGACTCTGTCTCAAAAAAAAAAAAAATTAGCCGGATGTGGTGGTGCACACCTATAATCCCAGCTACTTGGGAGACTGAGGCATAAGAATTGCTTGAACCCAGGAGGCAGAGGTTGCAGTGAGCCGGGATCGCGCCACTGCACTCCAGCGTCGGGGACAGAGCAAGACTCTGTCTCAAAATTAAAAAAAAAAGTCTCAGCAACACCCAAAGGCAGCTGTCCCTGGACCTGGTCAGTCTGCTTTCGAGCAGTCAGGAAGTTCCTGCTCAGTTACAATGGTTGTGATTCTTTTTCTTCTATGTATCCATTTCCTGTGTAATGTGACTGCAGCAACTCCCGTTCAGAGGGGGCAGTCTAATACCCCACCCCTCAAATCACAACCACAGCCAGTCACAGGTGTGGAGACCCAGGGAGTGTCCAAGTAGACAAGAGCAAGTAAGATGCTGTGTGTCTTTGCAGATTCGAAATGCCGTATAACATCTGGTGCGATGGCTGCAAGAACCACATCGGCATGGGTGAGCCTCCGCCCACCCTCCATTCAGTCCCGCAAACACCAGACCCCCTAACTGCTGGGTGCTGCTGGGGGTGGGTGGGAGGGGCGCCCGAGTGACTGGCTGGCCATGGAAGCTCCTTTGCAGAGGGATTAGGAAGCCAAGCTCTGGCTTCCAGTCCCATCTCTAACTCCTCCCAGTTGGGGAACCCTCAGCAAGTGACAGTGAGCCTCTTTGTACCTCAGTTTACCCATCTGCAAAATTCACATGGCAATGAAATAACCACCCACGTCTGACCCCCTTCAGGTGTTCGTTACAACGCAGAAAAGAAGAAGGTGGGCAATTACTACACAACCCCAATCTACAGGTAAGGGCGGCTTGGTGGCGTCTTGGGAACAGGTGGGGTGGCCACAGGGCGAGGGGACTACAAAGAGCCTGAGTGGGAGGGAACCCATTCCCTGCAGGACTCTCCTGGAAACCGCCCTGGTTCGTGAATCAGGGCACACCCCGCCCCCACCCCACCCCCAACCCTCCATGGCTCCCACCTTCCTCAGGAAAAGCCCAAGTCCTCCCTCTGGCTCACAAGGCCCAGCACACTCTGCCTGTCCTTTCTTCACCCTAACCGCCTCCTGCTGTCCCCCTCCCTGGCCTCTTCATTGTCCCTCACACACCCCAGGGACACACCCACCTCCGTGCTTCCACCTGGAATGCTCTTCCCCAGGTGGCTCCAAGACTCCTCCACCACCCAGGGTTTCTGCTCAAACACCACCCCTCAGAGACACCTTTTCTAAAGTGAGACTCGACACTGGTTGCTTGTGCCCTTGCTATCAAGGTGGCCCCTGCTGGGACGTCAGCCTTGCCACGCGCAGGCTGGCTTTTCCACTACTCAGCAATGTCCCCAGCAGCTGACACTGAGCCTGCCACAGAGCAGCCTGTCTTGGGTGGATTTGTGGAATAAATGAACTAATGGACAAATGAATGAATGAATGAACAAAGGAGCGAATGAACAGATGATGAATGAATGGACAAATGGATGGATGAGCAAATGAACGTATGAATTAATTTAACAAATGAATCAGGGAACCAACAAACATGCACTAATGAATGAACAAATGAATTAACGAATAAATGAACCAAAAAAAGGATGAGTGAATGAATGAATGAACAAACAGCTGAATGAACAAATGAATTCATGAATAAATGAACCAAAAAAAGGATGAGTGAATGAATGAACAGCTGAACAAATGAATTTGTGAATAAATGAACCAAAAAACGGACGAGTGAATGAACAAATTGCTGAATGAACAAATGAATTAATGAATAAAGGAACCAAAAAACGGATGAGTGAATGAATGAACAAACAGCTGAATGAACAAATGAATTAATGAATAAATGAACTAAAAAAGGATGAGTGAATGAATGAACAAACAGCTGCATGAACAAATGAATTAATGAATAAATGAACCAAAAAAGGATGAGTGAATGAATGAATGAACAAACAGCTGAATGAACACATAGGTAATGAATAAAATGGAACAAAAGATGGGTGAATAGATAGATAGAACAAACAGCTAGAATGAACAAATGAATTAATGAATAAATGAACCAAAAGATGGGTGAATGATGAATGGAACAAACAGCTGAATGAACAAATGAATTAATGAATAAATGAACCAAAACAATGGATGAGTCAATGAATGAATGAACAAACAGCTGAATGAACAAATGAAGAAGCCAACTGCAGCCTCACTGACAGAGGTCTGTTCTGGGTGCCGAGGTGTGCCTTTGCCCATGGTTCTACACAGCACACAGTGGGTGCTCAGTGAATTTTTGTCAAATGACACCATTGGGTGGAAAGAAGCAGGCAGAGGTGACAGGGCTGTCCTGGGGCACAGCCATAGCCTCCTGACTCCTGCCCACCGCTTCCTCCCAGGTTCCGGATGAAATGCCACCTCTGTGTCAACTACATCGAGATGCAGACGGACCCCGCCAACTGCGACTACGTGATCGTGAGTGGCGCCCAGCGCAAGGAGGAGCGCTGGGACATGGCGGACAATGAGCAGGTGCTGACCACAGGTGAGCGCCACCCACTTAACTGCCTGGGGTCCCTGGCCCTGAGTCTGCGCTGGGGTCCCCAAAGCCCAGCCAAGCTCTGGTCGTTGCAGAGCATGAGAAGAAGCAGAAGCTGGAGACGGACGCCATGTTCCGGCTGGAGCATGGCGAGGCTGACCGGAGCACGCTCAAGAAGGCACTGCCCACCCTGAGCCACATCCAGGAGGCCCAGAGCGCCTGGAAGGACGACTTCGCCCTCAACAGCATGCTGCGGAGAAGGTTCCGGGTGAGGGGGGCTCCAGCCCAGGGTCAGAGAAGATGCTTGGTGGGCCAGGGCCCAGGTCCAGCCCTCACTGCACCACATCCTAGCTGTGAGCAGGCCACTGGACCCTCTGAGCCTCAGTTTCCCTGTCGGCTACATGGTGATCATGCCCTGTCTTTTTTGTTCGTTTGTTTGAGATGGAGTCTCCCTCTGTCACCCAGGCTGGAGTGCAGTGGCGTGATCTCGGCTCACTGCAAACTCCTCCTCCCAGGTTCACGGCATTCTTCTGCCTCAGCCTCCCGAGTAGCTGGGACTACAGGCGCCCGCCACCTCGCCCGGCTAATTTTTTGTATTGTTAGTAGAGACAGGGTTTCACCGTGGTCTTGATCTCCTGACCTTTTGATCCGTCCGCCTCAGCCTCCCAAAGTGCTGAGATTACAGGCGTGAGCCACTGCGCCAGGCCTTTTTTTTTTTTTTTTTTTTTTTTTGAGACTGAGTTTCACTCTCACTGTCCAGGCTGGAGTGCAATGATGCAATCTCGGCTCACTGCAACCTCCGCCTCCTGGGTTCAAGCGATTCTCCTGCCTCAGCCTCCCGAGTAGCTGGGATTACAGGTGCCCACCACCATGCCTGGCTAATATTTGTATTTTTAGTAGAGACTGAGTTTCACCATGTTGGCCAGGCTGGTCTCTAATTCCTGGCCTCATGTGATCCACTCGCCTCAACCTCCCAAAGTGCTGCGGTTACAGGCGTGAGCCACTGCACCCGACCTGGCCGCCACATTTTAAATGGAACCTCCCAGCCCATCCCCTACCCACCTGTCCTGCATTTTTTTTTTCTCCTTATCACTGTCTCACCACTAGAGGCCAGCTCCACGAGGGCAAGGGTTTTTCCCTGCCTGCCGCTGCATCCCCAGTGTCTAGAACAAAGCCTAGCACAAGGTGGGTATCCCAGAAATATTTGTGGGATGAGGCTGTACGCGGTGGCTCACACCCGTTATCCCAGTGTTTTGGGAGGCTCAGGTGGGAGGATTGTTTGAGGCCATGAGTTGGAGACCAGCCTGGGCAACATAGTGAGACCCCATCTCTACAAAAAAAAAAATTATTTTTTTTTTTTGAGACTGTCTCCCGCTTGCGCCCAGGCTGGAATGCAGTGACACGATCTCAGCCCACCGCAACCTCCACCTCCCAGATTGAAGTGATTCTCATGCCTCAGCCTCCTGAGTAGCTGGGACCCCAGGCACATGCCACCATGCCTGGCTAATTTTTGTATTTTTAATAGAGACAGGGTTTCGCCATGATGGCCAGGCTGGTCTCAATCTACTGGCCTCAAGGGATCCACTCGCCTTGGCCTCCCAAAGTGCTGGGATTACAGACATGAGCTACCAGGCCCAGCCTCTACAAAAATACATTTTTTAAGTAGCTGGGCATGGTGGTGCACACCTGTAGTACTGGATACTTGGGAGGCTGAGATGAGAGAATCGCTTGAGCCCAGGAGTTGGAGGTTGCAGTGAGCTATGATTGTGCCACTGCGCTCCAGCCTGGGTGACAGAATGAGACTCTTTCTCAAAAAAGAAGAGTAAATTGAGACCCCGAGAGTTGCAGCAGTGCCCCCTAGCACACAGAAGAGACAGGGCTTTGACACACACCCCCTGTCTCTGGTGTTCTTGGCCCTCCACACAGGAAAAGAAAAAAGCCATCCAGGAGGAGGAGGAGCGAGATCAGGCCTTGCAGGCCAAGGCGAGCCTGACCATCCCGCTGGTGCCCGAGACGGAAGATGACCGCAGGCTGGCGGCCCTGCTGAAGTTCCACACCCTGGACTGTGCGTAGAAAGCCATGGGGAAAAGCGGGCGGGGAGGCTCAGAGTTGCTTGGAGATGGGGGGGGGTCCTCAGCCTTGAGTGGACTCTAGTCTACTGTAGGGCAGTTCTGGACCCCCTCCTCTGCCGCCCCTGAAATGTCCTCTCCTCTCCTCCAGCCTACGAGGACAAGCAGAGACTGAAGCGAACCGAGATCATCAGCCGCTCCTGGTTCCCCTCCACCCCCGGATCCGCCTCCAGCAGCAAGGTCAGCGGCGTCCTGAAGAAGCTGGCCCAGAGCCGCAGAACCGCGCTTGCCACCTCCCCCATCACCGTGGGGGACCTGGGCATCGTGCGGCGGAGGTCTCGGGATGTCCCGGAGAGTCCCCAGTATGCGGCTGACACCCGCAAGTCTGGGGAACCGCGGGTCCCAGAGGAGGCTGCCCAGGACCGGCCCATGTCCCCCGGAGACTGTCCTCCAGAAACAGCTGAGACCCCCAAGTGCAGCAGGCCGAGGGGACAGGAAGGGAGCCATCAGGACAAGCCCCTGTCACTAGCAGGCTCCTCCCAGGAGGCAGCTGACCCCGACCCCGCAGACACGCGGCACCCCTGCAGCCTCGGCTCCTCCCTCGTGGCGGACTACTCTGACTCGGAGAGTGAGTGAGCAGTCCCCATCCTGAGGACTGGCCCCGCTCCAGAGGCCCGGACACACCCAGGAGGCCCCTCACAGACTGCAGATCCCCGCTCGCCCACCAGCCGTGGGAGAGTTCAGATGCCACCCCCTCCCCAGACCTCGCCTTCCTGCAACCGTGGAGTTATTTATTTGGTCTTGGTGAGGGTGTTTGTGCCTTGTGAGACTCCGTACATTAAAGACCTGTCTCTTCTTCCCTGTCTTGGGTTGTTAGCTGGGCCCTGGGGCTTCCCCCCACAAGCCCCAAGTTGACCACGCTTGACGGGCCTCTCATCAGCAAATTCTAGTATAGGGTCATAGCTGTGACCATGGACGTGGTCCCCTCCCAGAGTGACAAGAGTCTCAAGGTGGTGGTTCAGGTTGGCCAGGAATCAGGACAGACTTCCTGGAGGAGGTGGCATGGGCCGAGTGTGAAGGGTGAAAAGGGGGCCAGGAACCACACACACAAGGCCAGGGACAAGGCACACGGGGTACCCAGGATCTGTGCCACATGCAGTGGGGGCTGGAGCCCACAGGTATGAGCTTTTTATTATCCCCAGCCCAGGGGTGGCCCATGGAAAAGCCCCCCATGCCTGTTACTTTTGGGGGTATTTTTGTTTGTTTTGTTTTTGAGACTGAGTCTCGCTGTCACCCGGGCTGGAGTGCAGTGGCGCAATCTCGGCTCACTGCAACCTCTGCCTCCTGGGTTCAAGTGATTCTTCGGCCTCAGCCTCCCAAGTAGCTGGGACTACGGGTGCCTGCCACCACGCCTGGCTAATTTTTTGTATTTTTAGTAGAGACGGCGTTTCGCCATGTTGGCCAGGCTGGTTTCGAACTCCTGACCTCAAGTGATCCGCCAGACTCGGCCTCCCAAAGTGCTGGGATTCCAGGCGTGAGCCTCAGCGCCCATCCTGCATGTTACTTTTGAATGAAACCGAGCAGAAAATGGCCCAGAAACAGCCGTGCTTCCATCAAGGGGCACACGACCCCCCACTGCCTCCCCCTCAACCTTGGAGAAGGAAGATCATTTAACAAATTCTTTCGTTTGAACACTTGATGTTACCTTGCCACTGGGGATACACCCCTAACTCTAGACTGCAGGATGCTAAACACAGGGCCTGGTATCCAGTAGGCGTCCCATAAATGCTGCCACTTTTGTGGTTTCGAGGAGGCGGCACACTCCGTCCGGGTTTGGCGGGAGACGTGCAGTGAGTTCGGCCACGTGGACCGCGAGTCCTGCGAACCTGCGGGTCGGGTTGGATGCGCATGCGCATGTCCCTTTTTCCGGGGGCGGCTCCGTCCATGGTCCCGCCCCCTCAAGTGTGCGCAGAACTCTTACTCCCAGTGAGTTGTGCTGGGCTTGGTTGCTGCACCATGACCCTGGAGGCGATCCGCTACTCGCGGGGCTCCCTGCAGATCCTAGACCAGCTGCTGCTGCCCCAGCAGAGCCGCTACGAGGCGGTGGGCTCGGTGCGCCAGGCCTGGGAAGCCATCCGCGCCATGAAGGTGCGGCGGGACGGCGGGGCGGCGGGGCTGGAGGTGGGAATGCGCCAGCGCCTGCAGCCTCCGACGCCCGAATCCCTCCCCGCAGGTGCGGGGCGCCCCGGCCATAGCCCTGGTGGGCTGTCTCAGTCTCGCCGTGGAGCTGCAGGCGGGCGCCGGGGGTCCAGGACTCGCCGCACTCGTGGCCTTCGTGCGCGACAAGCTGAGCTTCCTCGTCACCGCCCGGCCCACCGCTGTCAACATGGCCCGCGCCGCCCGCGACCTGGCTGACGCTGCAGCCCGGGAGGCCGAGCGGGAGGGCGCTACGGAGGAGGCGGTCCGGGAGAGGTACGGGGATCTGGTACCAGGCACTGTGCTGAGCAGGAATCATATTGACTCTTTTTAAGTACAGTGACCCATTATACAGATGGGGAAACTGAGGCACGGCGCCCTTAAGTCCCTTGTCCAGGGCCCCAAAGATGGGGCCCGGAGTCTGGCCTGGGCAGCCTGGCCCGGAAACCCAACTCCTTAATCGTGCCTCCCCTGAATACACCCAACCCCTTATCTGCCCTTGGACGCCCTTTCTGGTGTCACCTTGTCCTCTTGATTTCTGCTTTTGAGGAACTTTTTTTCCTGTTCTGGTCCCCTTCCTGCCATCTTTTTCCCCCCACTTCCCTTCTGCTCCAGCCCCTCCCTGCAATGTCACTTTACCCCACCAAGCTCAATCCTGCCTTACAGCCTTCGCACGTGCCATTGGTGCAGGCCAGGTATCCATAGCGCCCTCCTCCACCATCCTATATGATCCAGCTCACCCACTGCTCTCTGCAGCCACTGCTCTCTGCGTAATTCCACCGTCTTTTCCTTCATTTTATTATTCATCAACTGGTTCCCTCACCCCAGTGTCAACTCCATAGGGGCAGAGATTTTTTTGTCGTGTTTACTGCCGAGTCACACTGGAACTGCTCGGTAAACATGTGTTTGGATGAATGAATGGAGTGACACTTCGGTGGCCGTGGCGGAAGGGTCCAGGCCCCACGGCAATGAGAGGCTTTGAGCAGGAGGGCTCCAGGACAGCAGCGCTGGGCAGAGAGGAGGGGTTGGCCTGGGCCCCGGGGCCTGGTGGCTGGTGCTTAAAACTCCTTGTCGGCCCCAGAGTGATCCGCTGCGCCGAGGACATGCTGGAGAAAGACCTCAGAGACAACCGAAGCATTGGGGACCTGGGAGCCCGCCACCTCCTGGAGCGGGTGGCCCCCAGCGGTGGCAAGGTGACTGTGCTGACCCACTGTAACACCGGTGCTCTGGCCACCGCTGGCTATGGTACAGCCCTAGGTGAGAGGGCCTCCTAAGGGGGTAGGGGAGGGCCTTCTAGGACCTTTTTTGGATACAAGAGAAAGAATCCCAAACCCCAACCACTTTCTCCACAAAAAAATGTGAAGGTGTTAGTTCTAGTACAGAAACACTTATAGGGTTGGCTTCAGGTATGGCTAGATCAAGGGGCTCAACCAGTAGCATCAGGACCTATCTATCTCTGTTCTTCAGCTCTGCCCTCCTTCATCTTCAGGTTCCATGAGCTGGCAGGGGGCTGTTAGGGTTCAAATCAGGAGGAAAAGAGCCTCCTGTACTAGAAAAGTATCTCAGGGGTCCACTAGGGCCAACTGCCCATCCTAGAGCAGTCATTCGATGGGCGCTTACTGAGCCATATGCCTAGAGCCAGGGCAGGACGTGGAGTCCAAGAGGAACTGGGGAGAAGGGAGTGAGCAGAGAAAGGTCAGGTAGCTGTGACCAGGAGACAGGGGGAGTGGGCTGTAGGGGGCCAAGGCAGCAGATTCCACATTACCCTAAATCCCCCAGGAAATTTCCCTACCTGCCTGAGTCCCACCTTCATCCCTGGGAACCGAGGCCTTGATGGCAAGACCTCTGCCTTTGATTCATTCACTCACACAGCATTTAGTAAGCACCTGCTGTCCTCAGACACTTCCATTTGCGGGGACGCAGCAGTGAACAAAACAGACAAAACCTCTGCTTTCAGGGGTCCCAGGCAAGCAGCAGGAACAGTCAACAGGCAAGATAAATACAGTTGTCCTTCAATATCCGTGGGGGACTGGTTCCAGGACCTCCCACAGATACCAAAATCCATGGATGCGCGAGTCCATAATATAAAATGCCATCATATTTGCATAACCTGTGCACATTCATATATATATATTTTTTGTTCGTTTGTTTGGTTTTGGTTTTTTTTTAGACAGTCTTGCTCTGTCGCCCAGGCTGGTGCAGTGGCATGATCTCAGCTCACTACAACCTCCGCCTCCCAGGTTCAAGAGATTCTCATGCCTCAGCCTCCTGAGTGTCTGGGATTACAGGCGTGAGCCACTACACCCAGCTAATTTTTATATTTTTAGTAGGGACGGGGTTTCACCACGTTGGCTAGGCTGGTCTTGAACTTCTGACCTTAGGTAATCCGCCAGCCTCAGCCTCCCAAAGTGCTGGGATGACAGGCATGAGTCACCACGCCCAGCCCACCCCTATATTTTAAAACATCTCTAGATTGCATATCATAGCTAGTACCATGTAAATACTATGTATATTGTTGTTATTGGCTAGGTGTAGTGGCGGTGCAGGCCTGTAATGGGGAGGCTGGGGTGGGAGGATTGCTTAAACTCAGAAGTTCTAGACCAGCCTTGGCAACATAGCAAGACCCCGTCTCTATTTTTAAGCCTGTAATGCCAACACTTTGGGAGGCCAAGGCAGGCGGATCACTTGAGCTCAGGGGTTCAAAACCAGCCTGGGCATCATGGCAAAACCCCATCTCTACAAAAAATACTAAAATGAGCTGGTGTAGTGGTATGCACCTGTGGTCCCAGCTATTCGGGAGGGGGCTGAGATGGGAGGATTGCTTTTTATTTAGTTATTTATTTTGGAGACAGAGTCTTGCTCTATCACCCAGGCTGGAGTGCCATGGCACGACCTCGGCTCACTGAAACCTCTGCTTCCTGGGTTCCAGCGATTCTTTTCAAATATTTTCAGTCCACGTAGTTGAGTCCATGGATGGAGAACCCACAGAAAAGGGGGACTGCCTGTACACATGAGGTGTTAGAAGGTGATAAATGCTGGGGCCGGGTGTGGTGACTCACGCCTGTAATCCCAGCACTTTGGGAGGCCGAGGTGGGTGGATCACGAGGTCAGGAGACCAAGACCATCCTGGCTAACGTGGTGAAACCCCGTCTCTACTAAAAATGCAAAAAATTAGCTCAGCGTGGTGGCGGGCGCCTGTAGTCCCAGCTACTCGGGAGGCTGAGGCAGGAGAATGGTATGAACCCGGGAGGCAGAGCTTGCAGTGAGCAGAGATTGTGCCACTGCACTCCAGCCCGGGTGACAAAGTGAGACTCCATCTCAAAAAAAAAAAAAAAGTGATAAATGCTAAGGACAGAGAGCAGGACGCTGGAAGTGTGGGGATTGCTATGCAAAACCGAGAGATCAGAGAACGCTTCACCGAGAAGGTGTCCTTTAAACAGACGTGAAACAGAGGTATGTGAGCATTGGGAAGAGCATACCAGGCAGAGAGAACTGCCACTGCGAAGGCCCCTGGGTGGGACTGTGCTCGGTAAGCCTTGGGCAATCCACGCCTAGTCTAGGAGCCTGCACCCCTAACCAATGGAACCACCTTGTCTGTTTGCCCCTCCCCGGGGCCCTCTCCTGGTGTGCGGGGCCCCCGCAGGTGTGATCCGCTCACTGCACAGCCTGGGCCGCCTGGAGCATGCCTTCTGCACAGAGACCCGGCCCTACAACCAGGGAGCCCGGCTGACGGCCTTTGAGCTGGTCTATGAGCAGATCCCTGCCACCCTTATCGCCGACAGCATGGTGGCTGCTGCCATGGCCCATAGGGGCGTGTCAGGTAAGCAGACAGTAAGTCCTGGGGGGTAAGGCCTGGGGGCGGGGCTCTGGGGCATGGGGCCAGGTAATGACCCCCAACTTCTCATGCACCCCCTCCCCAGCCGTGGTCGTGGGAGCTGACCGCGTGGTTGCCAACGGTGACACAGCCAACAAGGTGGGCACCTACCAGCTGGCCATTGTCGCCAAGCACCACGGCATTCCCTTCTACGTGGCTGCCCCCAGCTCCTCATGTGACCTCCGTCTGGAGACCGGCAAGGAGATCATTATTGAAGAGCGACCAGCCCAGGAGCTGACTGATGTTAATGGGGTCCGGATTGCGGCACCCGGTAAGCCACCCCCTCAGAAAGGCCACACCCCAGCTTCTGGGCACTTCATGGAGGCAGGTGATATGCAGGGCCTTGTCATCCTTCTGGAACATACACAGCTCCTACAAGCCACTTTTTCTTCTTTTTATTTTTTTTCAGATGGAGTCTTGCTCTGTCCCTCAGGCTAGAGTACAGTGGTGTGATCTCAGCTCACTGCAACCTCCACCTCCTAGGTTCAAGCAATCCTCCTGCCTCAGCCTCCTGAGTAGCTGGGACTACAGGTGGGCGCCACCACACCCGGTTAATTTTCGTATTTTTAGTAGAGATGGGGTTTCAACATGTTGACCAGGCTAGTTATAAACTACTGACCTCAAGCAATCAGTCTGCTTCTGCCTCCCAAAGCGCTAGGACTACAGGTGTGAGCCACCGTGCCTGGCCCAAGCCGCTTCTTCTAACAGTTGCATCCTGGAGGTCAGATCCAACATCAGAATTTACAACTAACCCGTTATATGAATGGTCTTGAACGACTGTCTTGCTAATCTCCACTTAGGTTTTCTTAAGAGGAAATAAGAATATCTGCCTGGCCACGTGTTGGTAAAGAAAAACCAAGACGGCCAGGCGAGGTGGCTCACACCTGTAATCCCAGCACTTTGGGAGGCCGAGGCAGGGAGATCGCAAAGTCAGGAGTTCGAGACCAGTCTGGTCAACATAGTGAAACCCCATCTCTACTAAAAATACAAAAATTAGCTGGGCATGGTGGCATCCGCCTGTGATCCCAGCTACTCAGGAGGCTGAGGCAGGAGACTCACTTGAACCTGAGAGGCGGAGGTTGTGGTGAGCTGAGATTGCGCCACTGCACTCCAGCCTGGGCAACAGAGTGAGACTCTGTCTCAAAAAAAAAAAAAAAGAAAAGAAAAAAAAGAAAAAACAAGATATTTCTAGACTTATTTTTATTTTTATTTGTTTATTTTCATAGAGATAGGGTGTCGCTGTGTTCCCCAGGCTGGTCTCGAACTCCTGACCTCAAGCGATCCTCCTGCCTCAGCCTCCCAAAGCACTGAGATTACAGGCGTGAGCTACCATGCCTTGCTGCAAGACTTTTCTTAGCTGCCTATACTTCCTGGCTGTGCAACCATTAGCAAGTTCCCTAAATTCTCTAATTCCCTGAGATCCTCACTGATTCTATCTGTAAAATGGGCTTTGGCTAGAACCTGCTGCATAAACCCAACGGCCATCAGTGAATTAACCCACAGGACGTTTAGATCAATGACTGGCCCTTTAAATATTAGTCCATGCACCCGGATGCAGTGTCTTATGCCTATAATCCCAACACTTTGGGAGGCAGAGGCTGGCAGATCACTTGAGGTCAGCGTTCCAGACCAGTCTAGCCAACAGAGCGACACCACGTCTCTATTAAAAACATACAAAAATTGCCGAATGTGGTGGCTCACGCCTGTAATCCCAGCACTTTGGGAGGCCGAGGCGGGCAGATCACGAGGTCAGCAGATCGAGACCATCCCAGCTAACACGGTGAAGCCCCGTCTCTACTAAAAATACAGAAAACTCGCTGGGCGTTGTGGCAGGCACCTGTAGTCCCTGCTACTCGGGAGGCTGAGGCAGGAGAATGGTGTGAACCTGGGAGGCGGGGCTTGCAGTGAGCTGAGATTGCGCCACTGCACTCCAGCCCGGGCAACAGAGGAAGACTCTGTCTCACCAAAAAAAAAAAAAAAAAAAAAAAAAGGCCGGGCACAGTGGCTCACGCCTGTAATCCCAACACTTTGGGAGGCTGAGGTGGGCGGATCACCTGAGGTCAGGGGTTCGAGACCAGCCTGGCCAATGTGGTGAAGCCCCGTCTCTACTAAAAATACAAAAAAACATTGGCCGGGCGAGATGGCAAGAACCTGTAATCCCAACTACCTGGAAGGCTGAGGCAGGAGAATATCTTGAACCTGGGAGACACAGGTTGCAGTGAGTTGAGATCATGTCACTGCACTCCAGCCTAGGTGATAACAGCAAAACTCCATCTCAAAAAAAACAAAAAAACAAAAAAACAGCCAGGCATGGTGGTGACGTCTGTGGTCCCAGCTGCTCAGGAGGCTGCGGCAGGAGAATCGCTTGAACCTAGGAGGCAGAGGTTACACTACACTAAGGCGAGATCACACCACTGTACTCCAGCCTGGGTGACACAACGAGACTCTGTCTCAAAAAACAATAATAGGCCGGGCGCAGTGGCTCAAGCCTGTAATCCCAGCACTTTGGGAGGCCGAGATGGGCGGATCACGAGGTCAGGAGATCGAGACCATCCTGGCTAACACGGTGAAACCCCGTCTCTACTAAGAAATACAAAAAATAGCCGGGCGAGGTGGCGGGCGCCTGTAGTCCCAGCTACTCGGGAGGCTGAGGCCAGAGAATGGCGTGAACCCGGGAGGTGGAGCTTGCAGTGAGCTGAGATCCGGCCACTGCACTCCAGCCTGGGCTACAGAGCGAGACTCCGTCTCAAAAAAAAAACAATAATAATAATTAAAAATAAAACTAAAAAAATAAGTGGGATAGGCCAGGCACGGTGGCTCACACCTATAATCCCAGCACTTTGAGAGGCCGAGGCGGGCAGATCACCTGAGGTCGAGAGTTCGAGACCAGCCTGACCAACATGGACTGACTAGTAAAAATAGTGGCAGGGCATAGTGGTGCATGCATGTAATCCCAGCTACTCAAGAGGCTGAGGCAGGAGAATCGCTTGCACCCAGAAGGTGGAGGTTGTGGTGAGCCGAGATTGCGCCAGTGCACGCCAGCCTGGGCAACAAGAGCAAAACTACATCTCACAAAAAATAAAAAAATAAGTGGGATAGATGTGTATAGGACTGTGAATTCTCCTTGGGGAGTGACAGTCTAAGAGCGGTGGTGAATCTAAACTTACTATTGCACACAATGTCCGTGCCTGCATGTACTTTTGAGGTGAGAATCCTTAGGTTCTCAAGGACTCCCTAATACCAAGAACCACTGTGATAGAAACAGGTGACCACAACCTGAGAACTTTCACAGAAGCAAATTCCTGCCTCCTTGCCTCCCCTCTCTCCCCTGCAGGGATTGGAGTTTGGAATCCTGCCTTCGATGTCACCCCCCATGACCTCATCACTGGCGGCATCATCACAGAACTGGGGGTCTTTGCCCCTGAGGAGCTCCGGGCAGCCCTAACCACCACCATCTCTTCCAGGAATGGAACCCTAGATGGACCCCAGATGTAACCAACACAGCTCTCCCTAGCCTGCCTCTCTAGGTTTTTTAATACATTTCTTGAATGGCTACCCAAAAGCTGACCTTCCTGCCCCTGACCACACTTGTTCCTAGTGCAGGGAGCTCAGACAGGGCCTTCCATCTACAGCCCAGCATCTAGAGCCAGGCTGCCCAGATTCAAATCCTGACTCTGCCACTTTTTCCACTATATGATCTTGGGCAAGTCACTTCGCCTCTCTGTGCCTTGGTTTCGTAATTTATAAAATGTGGATAACAGGCTGGGTGTGGTGACTCACGCCTGTAATCCCAGCACTTTGGGAGGCTGAGGCAGGCGGATCATGAGGTCAGGAGATCGAGACCATCCTGGCTAACATGGTGAAACCCCGTCTCTACTAAAAATACAAAAAATTAGCCGGGCGTGGTGGCAGGCGCCTGTAGTCCCAGCTACTCGGGAGGCTGAGGCAGGAGAATGGCGTGAACCCGGGAGGTGGAGTTTGCAGTGAGCCGAGATCGCGCCACTGCATTCCAGCCTGGGCCACAGAGCAAGACTCCGTCTCAAAAAAAAAAAAAAAAGAAAAGAAAAGAATTAATTAATTGCCGGGCGCGGTGGCTCAAGCCTGTAATCCCAGCACTTTGGGAGGCCGAGACGGGCGGATCACAAGGTCAGGAGATCGAGACCATCCTGGCTAACCCGGTGAAACCCCGTCTCTACTAAAAAATACAAAAAACTAGCCGGGCGAGGTGGCAGGCGCCTGTAGTCCCAGCTACTCTGGAGGCTGAGGCAGGAGAATGGCGTGAACCCGGGAGGCGGAGCTTGCAGTGAGCTGAGATCCGGCCACTGCACTCCAGCCTGGGCGACAGAGCGAGACTCCGTCTCAAAAAAAAAAAAAAAAAAAAGAATTAATTAATTAATTAAAAAATAAAAAATAAATGTGGATAACACTAGTACCTCCCTCTTAAGGTCAGAGCTGGAGCTAGGGTGACACTTCCAGGGCAGAATTTTAAGAGGACACCAAAAAAGCTCAGCAACCAAGATAAAAAATATTTTAAAGCAATATTTTGTTTTTGGTTTTTTTTTTTTTGAGACGGAGTATCACTGTGTTGCCCAGGCTGGAGTGTAGTGGCGTGATCTCAGCTCATTGCAACCTCTGCCTCCCTGGTTCAAGAGATGCTCCTGCCTCAGCCTCCTGAGTAGCTGGGATTACAGGCATGCGCCAACATGCCTAGCTAATTTTTTTATTTTTAGTAGAGACATGATTTCACCATGTCGGCCAGGCTGGTCTCGAACTCCTGACCTCAAATGATTCCCCCCCCCCCCCCGACCTCAGCCTCCCAAAGTGCTGGGACTACAGGCATGAGCCACTGCGCCTGACCGTATAGCAGTATTTTTTAAAAATCAAAATTAATGCAAAAATTCATGATGAGGCCAGGCTTGGTGGCTCATGCCTGTAATTCCAGCACTTTGGGAGGCCAAGGTGGGAGGATTGCTTAAGCCCAGGTGTTTGAGACCAGTTTGGGTAACATAGCGAGACCTTGTCTCTACAAACAAAATTTTTTTAAAAATGAGCTGGGCATGGTGGCTCACACCTCTAGCCCCAGCTACTCAGGCTGAGGTGGGAGGATGGCTTGAGCCCAGGAGTTCAAGGATGCAGGGTGCTTTGATTGCACTACTGCACTTCACTCTAGGCAACAGAGTGAGACCCCATCTCTTTGAAAAAAAAGAAAAATCCATGATGAACAAAACAAAAAAGATATTTTTTTGAGACAGCGTCTTGCTCTGTTACCCAGGCTGGAGTATAGTGGCGCCATCTCGGCTGACTGCAACCTCCGCCTCCTGGGTTCAAGCGATTCTCCTGCCTCAGCCTGCCGAGTAGCTGGGATTACAGAGTCCGGCACTATGCCCGGCTAATTTTTGTATTTTTATTAGAGACGGGTTCACCATACTGGTCATAGCTGGTCTCGAACTCCTGACCCCGGGTGATCCGCACACCGCGGCCTCCCAAAGTGCTGGGATTACAAGCATGAGCCACCGAGCCCGGCCTAAATAAAATTTTGAAGAGGCTGGAACCCTGCACTTGTGCCTTGAGCTTACTGACCTCAATACCCTGGTTCCACTCTAATTTTATTTACACAATTATGCTGCCGGTCTGCAGGATGTAGTTTGACAATTTGATTATTTTGGATATTAAAATATTTTTTAAGTCTTGAAAATATTGTTTACGATTACCAAAGTTTTTGGACCTTCTTAAATTCCGCACCAGAGGTGAGTGCCGCACCCTAAACCTAGTCTGAGTTTTTATGTGTAAAGATCATAAAACGTTGTAAGTTTTCTAAAACACATAAGCACTCAATAAACGTTAGCTTTATCATTGTCACCTTTTTGTTCGTAACGTTTGAAAACTCCGGCTGATCCACTACTATTACGGGATACTGTCTCTTTAACTCTGTGCCACATTGTATCCCGTGAGTTCTTGCGTTTTTCCGCCCCGCTGTATCCCATGGTTCCCTGTGCCTTCCGGCTACTACTGCCACGCCTCTTCCGTTGCGTGCCGGATCATGGCGCAGGGGCAGCGCAAGTTCCAGGCGCACAAGCCCGCAAAGAGCAAGACAGCAGCGGCGGCCTCTGAAAAGAATCGGGGCCCGAGAAAAGGCGGTAAGGAGCGGCCCGGGGACTTGGGGGCGAGGTGGACCCGCGGCTTCCAGGCCTCACGTGAGCGCATCTTTCCCCAGGTCGTGTTATCGCTCCCAAGAAGGCGCGCGTCGTGCAGCAGCAAAAGCTCAAGAAGGTGTGCCAGGGCGAGAGATGGATCCCGGAGGGCGGCGAGCAGCGAGGGGTGGAGCCCGGAGGACGGCGAGGGGCGAGGGGTGGAGCCCGGGGGTGGGTGAGGAAAGAGGATGAATCCCGGGGACGAGCTAGGAGCGAGGGATAGAGCCAGGGGCCGCGTTAGGAGCGGAGGATGGAGCCCGGGGCGCAGGGGGGCAAGAGGTGGAAGCTGGCAAGGGATAGGGGCTGGGGGACGTGCTAGGGACGAGGGATGAAACCTGGAGGCCTGGCAAGGGAAAGAGCACAGGGATCGGCAAAGGGCAAGGGATGAAACCTGGAGGACTCCCAGCTCTGTGAGCCTTTCTTTTCTTCCTTATGCAAGGGGTGCAGGAACACCACTTACCGTTTCAACAGGGCCTCGTAGAAGCAAGACCTGGCCGGGCGCAGTGGCTCACGCCTGTAATCCCAGCACTTTGGGAGGCCGAGGCGGGCGGATCACAAGGTCAGGAGATCGAGACCATGGTGAAACCCCGTCTCTACTAAAAAAATAGAAAAAATTAGCCGGGCGCAGTGGCGGGCGCCTGTAGTCCCAGCTACTCGGGAGGCTGAGGCAGAAGAATGGCGTGAACCCGGGAGGCGGAGCTTGCAGTGAGCCGAGATTGTGCCACTGCACTCCAGCCTGGGGCGACAGAGCAAGACTCCGTCTCAAAAAAAAAAGAAGCAAGACCTGCGGCGCAAAAAGTGTTCCAATAATGTCAGCCTTTTGCTGTTACTGTTTTCTTTAATGGAACTCAGGAAGGGAGCGAGGTGACATGGGAAGGGAATTGAAAGCCCAGCTTTGTAAACCTCCAAGAACAGCAGAGGGCTCAAAGAAGTGTGAGGTGCGTTGGTTATCGTAATTTTTTTTAAATCAGGATCTCATTGTTGTACAGGCTGGAGTGCAGTGGCCCCATTATAGCTCACTGCAGCCTCAACCTCCTGGACTCAAGCAATCTTTCCGTCTCAGCCTCCCGAGTAGGTAGGATTGCAGGTGCGCGCCAATATGCGGCTAATTTTGTTTTGTATTTTTCGTAGAGACAGGTTTCACTGTGCTGCTCAGGCTGGTCTTGAACTCCTAGCCTCAAGCCATCCTCCTGCCTCTGCCTCCCAAAGTGCTGGGATTACAGGCGTGAGCCACCCTGTGGTGGTTTTTAAGTGTAACATTTATGTGTAGATGGGTGAGGTTGAACTTGTAAAGAAGTTGGAAAGAGATTTAAAACTGGTTGTGGTGGGAGTCAAACCTGGGTTTGAATTGTACTCAAACTGGTTTGAAACCGCCCAGTGATCTTGAGCAAATTGTTTCGCCTCCCCAGAGTGTCGGTTTCCTCAGAACTGGGTACCCAGCGGCCCGCTTACCTCCATGGGGTGGAGAACCTCATACTCAACATGTCCAAAACCAAGTTCCTGATCCTCCCTTCCCATTCTGGCCTTCTCCACCTGTGATCACTTCCTTCCAAATGCCATAGGTCATCCTTGAATCCCTCCTTTCTCTCACATCCCGGTCTCATCCCATCCATTTTGCCCTTAGTTTTTGTTTTGTTTTGTTTTGTTTTGTTGTTTTGTTTGAGATGGAGTCTCGGTCTGTCGCCCAGGCTGGAGTGCAATGGTGTGATCTTGGCTTAGTGCAACCTCTGCCTCCTGGGTTCAAGCCATTCTCCTGCCTCTGCCTCTCGGGTAACTGGGATTACAGGCATGCACCACCACGCCCGGCTAATTTATTTTTATTTTATTTATGTATTTATTTATTTATTTTGCATTTTTAGTAGAGATGGGGTTCCACCATGTTGGCCAGGCTGGTCTTGAACTCCTGACCTCATGATCTGCCCGCCTCGGACTTCCAAAGTGCTGGGATTACAGGCATGAGCCACTGGGCTCGCCCCTATTTTGCCCTTAGAATCAATCCGGAATCCACCTGCCTCCCACCTCCTTGGCCCCTACCTGGTCCCACCCACATCATTTCCCACCTGGACCAGTGCAGCTACCTTCTCTCTTGTCTCCTGGATCCCACCTGGTCCTCTCACAGAAGCCAGAGAGTGCCCATGAGCACCTGAGTCGGCTCCTTCCCTCCTTGGCTCAGAATCCTCCATGGCTTCCACCTCACCCGGGAAAAAGGCCCAGTCCTCACTCAGCCCCAAAGCCCTGCAGAATCTGCCCTTGTCTCCTTCCACCCTCTCTGCTCACTCCCTCTAGCCTTACTGGCCCCTGGCTCCTCCCTCCCGGAGCCCTTCCTGGGCTCCTTGTCCCACCTCAGAACTTTTGCACTGGCTGTTTCGTCTGCCTGGATTCCTCTCCCAATGATCCACACTGCTGCCTTCTTCCAGCTCACTTCAGAGAGTTCTGCCTTGATGGTGACCTGTACCCATCCCTCCTCACTCCTGTTTCCTTTTTGCCATAGCAGCGCTTACCATCCTTTAACAGTGTAACATATCACGCCACTGACGCTTATGTTGTCCCGGTACACGCACTGACTTCCGGCTCCATGACCCCTGCGCCCAGGTACCTGGTTAGCTGTCTCATTGCTGGTGATTGTGGTCATTGGAACTTTTTTTTTTTTTTTTTTTTTTTTGAGATGGAGTTTCGCTCTTATCGCCCAGGCTGGAGTTTGGTGCTGCGGTCTGGGCTCACTGCAACCTCTGCCTCCTGGGTTCAAGCAATTCTCCTGCCTCAGCCCCCCGAGTAGCTGGGATTACAGGCGCCTGCCACCACATCTGGGTACTTTCTGTGTTTTAGTAGAGATTGGGTTTCGCCGTGTTGGCCAGCCTGGTCTCAAGCTCGTGACCTCAGGTGATCCACCCGCTGTGGCCTCCCAAGGTACTGGGATTACAGCCACTGCACCCAGCGGGAACTTTTTTTTTTTTCTTTGAGACAGGGTCTCACGCTGGCCCCCAGTCCGCAGTGTAGTGGAACGATCATAGCTCACTGTGGCCTGGACCTTCTGGACTCGACCACCCAAATAGCTGAGACAACAGGCACGCACCACCACACTGTGCTAATTTTTTATTTTAGTACAGATGCGGTCTCGCTATGTTGCCCAGGCTGGTCTCAAGTTCCTGGGCTCAAGTGATCTTCCTGCCTCGGCCTCGAAAAGTGCTGAGATTACAAGCTTGAGCCACCACACCCAGCCCATTGGAACTCATAGCGGCAGGGCAGGGGCAGTCTGGGGAAGGAGACTGAGCCACTAGTTTGGGGTTCACACTGCTGGTTTTGTCCCACGCCTTTGCCTTAACTTGCCAGTTCCCTTGCCCACCCCTCAGATCCTCAGCTTGCTGTCTGCAAAGCAGAGATGACCTGGGGCAGAGGAGGCGCCCACCTAAAGGCTGGGACCAGAGGCTGTGGGCGCGCTGGATCCCATCCGGTTTAGGGACCTGGGCAAGCAGTGCCTCCTGGCTGCAGCAGACTGCTTCCCCATCCATAAAACGGGCATGAGCAGAGGTTTAGAAGTCAAGGTGCAGAGGTGAAGATTTTTGTGTGTCAGTGGAGGCCCCGGAGAATGCAGGACTTAAACCCCAGCCACCAGACCCACAGTCGGGGCAGTTCGAGGGGACAGTTGCGGATCTAACCGCCTGCGAGCTGTAGCCGAGAAGAGGGTGACAGGTCAGGCCCTCTCTCAGCCCCAGGTCACAGTCTGACTGCCCTGCGCTTGTCCCTCAGAACCTGGAAGTCGGGATCCGGAAGAAGATCGAACATGACGTGGTGATGAAAGCCAGCAGCAGCCTGCCCAAGAAGCTGGCCCTGTTGAAGGCCCCGGCCAAGAAGAATGGGGCGGCTGCTGCCACCTCCTCCAAGACACCTTCCTGAGGACGCTGGCCCCAGCGCAGGCCAACACCCCACCCCCTACCTCCATGTGAGATCTTACAAGTGATCCCACAGGATGCACTGTCAGGAAGTGGACCCCGTCCCCCAGCACTGGGCTTCACCTAGAACTTGAGTGGGGGCCAAGGGTGCTGAGAACCCAGCAGTGACCAGGAAGATACAGTCACCAACTTCATCTGTCCCCATGCCCCTTCCCAGGTCCTGCCTCCACAGGTTTAACCCAGAACAATAAACCTGGCGTTGTCATCCCTCTTGCAGTCCTGTGTTCCGGTGAGCAGGCCAGGTGAGCCCACAAGACTCCATGAGTGACGTGGCCCGGCGTGCCCCACCCCACCCCACCGCCTTTAGCAGTCACATGCCCAGGGGACAGCTGGGCTTCTGCACCCCCGGCCCTGAGCCTGAGAGCCGGGAAAGAGTCTTTTCTCCATTTAACCCCGGGTGACTCCCTCCCTCCTCCTGGCCAGTCCTCAGCCCTGGGGACACAACCAGAGTCAAGCTGGACATCAGTAGGTCAGATGCCACCTCACAGGACCAAGGTGCTGATTAAACCGGAATGCATTTGGAAACCACGTGGTGCTACCGGGATAAAGAGTGCCAACTGGCCGGGCGCAGTGGCTCAAGCCTGTCATGCCAGCACTTTGGGAGGCTGAGACGGGCAGATCATGAGGTCAGGAGATCGAGACCATCCTGGCTAACACAGTGAAACCCCGTCTCTACTTAAAAAAAATTACAAAAAACTAGCCGGGCAAGGTGGCGGGCACCTGTAGTCCCAGCTACTCGGGAGGCTGAGGCAGGAGAATGGCGTAAACCCGGGAGGCGGAGCTTGCAGTGAGCAGAGATCCAGCCACTGCACTCTAGCCTGGGTGACATGAGACTCCGTCTCAAAAAAAAAAAAAAGTGCCAACTGTAAGGGAGTCAGGACACCCAGCGGTATCACTACCTGTGAGCCAGGCCGCACTATCGCCCAGGCTAGAGTGCAGTGGCACAATCATAGCTCACTGCAGCCTCCATCTCCCAGGCTCAAGTGATCCTCCCACCTCAGCCTCCCGAGTAGTTGGAACTACAGGCATGCACTGCCACGCCCAGCTGATTTATTGCTTTTTGTAGTGGTGGGGTCTTGCTAAGTTGCCCAGGCTGGTCTCAACCTCGTGGCCTCCAGCGATCCTTCTGCCTCGGCCTCCCGGAGTGCTGAGATTACAGGTGTGATCTACCACGCCCCACCAGTTCTAATGCTTTATACATGTCATCTAGCAGGATGCCCTGTGTAGGTCCTGCATAACATTCCAGAGTAGAATTAAACCTGTAGGTGGCAGAGTCCCGATCCATGCTCTCAGCTGGCCCTCTGCTACCTGTCACTGTCACAAGAGCAGAATTCACTTCTGCCCATCCTGGGGTTCCTCCACCTCCAAAGTTTGAGTCTGTTGTGCCACACAGTGCCTATGGAATATTCTGGGATCTCTGGTCTGATGACCTTTTCTCCCTCTGCTGGATCCAGGTCAAGGTCATAGCACAGGGAAAAGATGGGCTGTAGTCAGGGTGATACTGAACTGCTGTCTTTGGGGAGTGGTACCTGTGCATACAGTCAGCTTCTACCCTGAGATGGGGCAGGGTGACTGGTTCCCTACTATCTTACCCTCTCCTGGCCACCTCACCTACCAAGGAGACAGAGGTGCTGGGTCACCAGCAGCTGCCCCCAAACCCCATCCCAAGTGTGTTTTCTGGGTTCCACACAGTGACGGTCAAGACTGACAATGGTTTTTTTTGCTTGTTTTTGTTTGTTTGTTTGTTTTAAGACAGTCTTGCTCTGTGTAGTCCAGGCTGGAGTGCAGTGGCATGATCTTGGCTCTCTGCTACCCCCACCTCCCAGACTCAAGCGATCCTCACACCTCAGCCTCCTGAGTAGCTGGGATTATAGGCATGCGCCACCACGCCCAGCTAATTTTTGTATTTTTAGTAGATATGGGGTTTCACCATGTTGGCCAGACTGGTCTCAACTCCTGACCTCAAGTGACCCACCCACCACAGCCTCCCAAAGTGCTGGGATTACAGGCTATTTTTTTATTTAAAGGGGAAAAACAGTTCAGTAGTTCTTCAGTAAATTCATTCTGGAGTTACCATATGACCCAGCAATTCCGCTCCTAGGTGTATTCCCAGAAGAATGGAAGACAGGTGTGTTCACTTGTAGATTTGCATATCCATGTAAATAGCAGCACTACTCACAATAGCTAAAAGATGGACACAGACCAGACCAGGTGCAGTGGCTCACGCCTGTAATCCCAGCACTTTGGGAGCCTGAGGCAGGCAGATCATGAGGTCAGGAGTTCAAGACCTGCCTGACCAACAGGGTGAAACCCCGTCTCTATTAAAAATACAAAAACTAGGCCGGGCGCGGTGGCTCAAGCCTGTAATCCCAGCACTTTGGGAGGCCGAGGTGGGCGGATCACGAGGTCAGGAGATCGAGACCATCCTGGCTAACATGGTGAAACCCCGTCTCTACTAAAAATACAAAAAACTAGCCGGGCGTGGTGGCGGGCGCCTGTAGTCCCAGCTACTCGGAGGCTGAGGCAGGAGAATGGCCTGAACCTGGGAGGCGGAGCTTGCAGTGAGCCGAGATCGCGCCACTGCACTCCAGCCTGGGTGGCACAGAGCAAGACTCCGTCTCAAAAAAAAAAAAAAAAAAAAAATACAAAAACTAGGCTTGGCACGGTGGTTCACGCCTGTAATCCCAGCACTTTGGGAGGCCTAGGTGGGCGGGTCACCTGAGGTCAGGAGTTCAAGACCAGCCTGACCCACACAGAGAAACCCCATCTCTACTAAAAATACAAAATTAGCTGGACTTGGTGGTGCATGCCGGTAATCCCAGCTACTTGGGAAGGCTGAGGCAGGAGAATCGCTTGAACCTGGGAGGTGGAGGTTGTGGTGAGCCAAGATTGCACCATTGCACTCCAGCCTGGGCAACAAGAGCAAAACTCCGTCTCAAAAAAGAAATACAAAAATTAGCCAGGCGTGGTGGTACATACCTGTAATACCAGCTACTCAGGAGGCTGAGGCAGGAGAATCGCTTGAACCCAGGAGGCCGAGGTTGCAGTGAGCGGAAAACGTGCCATTGCACTCCAGCCTGAGTGATAGAGTGAGACTCTATCTCCAAAAAAAAAAAAAAAAAAAGTGGACATAGCCCACATGTCCATCTCCAGATGAAGGGATCAACTGAGGTCTATCCTTCAATAGAAGAGTCACCCTTAGGGAGGAAGGCCAAGTGCAGTGACTCACACCTGTCATCCTAACTACTTAGGAGGCTGAGGCAGAAGGATCACTTGAGCCTGGGAGTTGAAGGCTACAGTGAGCTATGATCTCACCACTCTACTCCAGCCTGAGTGACAAAGCCAGATCCCGAGTCTTAAAAAGGGATGAAGCACAGATACAGAAAACTACAAGAATGAGCCTGAAAATAAACTAAGTGAACAAAGCCAGACAAAAAAAAAAAAAAAAAAGGCTATATTTTGAATCATCCCACTTACATGAAATGTCCCAAACAGGCAAATCCATGGGAGGAGAAAGCAGATGAGTGATTGCCAGGGGCTGAGGGAGCGGGAATGGGGTTTCTTTTCAGGGGGGATGAAAATGGCCTGGAGTCAGAAGTGACTGTACAACATTGTGATTATACTGAACTGTACACTTTAAAATGGTGCATTAGGCCGGGCGTGGCGGCTCACGCCTGAAACCCCAGCACTTTGCGGGGCCAAGGCCAGTGGATCACTTGAGTCCAGGAGTTTGAGACCAGCATGGTCAATATGGCAAAACCCCAATTCTACTAAAAATACAAAAATTAGCCAGGCATGGTGGTGGGTGCCTGTAATCCCAGCCACTTAGGAGGCTGAGGCAGGAGAATCACTTGAACCTGGGAGGCGAAGGTTGCAGTGAGCCAAGATGGTGCCACTGCATACCAGCCTGGGCGACAGAGTGAGACATGGTCTCAAAAAACAATTAAAATGGTGAATTTTACCACCACCACCCCGCCCCACCCAAACATGCAGAGAGAAATTCCATTAAAAAGTCTTCACTTAGCATCTTGAAAAAGCAGGAATTGCGGCAGTGGAAGCAGCATCAGATGGAAAGACTGAGTAGTCTGGCATTTCCCAAGCTGCCAGGAAGGCCCCGCCCTCATTGTTTCTGGCGGGGCAGGGAGGGGCTGGAGGATGAATGAGGCCCAGATCCCAGGCTGAGGGTATAAGGGTAGCTCTTTCCTTTCTGGGCTTCCCTTTCACAGCCAATCCCCGGCCTCTGTTTAGGGCCAGGGATTGGCTGTGCCAGCTCCCAGGGCACGCATCCTTGAGCCCCACCCAGGGAACCTGGTTTCTCTGGCCGTCTGCCCACCTAAGGCACTAACTGACTTCTGCCCTTGGTTTTGTTTTATTTTTGTTTTTTTTTTTTTGAGATGGAGTCTCCCTCTGTCACCCAGACTGGAGTGCAGTGGCGCGATCTGGGCTCACTACAACCTCCGCCTCCAGGTTCAAGCAATTCTGCCTCAGCAATCCCGAGTAGCTGGGACTACAGGCACCCACCACCACACCCAGCTAATTTTTTTTTTTTAGCAGAGATGTGGTTTCACCGTATTAGCCAGGCTGGTCTCGAACTCCTGACCTCTGGTGATCCATCCATCTTGGCCTCCCAAAGTGCTGGGATTACAGGTGTGAACCACTGTGCCTGGCCTGTTTTTGTTGTTGTTGTTGTTGTTTGTTTTGTTTTGTTTTTGAGATGGGGTCTCACTGTGTTGTCCAGGCTGGTCTCAAACACTTCTACCTCAAGCAATCTTCCTGTCTTGGCCTCCCAAAGTGCTGGGATTACAGGCATGAGCCACCAACAACACCCAGCTGACTTAAGGCCTTTCAGGTAGGGCCACTTGGCTAATTCAGTTTTTTTTTTTTTTTTTTTTTTTTTCAGAGCAGAATAAAAAAGTTTATTAAAAAGCTTTAAAACAATAAGGAAAGAAGGAAAGTATAACTTGGAAGAGGGCCAGATGGGTAACTTGAGAAATGAAGTTCTCCTCGTTCAGTATTTATTGTGATTACTTTTATTTTTTTTTCAGAAACAGCATCTTGGTGTGTCGTGACTACAGTGGTGTGATCATAAGTCACCGCAAACTCAAACTCCTAGACTCAAGTGATCCTCCCACCTCAGCCTCCCAAGTAATTGGAACCACAGGCATGCACCACCACGCCCAGCTAATTTTTTTATTTTCCATAGAGACAGGGTTTCCCTATGTTCCCCAGACCGATTTTGGCCTGAAGCCATCCTCCCACTTCAGCTCCCCAAACTGCTGGGATTATAGATATGAGCCACCACACCCAGCTATTGTGACTACTTCGTACCAACCTCTATTCTAGGCAGAACTAAGAACTGACATTCAGGCCGGGCGTGATGGTTCACGCCTGTAATCCCAGCACTTTGGGAGGCTGAGGCAGGTTGGTCACTTGAAGTCAGGACTTCAAGACCAGCCTGGCCAACGTGATGAAACCCTGTCTCTACTAAAAACACAAAAATTGGCCGGCGTTGTGGCATGCACCTGTAATCCCAGCTACTCAGGAGGCTGAGGCAGGAGAATCGCTTGAACCCGGGGGGCGGAGGTGGCAGTGAGCTGAGATGGTGCCACTGCACTCCACCTGGGTGGCAGAGCGAGACTCTGTCTCAAAAAACAAAACAAAAAAACCTGACATTCTAGTAACAACAGATAAAAGGGACACCACCAAGTTTGTATCCCCTTTCTATCCAGGCCACCGTCCTCCTTGCCTTTGCGCCCACAGTTCCTTCCCCCCGAGACGTCACCTCAGAGAAGCCTTCCTTGTCCCCTGCCCCCAGAAGTGGCCTGTTTGTCGTCTTAGCCAGGGTCACTTTCTGCGACTTTCCTCTGTTTCTACCTTGCTTCTCAAGGGCCCCGACTCTGTTCAGGGCTGTATCTCAAGCACCTAGAACAGCTCACAATAGGCACTCGATGAGCAGGTGTTTATTGAATGAAGGAACGGTTCCTTCTAAAACCTTTTGTTTCAGTGAATGAGTTATGATTATTCAATGGTTCATTCAGCCTGTTAGCTATAAACACCGCACCCTTCCGGAATACCTGATTCATATCATTGTCTTTGAACTATTTTACAACTCTCTAAGTTGTGAGAACTGCTAGCAATACAAAATAGGTCTTATCTACAGACATGCAAATGTCACATCCTGTCCAGCCTAGAGGTTCAGTTGACAGCCCTTATTCCCCTGTGGAAAACCCAGTTTGCCTCCATTCACACCTTTGCGTGAATAGCCTGATTGGCAAAGTGTCTTTCTCAAGGTCAGGCACCTTGGCTCGCCGCTGCAATCCCAGCACCTTGTGTGTGTTTGTGTGTGGATTTTGTTGTTGTTGCTGTTTAAGATAGTCTCCCTCTGTCACCGATGCTGGAGTGCAATGGCATGATCTCTACTCAGTGCAACCTCCCCCTCCCGGGTTCAGGCGATTTTCCCGCCTCAGCCTCCCGAGTAGCTGGGACTACAGGCGCACGCCACCACACCCGCCTAATTTTTGTATTTTTAGTAGAGACGAGGCTTCACCATGTTGCCCAGGCTGGTCTCAAACTCCTGACCTCAAGTAATCTGCCTACCTTGGCTTCTCAAAGTGCTGGGATTACAGGTGTGAGCCACTGCGCCCGGCCTAATCCCAGCACTTTGGGAGGCTGAGGTGGGTGGATCACTTGAGGCCAGAAGTTCAAGACCAGTCTGGGTAACACAGCAAGACCTTATCTCTGCAAAACATTTTAAAAAATTAGCTGGGTGTGGTGGGGCATGCCTGGAGTTCCAGCTACGCTGGAGACTGAACTGGGAGGATCACTTGAGCATAGGAAGTTGAGGCTGCAGTGAGCCGAGATCGCACCACTGCTCTCCAGCTTGGGTAATGCAACGAGGCCCCATCTCAAAAAAAAAAAAAAAAAGTATATTTTTCAGACTTGAACATAACATCTGCCTGTTCCCCACATCAGTGAAATTAAGAAAAAAACAAGGCTAGGTGCAGTGGCTCACACCTATAATCCCAGCACTTTGGGAAGCCAAGGCAGGCAGATCACCTGAGGCCAGAAGTTCGAGACCAACCTGGCCAACACGGTGAAACCCTGTCTCTACTAAAAATAAATAAATTATCCGGGCGTGGTGGCACGCTCCTATAGTCCCAGCTACTCAAGAGACTGAGGCAGGAGAATTGCTTGAACCCGGGAGACAAAAGTTGCAATGAGTCAAGATCGCTGCACTGCACTCCAGCCTGGGCGACAGAGCAAGCTCTGTCTCAAAAAAAAAAAAAAAAAGAAGAAGAAGAAGAAACAAAAAAACACAAAAAGAAGAAACAAAGTAAAAAACATTTCTGACCTGGTGAACAGGAAGAAATAAACATTTTAGCACCCATTCATCTTTATATGTTAAGGGAGTGGTGATTTCGCCGTCTTTGAAAAATTAGCTTCCTGGAATCAGAAAGGCAAGGGCCAGGACGGGGTGGGCTCTGGGTGCCATCTGGCACCGGAGTTGGACACCAGGAGGCGCCTCTAACCAGGGCTAAGCCCACCCGCAGGCTGGTGGCGTCCCGACCAGCCCAGGAATCCTGCAATTTGGCTCCCTTTGTGCCTCTGACGCCAGCCCCTTCGAGAAGGACCCCAGGGGCAAGGAAGGGCTTTCAGGCACTGCAGGTATGGGGTCTGGAATGTCCACTCACCCATTCTCCCTTCACCTCTCCCCTGGGGCCTCCCCAAACAGCCTCATTTTCCCCTTCACTTTCCTGGGTGACCTTTCCCTCCTGCACTCCCCCAAGCCCTCATGAGTGCTGGAGCCAGGAGCCCTAGACTCCGGAAGAACCCACACCTTGAGTTCTTTGCCAGGTTCTGCCACTTTTTGGCTGTATGAGCTTTAAGTCCCTTCACCTTTCTGAGCCTCAGCCTGGGGCGGTGGCTCACGCCTGTAATCGCAGCACTTTGGGAGGCTGAGGCCGGCATATCACTTGAGGTCAGGAGTTCAACACTAGCCTGGCCAACATGAAGAAACCTCGTCTCTACCAAAAGTACAAAAATTAGCCAGGCGTGGTGGCGGGCGCCTGTAGTCCCAGCTACTCAGGAAGCTGAGGCAGGAGAACCTGGGAGGCGAAGGTTGTAGTGAGCCAAGATCACATCACTGCACCCCAGCCTGGGCGACAGAGTGAGACTCTGTCTCAAAAAAAAAAAAAAATTAAAACCTTTCTGAGCCTCAGTTTCTCTATTACATTGGGGATCCCCCCACTCCCCCTCAGTGTGAATTCAGGAGCCTAAGGATAAGGGACATACCAGTTTTTTTTATTTTGTTTTTATGTTTTGTTTTGTTTTGATCCACCCGCCTCGGCCTCCCAAAGTGGTGGGATTACAGGCGTGAGTCACCGCACCCGGCAGGACATAGCAATGTGACTAGGAGCTGCGCTTGTGTGCTGGGGGCAGGGCGGGTGGGAACCCAAGTCCTGCCATCCCCCGTCCTCTCTGTCCCTCCCTAGCTCCCCTCTCCCAGGGACAGGGGGGTCGTTAAATGTGGCTTTTCAAGACAGTTATGGGCCGGGCGTTGTGGCTCACGCCTGTAATCCCAGCACTTTGGCAGGCCAAGGTGGGTGGATCACCTGAGGTCAGGAGTTCAAGACCAGCCTGGCCAATATGGTGACACCCCCGTCTCTACTAAAAATACAAAAATTAGCCAGGCGTGGTGGCGGGCACCTGTAGTCCCAGCTACTCAGGAGGCTGAGGCAGGAGAATCACTTGAACCTGGGAGGTGGAGGTTGCAGTGAGCCGAGATTGCACCATTGCACTCCAGCCTGGGCAATAAGAGTGAAACTCTGTCTCAAAAAAAAAAAAAAAGGATACAGTTATTCTTGCCTAAGCCTTTCTCTCCTGCCTCCACCTTCCCCCACCTCGACCTGGCACACCCACTTCTCCTGGCAGGGACCTGACACTTTGCCCATGAACATCTGTTTCAAAAAGAAAGAAAAGAAATGCAAGAAGGAAATCTTGCCAGCTGGGCATGCCGCAGGGGCTGCGTCGTCACGACCGGGAAGCAAGCGAAGCTTACCCAGCGGGTTTCCTGCCTGAGTCAACGGGGGCTTGGGGTGCTGCAGGGGGCTGGCAGAAGGGAGGGACCCTCAGAAAGCTGGGGTGGAGACATCCACAGAGCTGGGGGTCCTTGTCTCCGCCTTCATCCGAGCCCCCGGGGTAGCCCCATCTCCCACAGGTTGAGAGCACACGTGGTTTGGGGTCAGGAGCTGTACATGCCTAGACAGTGAGCTCACGCTGGGCGCGGGCAGGATCAATGTGGCTTCCATTTCCCTAAAGCCCAAGCTTGCTGGCTTTACTGAGAAGGAAGGACGCAAGTGGTTGGAACTACCCCCATCAAACTCCTTTTTTTCCCTTTATTTATTTATTTATTTTTTTTGAGACAGGGTCTTGCTATATTGTCCAGGCTGGTCTTGAACTCCAAGGCATAAGCGATCCTACCTCCTCTGCCTTTCAGGTAGATGGGACTGGCTGGGGACAGTGCCTCACACCTGTAATCCCAGCACTTTGGGATGCCAAGGTGGAAGGATCCATCGCTTGAGCCCAGGAGCTCAAGATCAGCCTGGCCAATATAGTGAGACCCCATCTCTTCTAAAAAAAATTGTTTTAAAAAATTAGCCAGGCATAGTGCCACACGCCTGTATTCTCAGCTACTCACGAGGCTGAGGCGGGTGGACCGCTTGCGTCCGGGAGGTTGAAACTACAGCGAGTCGTGATCACACTATTGCAATTCAAGCCAGACAAAAGAGTGAGACCCTGTCTCAAAACAAAACAAAACAAAAAAAAAAGGCCAGGCGTGGTGGCTCACGCCTGTAAGTCCAGCACTTTGGGAGGCCAAGGTGGGCGAATCACAAGGTCAGGAGATCCAGACCATCCTGGCTAACACGGTGAAACCCCATCTCTACTAAAAATACAAAAAATTAGCTGGATGTCGTGGCAGGCGCCTATAGTCCCAGCTACTCGAGAGGCTGAGGCAGGAGAATGGCGTGAACCCGGGAGGCGGAGCTTGCAGTGAGCCGAGATCGAGCCACTGCACTTCAGTCTGGGCAACACAGTGAGCCTCTGTCTCAAAAAAAAGAAAAAAAGAGGCCGGGCGCGGTGGCTCAAGCCTGTAATCCCAGCACTTTGGGAGGCCGAGACGGGCGGATCACGAGGTCAGGAGATCGAGACCATCCTGGCTAACACAGTGAAACCTCGTCTCTACTAAAAATACAAAAACTTAGCCGGGCGAGGTCGCAGGCGCCTGTAGTCCCAGCTACTCGGGAGGCGGAGCTTGCAGTGAGCTGAGATCCGGCCACTGCACTCCAGCCTGGGTGACAGAGCGAGACTCCGTCTCAAAAAAAAAAAAAAAAAAAAAAAAAAAAAAAAAAAAAAAAAAAAAAACCACATAGATGGAACTATAGGCACGCACCATCATGCCCAGTTCTCCCTTTCTAAAAATTGCTAGGAAGTGGAGGCAGGCAATAAACCTGGAGATTTCATCCTGAGGACAGCTCCAACCTCCCACATTGTCCCAGGACCACTGGGTGGCCTTTGGGCAGCTTTCCAACCCCTTTTGACCTCATTTCCCTCGCTTGTAAAATCAGAGGAGGTGAATAGAATATTCTTGCTTTCCAAATAATGTGCAGACCCTACCCTTTCCAGCTGTGGACCTTGAGCAAGGCGCATGACCGTTCCATGCCTTAGTCTTCTCACCTGAGACCATGCCTTAGTCTTCTCACCTGAGAGACGGGCTTGATGTTAAATATTAGAGGCCCGGCGCGGCGGCTCACGCCTGTAATCTCAGCACTTTGGGAGGCAGAGGTGGGTGGATCACCTGATGTCAGGAGTTGGAAACCAGCCTGGCCAACATGGTGAAACTCTGTCTCTACTAAAAATAAAAAAATTAGCCGAGTGTGGCCTGTGATCCCAGCTACTCAGGAGGCTAAGGCAGGAGAACAGCTTAAACCCGGGAGGCGGAGGCTGTAGTGAACCGAGAACGCTCCACTACACTCCAGCCTGAGCAACAGAGCGAGACTCTCTCTCTCTCTCTATATATATATACATACACACACACACACACACGTATATATATATTAGTATCTGTTGTTAGAGAATTAAATGAGACATTCTCACCCTCTGATACCCCATTCTCTGTTCCCCCTAAAGTCTACCCACTGGCCTAGAGTGACTTCTCTGATTCAGCATTGCAGGACATACACTGGAGCCCTTTCAAGGCTAGACTTAGCTGACATAGCCACATATCAGACGCTGAAGAGGGCTGCTGGGAAAAGCCAGCCCCGAGGTCCTGTTTGCAAGGGGAGCACCAGAAAGAGATGCTTTTCATTTTTGTTTTTTCTTGAGACAGGGTCTGGCTCTGTCGCCCAGACTGGAGTGCAGTGGTGAAATCATGGTTCATTGCAGCCTCAACCTTCTGGGCTCAAGCAATCCTCCCACGCAGCTTCCTGAGTAGCTGGGACTACAGATACACCACCACAATCTTAATTAAAAATAAAATAAGGGCCGGGCGCGGCTCAAGCCTGTAATCCCAGCACTTTGGGAGGCCGAGGCGGGTGGATCACGAGGTCAGGAGATCGAGACCATCCTGGCTAACATGGTGAAACCCCGCCTCTACTGAAAATACAAAAAACTACCGGGCGGATGCATGGCCTCTGTAGTCTCAGCTACTTGGGAGGCTGAGGCGTGAGAATGCATGCGAACCTCGGGAGGCGGAGCTTGCAGTGAGCCGAGATCAGCCACTGCACTCCAGCCTGGGAGCACAGCTGTAGACCGGCCTCAAAAAAAAAAAAATAAAAAAATAAAAAAAAATTAAAAAAAAAAAAAAAATAAATAAAAATAAAAAATAGTACCAGGGCCAGCACAGTGGCTCACACCCGTAATCTCAGCACTGGGAGGCCGAAGCCAGGAGCCTGGAGACCAGCCCGGCTAACATGGTGAAACCTCGCTCTAGTAAAAATACAAAATTAGCTGGTCAGGCACTCTACTATCCCAGTTACCGGAGGCTGAGCAGGAGAATTAAGCTTGACCCCGGAGGTGGAGCTTGCAGCGAGCTGAGATCTCACCACTGCACTCCAGCCTGGGCAACAAAGCAAGACTCCATTTCAAAATAAATAAATAGGGTTGGGTGCAGTGGCTCACGCCTGTAATCCCAGCACTTTGGGAGGCCGAGGTGGGCTGATCATAAGGTCAGGAGTTCGAGATCACCCTGGCTAACACACAGTGAAAACCGCCTACTAAAAATACAAAAAAATGGCCGGGCTGGGTGGCCTGCCTGTAATCCCAGCACTTTGGGAGGTGGGCCGGGAGGGCGGATCACGGCGGTCAGGAGAGATCGAGACCATCCTGCCAACCCAGTGAAACCCCCGCTCTACTAAAAAAAAAAATACAAACTAGCCGGCGAGATGGCTGGCGCCTGTAGTCCCAGCTACTCGGGAGGCTGAGGCAGGAGAATGGCTGAACCGGAGGCGGAGCTTAAGTGTGAGCTGAGATGTGGCTACTGTACTCCAGCCTGGGCGACAGATGGTGACTGGGCCTCAAAAAAAAAAAAAAAATACAAAAAAATTAGCCGGTGTGGTGGTACACGCCTGTAACCCCCAGCTACTCGGGAAGCTGAAGCAGGAGAATCACGAACCCGGGAGGCAGAGGGTTGCAGTGAGCCGCAGATCACACCACTGCACTCCAGCCTGGGCTAATAGTAAGACTTCTACTCTCAAAGAATAAATAGATAAATACAATAAATAAATAAATAAATAAATAAATACTTAAAAAATGCTTAGAAATTTTGGGGGTCTCTGTATTGCCCAGCCTGGTCTCTTGAACTCCTGGACTCAAGCAATCCTCCCACTTCAGCTTCCCAAGTGCTGGGATTGTATGGACCCACTGTACCTGGCCATCCTTTGCTTGAACTCCTCCCTGTGTGTCCTCCTCTGACTCAGTTACTCCTTCCCATAGGTCTATCATTTGCCCCAAATCCTTTGCAAGGAGATACCCCAGTGTCTAGGGCTCCAAAGCAGCCCCCAGCTGGGACTTCCCACTAGTCCAGCCTCACTGCTGGGTGACCTCAAGCAAGTGGCTCAGCCTCCAAGCCTCAGTTTCTCCTCTAAGAAAGGGAAGTGACAATCACTTGCAACACCGAGGGCCACACGTCAGCGTATATTCCATAGCTGCGAGCATTGCATGAGCACTCAGCACGTTACTATTATTGCTGTTTCTGTTGCTACCACTGTGGCAGGCTGTGGTTTCTCAAGACGGGCACTGTCTAACAGAAATACAACTCAAGCCGGGATGTGGTGGCTCACGCCCCAACCTAGCAATTTGGGAGGCCGAGGCGGAGGATTGCTTGAGCTCAGGAACAAGACCATGGGCAACATAACAAGACTTTCTATTAAAATTGCGAAAAAATTTCACAGCTGCCCCGCCACCGCACCCTGGCTTAATTTGGGAGCAGCTGCCACCACCGAGGTTGGGGAGCCCAGCCACGCCTCACCACCACGGAGAAACCCCGCCTCTACTAAAAAATAAAAAATTAGAAGGACGCATGCAGGCTTCTGTAATCCCAGCTACCTCGGAGGCTGAGGCAGGAGAGTTGCTGAACCCCGGGATATGGAGGCTGCGGTGAGCCGAAGATCACGCATTGCACTCCAGCCTGGGCAACAAAAGTGAAACTCCACCCCAAAAAAAACTGGGATGGTGGAGCCACACCTTGTAATCCCAGGACTTTGGAAAGCTGGAGGCAGGCAGATCACTTGAGGTCAGGAGTTCGGAGACCAGCCTGGCCAACATGGTAAAATCCCATCTCTATTAAAAATGCAAAAATTAGCTGGGTGTGGTGGCACACACCTACAGTCCCAGCTACTTGGGAGGCTGAGACAGGAGACTTGCTTGAACCCAAGACGTAGAGGTTGCAATGAGCCGAGATCCTGTCACTGCACCCTAGCCTGGTGACAGAGCGAGACTCTGTCTCAAAAAAAAAAAAAAAAAAAGAAATACAACTCGAGACACATATATACTTTTATTTAGTTAGTTATTTTTGAGATAGCATCTCACTGTGTTACCCAGCCTGGTCACAAACTCCTGGGCTCAAGTACTGCTCCCCCCCTCAGCCTCCCAAAGTGCTAGGTTTACAGGCACCAACCACTGTGCCCTGTCACGTTATTTTATTTTATTTTACTTTATTTTGTTTATTATTATTTTTTGAGATGGAGTCTCACTCTTTCGCCCAGGCTGGAGTACAGTGGTGTGATCTCGGCTCACTGCAAGGTCCGCCTCCCAGGTTCAAGCGATTCTCCTCCCTCAGCCTTCCAAGTAGCTGGGATTACAGGCGCGAACCACCATGCCTGGCTAATTTTTTGTATTTTTAGTAGAGACAGGTTTCACCATGTTGGCCAAGCTGGTCTTAAACTCGTGACCTCAGAAAATCTGCCCGTCTTGGCCTTCCAAAGTGCTGGGATTACAGCCCAAAGCCACTGTGCCCAGCTTACATATGTAATTTAAATGTCCTGATACTATGTAAAAGGAAATGTATGAAATCAATTTTAATAATGTATTAAACCAAATTTGTCTAAAATATAATTTCAACACGTTAGTAACACTAAACATTTGTTTTCTTTTGTTCTTTTTTTTTTTTTTTTTCTTTTTTTTTGAAGCAGAGTCTCAGTCTGTTGCCCAGGCTGGAGTGCCGTGGTGCAATCCTGGCTCACTGCAAACTCTGCCTCCCGGGTTCAAGTGATTCTCCTGTCTCAGCCTCCCAAGCAGCTGGGATTACAGGCGCCCGCCACCACGCCCGGCTAATTTTTGTTGTTTTGTTTTTTGAGACGGAGTCTTGCTGTATTCCCAGGCTGGAGTGCAGTGGCCGGATCTCAGCTCACTGCAAGCTCTGCCTCCCAGGTTCATGCCATTCTCCTGCCTCAGCCTCCCAAGTAGCTGGGACTACAGGCGCCCACCCCCACGCCTGGCTAATTTTTTTGTATTTTTAGTAAAGATGGGGTTTCACCGTGTTAGCCAGGATGGTCTCAATCTCCTGATATCATGATCCGCCCGCCTTGGCCTCCCAAAGTGTTGGGATTACAGGCGTGAGCCACTGTGCCAGGCCCTAATTTTTGTATTTTTGGTAGAGATGGGGTTTCACCATGCTGGCCAGGCTGGTCTTAAACTCCAGACCTGAGGTGATCCACCTGCCTCAGCCTTTGAAAGTGCTGGGATTACAGGCGTGAGACACCTTGCCTGGCCTCGTTTTTTTTGTTTTTTGTTTTTTTTTTCTGAGATGGTCACACTCTGTCACCCAGGCTTGAGCACAGTGATAAAATCATATCTCACTGTAGCCCGGACCCCCTGGGCTCAAGAGATCCTCCTGCCTCAGCCTCCAGAGTAGCTGGGACTACTGGCTTGTGCCACCACGCCCAGCTAATTTTCTTTTTTTTTTTTTTTTTGAGACGGAGTCTGGCTCTGTCGCCCAGGCTGGAGTGCAGTGGCCGGATCTCAGCTCACTGCAAGCTCCGCCTCCCGGGTTTACACCATTCTCCTGCCTCAGCCTCCCGAGTAGCTGGGACTACAGGCGCCCGCCACATCGCCCGGCTAGTTTTTTGTATTTTTTTTTTAGTAGAGATGGGGTTTTACTGTGTTAGCCAGGATGGTCTCGATCTCCTGACCTCGTGATCCGCCCATCTCGGCCTCCCAAAGTGCTAGGATTACAGGCTTGAGCCACCGCGCCCGGCCTAATTTTCTTATTTTTTAAATAGAGATGTGTTTTCGCCATGTTGCCCAGGCTGGTCTCAAACTCCTGGGCTCAAGTGATCCTCCCACCTCACCATCCCAAAGTGCTGGGATTCCAGGCATGAACCACCGCGCCTGGCCAAACATTCTTAATGAAACATTTTAGGCCGGGTGTGGTGGCTCATGCCTGGAATCCCAGCATTTTGGGAAGCCAAGACAGGCGGATCAGAAGGTCAGGAGTTCGAGACCAGCCTGGCCAATATTGTGAAACCCCCCAACTCTACTAAAATTGCAAAAGTTAGCCGGGCGTGGTGGTGGGTGCCTGTAGTCCCAGCTAATTAGGAGGCTGAGGCAGAAGAATCGCTTGAACCCAGGAGGCAGAGGTTGCAGTGAACTGAAATCACTCCATCTCAAAAAAAAAAAAAGAAACATTTTTCCTCTTTCCCTTCCTGCTATGTCTCCAAAATCCACTCTGTGTTTTACCTTTCCAGCACCATCTAATTCCAGCCAGTCCCATTTCAGGGGCTCAGAGACCATTGGTGACCATACTGGACAGTACAGGTCTACAGGGGAGTTCAATTAATTGAGGGGGTGGCGGGGGGAGTGGGTGAAGACTGGCCAGAGGGGCAGCTGTGAGACTCAAAAGTTTCTCCAGGAAAAAGCGAGGGTTTCCATATGGATGGGCGGATAATCACTGTTTTTTTTTTTTTTTTTTCCTGCTGTGCCTATCAATGGAGGCAAAGCATGAGTTGGTTGGTGCATTCAACCAACTAGGTTGAGCGCCTACCTTCCAGGTGCTGTCAGTACAGTAAAGCACAGATGAGACAAACTCCTGCCTCCTGAGGCTCAGAGTGGAGAGGGAGAGATCGAAATTAAGCAACCACCAAAGGCGGATCCCTTGAGGTCAGGAGTTCGAGACCAGCCTGGCCAACATGGCAAAACTCCGTCTCTACCAAAAAACAGAAAAATTAGCCGGGTGTGGTGGTGGGCGCCTGTAATTTCAGCTATTTGGGAGGCTGAGGCAGGAGAATCACTTGAACCCGGGAGGCGGAGGTTGCAGTGAGCCGAGATCGCACCACTGCACCCCAGCCTGGGCGGTCTCAAAAACAAAAACAAAACGCCAAAACAGATAAATAAATGGTAATGGTGAGAAGTATGAGGAAGGGAAAATGCAGGGTTCTCTGAGGACACTGGCAGGGAGCCGGAACCGGACGGGTGATGGAAGCCATGGCCGGCTTCCAGGCCAGAGATGGTGGCCTAGACAAGCTGAGTCAGAAAAAATGCTCAGAGGTGCTGGGGTTTGATAAGTGTTAGACTGAACCTCATGGAATTGCCATTTTAACAGGCCAAAAATGGTAACAAAATTAGCAATTTCACATGACCCAAGGTAGTATCTAGGGCATGGAAAGGAGGGGCGGGGTACTAGTTTTGAGGCTCAAGGGACGACCCATGAACCCCATAACCGAGCTCTGTTTCTGGAGAGGGCGTTCGCGGCCCGCATGAGCTCCCTCAATGAGCCTGCGACCCCTCCGCCCCCAACAGACCCAAAACTTGAGTCAGTGCCCAGAGAGGTTGAGTGAGTTTCTCAGGTAGCACAGCTCGGAGGGACGAGGGGCTGAGCCACTGCCAAGGGATCCCGCTGCTCCGTCTCGCTCACCGGCCGGGCTATGTTGATTGTCCCCTCGCGGCGCCCGGAAGCGACCCTCAGTAAACAAAGCCGTGTGTGGGCGCAGCTCCAGCAGCCCGGGGCGCGCAGTCCAGCCCAAGGGAGGCGGGGAAGGAATGTTGTGAATGAGTCCCAGGAACGCCCACGAAACTCCGCCATGGGGCTGGGGTGCGAGGGGTCCTCCCCGCTCTGTGATTGGCCTCTAGTGCCCCGCTGATTCTGGCAAGCTTCCCTCCTTTGGCCTCTGTAGTTGAAGTGACCTGAAAGAACTAGCATCACAAATCATCAGTGAGCAAGGCTGGGAGGAAAGGGATCTGTGGCCTGCAGCCAATGTGGGGAGGCCACTTTGGAGAATGAGGGGTCCTGTGTCAGGGACCAGCAGGGAGCAGGACGAGCAAGCTTGATGAAACGGCAGCCAGAAACAACTAAGGCCAGGTGTGGAGGAGTCGCCAAAGGGACCATCCTTTGGCCAGCCAGCATGGTCAGGGGCCTGGGTGCAGCAGGGGTCCCGGGGCGGCCAGGAGTGAACAGAAGAGACCAGGACCCGAAGAGTAGGCAGGGGCGCGGGGCCGATAAAAGCGGAACATGAATCAGGACCAAAGCCTGAGAGGCCCCCACTTGGCCCAGCCAGCCGGATGAGACCCGCAGAAATAAGCCAAGAACCAGGAGGCTGCCCACTGTGGGAGACCCGACAGAGCCGATGCGGGGGCTGGGGCCGCGTGGGGTGACCCGAGGCGCTGCTGGACCTCAGCGCCAGGCGGGTGGCAGGCTGGGGCTGAGGCGGGAGGGGGCAGGGGCAGGACGGGACGCTTGCCCTTCCATACTATCTTCTCGGTACCCAGACTCCAGGCTACCCCAGTCAGGGCTTTATATATTCCACCCCCAGGACCCATAGCTTTGCCCAGAAATACCCCTTCATCCTCCTATTTTGTCTTCAAACCCAATAACCTATCCCATCCCTTCTCTGCCATCCTCCTGCCCCTCAGCACCCCAGATCCCAAGTCAGGACCGCTTCCATTTGCCCTCCCTGCCAACCCCCCAGATGCTCACAGAGATCCGGCCCCCATAGTCCCGCCACCACAACATAGGCACCCCTCTTTTCCCACCTCTCATCCCCCCAGCCAAGTGCCCTCTTTTACCACCGCATGTTCTCCAATCAGGGCACCCCATTCCAGTCAAGCCCCAACCCCGCTTAAAGGTTTCCTCCCTCCATCACCCGCCCCTAGAGACTCCACCACCCCATTCCTGCTCTCGGCTCCATACCATCCCATGTCACTGCCATCTCCAGATTCCAGCTCAAAGGGCTTTTCCCCCTTCCATTTCCTGCCCCTCAGAGCCTCCAAGATTCCACCTGTTCATGAGACCCCTCCTCCTCCAGATTCCTCTCAGGGGCTGCCCAGCTTCAGCTTGCAGCAGTTCCTCAGTGCCAGGTCCCTCCTCCTCCCCACTCATCCTCCTTCCCTATCCTATCCACTTCCCCAGAGGCTTAACCCAGAGTAGACCCTGGGTGAGTAGTCCCAGGACAAGGTACCTGGAGCCTCTCTTCAAGCCACAGGCACTGCCAAATCCCAGACTGCAGGGGGGCCCTTTAAGTCCTTTTTCAGCTTCAGTGTGGGCCCCCAAGGGCTGGGAGCCAAGCTAATGCATGTGGCCACT